>NC_133657.1:185829020-186147449 GCF_009905375.1 Apium graveolens
CAGCAGGATCCCCTCCCGCATCATCCATAGTTGGAAGGAGTCCCGCACATCTTTTCTCCGAAGATTTCGAGCAAACAAGACACATGAAATGCATATGTGTCACCTGGAGACCATCCGCCAGCATGACAATGAGTCCCTATCAGCCTATATGCACCGGTTCCAGGAAGTAATCAACAAGGTCTCGAACTTGGACGAGCGCAAAGCTCTGAGCATCTTCAGGAGAAACTTAGATCCGGAGCACAATGAAAGATACATAGTGGAACTGATCAATAAGGAGCCACAAAGTCTGGGAGCAGCTTACTCCATGGCTGCCAGATTCATAAAGGAAACTGATGTACTTCAGGCAATGAGGATGACCCGGAGTGGGGGATCCAGGAGTAAGAACTCTGATGACCGACCGAAAGGGGGTTACCATCAGGACAAGAAGTTCAAGCAAAACCAGCGAAACCAGCAGAACCAAGAAACACAAACTACTCCAGTTTTTCAGAGGCTCGGTCCTAAGTCGGAGTCCAAGAGTGATCCAGGACCCGTGAAACGGCCCCGGGAGCCGAAGCAGGAGAAGGACTGGACTCCTCTCAACATGACCCGGGAAGAAATCTTGAAGGAGGTAAAAGACAAACCTTTCTATTATCCTCCGAAGCCAATGCAAACTCCTCAGGAGAGCAGGCCTTATAATAGGCAATGCGATTGTCATGAGACCCATGGCCACAAGACTGAGAACTGCTTATCACTCAAGTACTTTATTGAGGACCAAGTGAAGAAAGGAAATATGAACAAGTACTTAGTCTGGGATAACAACAAAATAGGGGAGGCGCATAAGAGAGGAAAGAACATAGTTAATGTAGTCTTAGGAGGCTCCCACTCCCCACCTAGGAGCCCAGACTTCGGCGAAGAAGTGCTCTCAATCCAATCACTCCCAGATCTTGTGATATCCTTCAGCAGTAAGGACTATGAAGAAGTCAATCCTCATAACAATGCAGGTTTAGTTGTCACCTTGGACATCATTGATAACGAAGTAAGAAGAATGCCGATAGACAATGGTTCCTCGGTTAATATTCTCTTCAAGCACACAGTGGATCGAATGCAGTTAGGGAGCGTCGTGTCACGCCCAGAAAAAATCCAACCTCTTCATGCACAGAAGATTCTAGAGAAGACCGCGATGGTCTGGATGACTCTAGAATATAGCGGAATATTGTGGAAGTCTTTAGAAGGAGCTTGGAGATTCAAAAAGGAACTAGAAGATGGCGAAGCTTGGTAGGAGCTTGGTGGAACCTTCAAGGCCTGGGAGCTTTTTAGAGATTTCCTAGGAATACTTGTGTATATTCTAGATAGGAATATTCTAGAATAATAATGTATAGATAGTTAGTGGAATAATCTAGAAGCATGTGGGATGTACATGTTCTAAAATTCTCTCCAAGTGGTGGAGGAGCCTATAAATAGGTGAGACCCCTCATTTGGAAAGGCATAGAGGGAAATAGTGGCAAGTGAGAGCAAAGTGAGAGCATTCAAGTAGAAGGCAAGATGGCTTGTCTAGTGAGGGTGAGTGTTAAACTTTGTAATACTAGCAAGGGGCTAGTATGTGGATCAAGGGGATCCAACTTTGTAATATTGGGTTACTAATAAAGAAAGGGTCTTTTTTAGTAAACTTGTGTGTGTCTACTCTTACATTTCACTTATATCCGCTGCATAAGTGTTAGGGAGACACTTGGGGAAGGCTGGTCTAGTAGTTCGGTTGGAGGGCGATAAGCGCTAAACGCCAGCACGGTTGGACTTAGAAGGGGTCGAACTCCAAGGCTGTGACAATTTGACATCAGAGCTAAAGGTTAAGAAGTGCGTAATCTTGACACGGACCATGGCGAAAAAGGTTGATGAAGTTCTCATAGCATTTGGTGCGGGCTTGGAGAATTTGGAGGCGCGCATGAAGCTAAGCGAGAGCCATTTCAAGACCTTGGAGGACCATGTATTTGAGGAGTTTGGACGTGTGAAAGAGGAGGTCCAATACTTGCAATTGAAGGAGGTGGCACGAGAGGAGTGGGTCACCAACTTGGAGAAAATGATCATCGAAGCATGCAGCGACTTCAAGGCATAGTTGGCTAGGATTGAGGCGGACATGCATGGAGGCAGCTTCATGGGGATGGAGGCGCAAAGGTGGGAGGCACCTAAACCCAAGGAGCTCAATGGCCTAAGGGACACCAAGTTTGTGGAGAACTTCCTTTGGGATGTTGAGAACTACTTCGAGGTGGTCGGAATTGTTGATGAGGTAACAAAGGTATGTACGGCTGCCCGATATCTTTGTGATAATGCAACTTTTTGGTGGCGTCGGAAGCACGCCAATATGGAGAAGGGGCTTTGCCGGATAGACACGTGGGGTGACTACAAACAGGAGCTTAAGAGGCAATTCTACCCTGAAAATGTGATCTACATGGTGAGGAAGAAGCTAAGGGAGCTCAAACATCGGGGCAACATAAGGGATTACGTGAATGAGTTCACTACCTTGATGTTGCAAATTCCAAGCATGTCGGGTGAAGATTTTTTGTTCTACTTTGTGGACGGACTATAAAACTGGGCCAAACAAGAGCTTCAACGAAGGAATGTCAAGGATGTAGATGAGGCTATAACTGTGGCGGAGTCCTTGGTGGAGTTTCAAAGGGAGTCTTCCAAATCGAATACGCTTCATGAGGAGAGTGATGAGGGCAGTGATAAGGAAGATATTGGCTCGAGAAGTGAAAGTCCACGAAGGAGGCGTGATGCGGGGGCATCATCAAGCCATGGTCCAAGCGAGGGAAAACCTAAGGGTTATGTGCCAAAGAAGGGATGCTACATGTGCAAGGGGCCACACGTGATGGCGAAATGTCCAAAGTTGGGGTCGTTGAGCGTAATGATCTAATGTGAGGAAGAGGAGCCGAGGAGGTTGTCGACCTTGGAAAGGATGGAGGCACCACCAATAGAACCAAGGGTGACATACCTGGAAGTTTGAGGCTAGTTGAGGATGAGCAACCCTCAACGGAGGAGGAGAAGGGACGCCAAGCCAATAAGGAGGGCAAGGCGACTAAGGAAGGTGCTAAGGGTGGCACAACCAAGGGTAGTCCATGTAACACCCCAAATTCGGGGTCAAGATTTGGTGTCACTAAATAATCTTTACATAAAATAAAAGAATAATCAATTAACCCCTTGAATCCGGATCGTTTACAGGTTATGGTATGAAACAAGAATCTAACCTTCCACTATTTACAACAACTAAAAATACAAATATAAATACCTTCGAACTATTGTTCGTATCACTATTCTTCTAACTTCTTCAACCTCTTGCATCGGAGATTTCTCGATCTTCTGCTGTCTATCTAGGCTATTCATTTTTTTATCCTTATCTGTTTCTGGCAGAAAGAAGAATTTACAAAGCAAGAGTGAGCCAAAAATGCCCAGCAAGTATATATTTTGAGTTTCAAACATTAATATCAAGGAAAAACTTCCAGACAAAATCTCTGAAATATTTTGAAGAGCAAAACACGAAATCATTTAAAGGATATACTTTATCAACTTAAAATCAATTTGATTTGCATTGCTATAAATCACATAGGGAATACTGACATTTTGTAAGAGCTTCAGAGATCACGTGTTTTCAAAATAGTTTCTGGTAACACTTCATACTTGAGCAACGAATGCAATAATTATTCATAAAACGACGTTCAAGAAATTCCTAACTATTCAGTATCCATCATTATCGACTAAGTTTCCATAGACTTAGCCTGCTAAACTAGCCTGATAAGGACGGGTTGAATAATTAAGAAGATCTCAATTCATTCAAGATTCAAATTATCACTGAGCAACTAATGCTGCAGCAACAATCTGAACCTCGAATTTATTTAGAAACATTGTAATTTCCCGAAACTGAGTGCTAAGAAAGAATAACTTTAATCCATAATCACATTTTATTTCAAGAAGGAATGCCATTAATGGCGATCAACAACAAATTAGACTGGACACTAGTTCGCATCTATATTCTGCTGATCAGTCAGAATATAATGCAGATCTATATCTCAATATACAGATCTAGTCGGGTCCCCAGGCACTACGGCCCATCTCGAGGCACCAGTCATCCCGGTCCTCAGGATTAATTAAAACTCAATCCCCAAAAATATCGCTATCCAGCCCGTAGAGTGTTTTGATGTCAAACCATTTTGAATTCAAAACATCCCAATTCAGGGTTCGCAAATAACCCGAAAGAATGGGTATTTGCTCATGAGAGCAATCGGATTACAGGAACAAGAATAAATGAACAAGCATAATATGAGTAATTGCAGCGAAATGTAAAACATTTAACTATTCTGAACTTAGAATAGGAGCGAATAAATATTTGCAGTATTTAAAAGAAAATTATGAATACTTGCAGTATTTTTAAAAGAAAATCAGGAGTACTTGCAGTATTTAAAAGAAAAATCCAGAATACTTGCAGTGTTTAAAAGAAAATCAGGAATACTTGCCGCAATAAGCTTTAACCGCTATTGACTTTGGTTCAACTTTGATCGTTCGGCTTTATCGTCCACCTACTATCCTATTCTCAATACGATCCCAACATTCAGACCTTTTGGTTGGAACTTCGTTGATCTCGACGTCTAATCACTAGATCGTTCCTAGTCCGATGTCACGTCTCGGGTCTTCCGTCTAAACCTACAGGGTTAAAATACCCTAATTCAGATAACCGCTTAAGCTTAACATCAAATCGTCACCCCATTCTACCCATACGATTTCATAACCAAATTCATATTTATATATATTATCGAAATACACATAGCAATTATGGTTCAAATCTTCGAAACTCGGTTCGGTATTTATTTTCAGAAAATACGTATATTTGTTTCATCGAAATTAGGGTAATCGATTATTTATAAATTATTTTGTGTCACTCGCAATTAAGTTTATACAGTATAATCGTATATGGTTATTCGACGTCTCCGATAATTATAGGTTACGTTCCTGTATTTTCGGAATTATTTTCCCGAAAATCGGGCAACGTTTCCTTTATTTATCGGCCTACCCGTCGAATCAGTTCGACGTCAATCACAATCAACAACAACAACCAATCCAATCCACAATCCGATTCTCAATCCCAATTACCGATATAAATTCAAATATGGTTATTCGTATTTTATTTTTCTTTTTGTTTCAAAATTAATTTCACGAACTAACTTATTTCATTTATAGATGTAGGACTCAGATAAAAATCATCATCGCCCACCGTCGGCTCGCCGAGGCTCATCGCCGACGGCGGTAAAATTTATTGGTGCCCAATACTATTCGGGTTTCCAAATAAATTCCACCAATTAATTAAAAATTTATTCCATACAGAAACATTATTTCACGAATATTATTCAAACTATTCCTTGCAGAAAATAACCAAAATATTAATAAGAGTCCCAATTAAACAACAACACGCGCCTACGCGCTCACAACTGGAAAACACGACCACGCAAACAGAAGCCGGAAAAGCGGCCGGCCAGATGACCGGAAAAGACCAACAACATAATACTGAATTCACACACACAACAAAGCATATATATATATACACATATGGGCACACAGGAGAACATAGGAAAGAAATCACGAAGCCGAAGTTACCGAAAAGGAACACAGGTGCGGACTCGCCGGAAAGCAGCGGCGGAATAACACGGAATAAGGAAAGACGAGAAAGAAAGAGGGGGAAGAAGGAGGAATAAAGAGAAGAAAAGAAGAAATTGAGAGACGAGAGAGATGGTACAGGAGAGATCGAGAGATAGGAGCAAGGAGAGAGAGACGAGAGATTATCAGAGAGAGTTCGAGGGAGAGAGGCGGGGGGGGCTGCAGGGTAGATTTAGGGATTTTATTACTCTTTGTTTTTCGTTAATATCCTGGTTTGCACCGATATTTATTAATTTTAACGAACAACTCACGGTTAATTAAAACCCGAAAATTATTTAAATACCGTATAAATATCACAAACGATTAAAAAGTTATTTAAAAATACTTTTCCATAATCTTAAACTTATTTTTGAAGTGTAACTCGTATCCGTATTTAACAAGTAAACGAAACAGCGTGCTGGTAAATCTAATCCGAAAATTTCCGAAATAATTTTAAAATTATCGAAATATTCCAAACTTAATAAAATAAAATTTTTACAATTTTGGAAACATTCTGGAATTAAATACTGATTTTATAATTAAAGGAAATCAGAAAATCATTTAAAGATAATTAATAAATAAAATATTGATTTCTAAATTTTATAAATTCCCTAAAATAATAAATGAAATTATAGAACTACAAAAATAATTTTAGAAACAATTTTAGCATTTTTTTTAGGAATAAATATTGAATATAATCACCTTAAAATGAATTAAATGCATATAGCTCGATAATTAATTATAAAATTAAGCCTCGCGTCCAACAAATCATAAACAATTTATACCACAATGACACATAGCTGACAGAACCATTACCTATTTTATTTGTTTAATAATTTGTTAATTACATTTACAAATCGGTTCCGAAAATAGGTTACTTAGCCGCTAAGTAACTAAATAACGATACAATTTTGATACCCGATTTGGATGATTATCAAAACACAGCTTCTTATAAAATAATTTAGATGAAAATAAGATAATAATGTCTCGTCTTTTGAGAATATGAATTCTTATCGATAAATAAAATGATTTGCGTATCGAAAATTTTATACCGGGACTCGTACAGGTCAAACCGTGCCCCGGATCGAAAAAGTCAAAACATGAAAAGTGTTCAGAATTATCAGATTAGGTTAGGAAGGAGTTTTCGGAAGAGTTTCGGGTTGTAAAAACGCAAAAACGATTGAAGTGGGACAATTTCTGATAACAAATAGTAATTTTATAATTATGTAAAAATAATCATTGTTAATTCAATAAATCCCTATAAAATCATACGATTATCCAAAAATTACCAAGAAAATACCAAAATTATTATAAATTTAATTCTGGATAATTAAAAATTAAAATATCTACATTTTTATCAGAAATAAACATCCAAATATTAATATCAATTATCAAATAATTCACCAAAATTCACATAAAAATCACATATCAATTATTTATTGATAAAAATAATTACATAATATTTCCTAGGCGTTACATCCTTCCCCCCCTTTAAAGGATTCTGTCCTTAGAATCATGCTTAAGGATAACCACTGCTACATTTCGAGTATCTAATCAAAACTTCTCAGGACTCACTACTTTAATCACGTTTCAACGGTCTCCTACCGTCATCAGACTTATCAGTTGCTCATGCAACCTCTAACTCAATCTTTTATTTCACATATTTGAAGCTAAATTACTCTTCATAGTCATACACACATAAATATCTTATGGACTCGTTACACCTGTGACAACAAGACCAACTTATTCAAAATCATTTTATCTATCTCATTATTTCAAAGGACTAACTTAATTTACACTAACCTTCTTTTCTTTCCAATTCTAATAGTTCATGTTCATGAAATTTCTATTTTCAATGACTGTTCTTCTCTATTTATCATGTCTTTTTCTGTTCAGTTAAATTGACCTATGATCGTTTCCAATTGTATTCAAGAATCCTTGATCGGTCTCTTGCATTTCCTATTTGTCTGCACCCGATGTCCTGAGTTCATGACGTCTGATGCTTCGGAATGTTCTACCTCTATTCAGAAACTAAAAAGGAAAATCTCGGCAATTGCATCTACTCACCATCTGGTAGCATACTTTTATTTCTTTCCAATCACTATCAAGTAGATTCATCGAGCGAGAATCTCTTATCGGAAAGAAAGTACATTAATTTGGAACGGAATGAATCATAACTTTGTTCAAAACACGGTCTCTTGGTACTAATACTCATTTTGTTGTCATATCAAATTAGATATCAATACGAACTTTGATGCTCACATCATTCCATATTGAAGTCAACATCAATCATCTGCATTAATACCACCTTTGATATCCAACAACAAAGTAAGTATCAGCATAACCCAATAGACGGATCAAAACCTATTCTTCAGTTCCTAACTTTTCCAATTTTTTTACCCATTTCCTCCACAATCTTAATGGTGTTCACTCTTTTCTTTCAACTTGAACATCTGTTCCTAAATGGACCTTTCCTGTTTGATCTTTACCCACACACTGGAGCTCATAATCAGTTATAACCAGAATTTATATCTTTGAAGCTGAAACTGCAGTTGCTATTTTTCAACTTTTCGCAAGAATATCTTCAGACGTTCAACTTGATCTTCCTTAGTTCTTGAATTAACAAGGATGTTATCAATAAATACAATCACTCTATCCCAATACCCCTGGTACATTGTGTTCACTTAATCTTCAACTTACCATTTCTGATGATGGACGCGTAACCTCATATCTCCATTCTCTTTTTCCACGAACGTTTTTGCGCACAACGCAAAATACTCTTTATTTCATTATTCTTCCATTCCACATTTTTGAAGTTTTCCTTCACTTATTATTTCATTCCTATTGAGTTATATGACACAGGCTTTTGACATTAGCTTGACTCTGTGCAATAACCGACAAGAAATTCTTACCTCATTCCCTGAGGTAACCTTGGTAAATCATTCGTTCGAACCTCCGGGACTTCACTTTAATTTGAAAGAATTCTGACATGAGCTTCATTGCAACGTTCATCTTCAGCAGTTCGCCATTGATACCTTCATTTAATCATTCCTGTTTACACGCATTCCTTGAATGAAATTTCCATCTTCAATTATCGACATTTCACTTCATTCTCCAATCAATTCTGGCCCAACTGACGTTCATACCTTGCATATATCCTGGATTATTTTATAAAATTTCTTTATCATCCTTTTGATTCCACTTCTTGTCTTCATTAGTTCTTCATTCTCATTATTCATTATCTTTTTCATACATAACAAATTTCTTTTTCTTAGTAATATTACTCTGTTTATTATTGGATAGGTCATTTCTGGAGTTCACACTGGAATGAAGGCTTTTATTTGTACTATTTAAATTCTTACTAACAAAATTATCGAATTTCCTCGGTAGCTATTTCCTTAGCTTTGCTTGACGTATCATCTATCGCGTGTTTGACTTCTCTTCATTGACCATCATCTCTTTTTCCTGAATTTACATGCGGACTTCATCAATCTTCGTCTTTCATTGGGTGCTTGAATTTGCGAGCTTTCCATTATTTTACAGCAACTTCCATTCAATCGCCGTTCAAAAGAAGTATACATTCAAATCTCCCATTAATTCGTCATTCGATATGGGTATACATCCAAGTTCTTCATGGAATGCTATTGCAGATGATATAATCCCTTTGCTTTATCTTGAACCTTCAGGTCTTAAAATATTCCTCTTACTGGCGTGTACCAGTAACTTCCTATTCCTCTTATTCACGGAAAAGAGCGTATTCTTCTGGATCAAATCTTGCACCTGGTTCCAGTAACACCATACTAATTGAACTAAGCCTTCAATTTACGTTAACGCCATTACTTTTTTCTCAAATTTCTTATTGCTTTGATTTCGGAACTGGAAATCATGTTAGAGCTTAACTCAATCTAATTGGAATCAGTCTCCATCTAACTAACCATTAGTTGGTAAAGTTGATCAATTAACTCCTTTAACTGATCATTTAAACCAAATGCTGACTAGCTAACTGGAATCAAAGACCAATTATATACAGTCAGTTTGGTCATAACAACTTTCTCAAGAACCGAGATTGCAATCATTTGGAATACTGACGAGAATGACAATATACTTCTTTGTCCTTAACTATAATTTATGAAAATTTGGGGAAGCACTTCCCCTACACCATTGACTATCAATCAACCAAATTCATCCATTCAACACAATTCAGGTTATATCGCTTTGATTAGCATATGTACTATTAATTGGCATAACATATATCTGGGAAATTGGGTCTTATACCAACAATGATTAATACAACCA
This sequence comes from Apium graveolens, assembly GCF_009905375.1. Taxonomy (NCBI): domain Eukaryota; kingdom Viridiplantae; phylum Streptophyta; class Magnoliopsida; order Apiales; family Apiaceae; genus Apium; species Apium graveolens. Next base: position 185,838,972 of record NC_133657.1, read on the forward strand.
TACCCTTCTCAGTCCATTTAGAATATTACGAATTGTTATTAATGAACTTAAGGTTTGATTTCATAATTCTTTTAATTTATTTCTGACCATTATTAATCGGTTTATCTTTGAATAACTGCGCATGGTCTTCAGTATTACCGTCACAATCTCGTAGATTCTCAATCGTTAGATCATTATTTCTTGAAAAAATTAACAATCGAGTCACCATTGCTTCATCTCCACTTATGGCATCGCATCGAACTTTCGTCACTGACCCGGGTATGAGCATTGAATTCACAATCACTTATTTACGCAAATTAGAAAACTCCACGATTTCTTGAAGAACACGTTCGAAGTTTGATTACATTTAAGATTTCCCCCATCTTGAATTTTCACGATAAGTATCTTCCAGCGACGAAGGGATGTTTCCCGTCGTAATTGCATCCGGAGTCATTGCTCAGAATTTCCTTGATCTTTGATCGTCGTCCCGATTTTCGTTTGCTCCGTTTGAGCACACAACTTCATTTCCTTATTTTGTACGATTTGCTAACCATTCATTTTGCGTTGAAACCCTCTGGGTTTGAGGTGCATTACGTTAACGCAATTTACCATGCTGATGAGATCCTCGTAACATCAACAACTATCGGATTTAATGTCTTCGTCACGACCATGTTGTCGGTGTGTCCATTCTTCCTTGCTCGTAAATGTCCACCATTTATCGATTTGCAGTCGTATCTATGTTCGTTGTATGATTCCACGTATCGCACTATCTCACTTCTTTTGAAATCGTCAGAGAACAGTCTCTACGCAAGAGGAAAGTTTGTGAACATGATTTTGATTGAAAAACGGAATAAGGAATAACAATGCGACAACTGATTGAAGGAAGAAAAATGAGTGAAGGATGAGACAACCATATTCGTACTCAAGATGGCCAGTCTTTCATACTATATGACATACAGCACATGATTAGGTGGCATCCCACCCGACTCTTCGTCATTTCGACAAAGCGTCATATCATAACACTGTTGTCTCAATCAGGAATCAAGAATTTGAGAAAAGCAACAATTCAGAAGGGATACAAGAATGTTCTTTCGTTTCCGCCTCATATGATTTATCAACTGAAGAAGATCATACATATTCAAATTCGAGAAGAACATATGTTATCGTATTAGAAGAAAGAATGTCAATGCCGATCACCTTTTACGCTTCACTTACGTATGCCTTCAGGATTGTGTGGATACAGGTTCACGATTCAAGTCACATCACTGCTTCGAAATGCTTCCTGGAAATGCCTTTACACCAAATGCTTCAATAATTTAATCTTAATCGCGTCGTTCCGAAGTTAAAATCACGGCTTCAGATTTCATCTATGTCATGTAAAATACCCATTAATCACGTAATGCCTCTATTTCGTCGATAGAAATACGATTCTTCTCCAATCATCTAGAAGATTCTGCCATTTCCTTCAATCATCCTCCGTCCATTCGAATCACGAATCTCGTTAAATTTTAATAATCTTATAAATTGGGTAAATAATATTTTAATACGTTGATTCAATTATTGATTTTATTAAACAACGTTTACTTTCATTTTTCACAGCAAACCTTAAACCTTCTTTTTAGATCATTTTATGTTTTAATAACAAGAACATAAGTAGTAATTTGACAACCAATTTGTAAAACTCATTTCATGCAAAAATCTTCTGAAAGTTGATTAAGAAAATCTTTTCCGAAATCTCATTTTAAAGTTTTAGAAATCAAATATTTGGTCGTCATTACTATATACATTACTTGCTATTTTTATGGTTTACCAATGAAATGTCTAATTAAATAATGTCCATATAAGGGTCTCTTCACTTTGGCACCTCTTCTATATTTCCTCGGATTCAGCTCGCACAGATTAGTCGCCGAAACTTCATTCACCGTCGTAAATCATCTTATTCGCAATTCTATCGCAACGCTGACATGTAGTACGGTCTTTAACATTCTTGTCGTCGTTCTTGCCGTTATTCTCACACCCACGTGTGTGATTCGGTGTTCAGTCGGTAGATAGGGTCGCATTTCCTTGCTAATCTTACCTATATCTAGAAAGGTAGATATCATTCCTTGCGCAGCTCCCGATAAGTGGTAAGAATCTTCTCGCAATGGTGGTGCCTTCAAGACGTGCAACGTTGGTTCTTCATCAGCTTCCATTAACTGGTTGCCTCCGAAGAGAAGCTCTCCTACTACCTAATTCTAAGTTAAATCGTGCCAAAATTCACCTAGCATGCCTTTCACAAGTTCTCACAAGAATAAATCGCATTTTTCTTAAACCCACATGAACAATTGGGTAACATCCCCAATCTCTGTCGATATGTCGATCCTTCATTACTGTAGAATCTAAGAATTCAATATACCTATAGCACTGCGACATTCGGCTTACACTTTCTCAGCAATCCTATCGTACCAACTCCAGACCGGATCTGCTAACCCTAATTCACACTCAACTCAATTTATCTTGAATATGCCTAGGGTCTTTCCTATCCTGAACGACCTATCATTCCTATCTTACTCTCACCTATTTTTATTTCAGTGACCAATAACCTGCAGCTCTGATACCAAACTGTAACACCCCAAATCCGGGGTCAAGATTTGGTGTCACTAAACAATCTTTACATAAAATAAAAGAAGAATCAAGTAACCCCTTGAATCCGGATCGTTTACAGGTTATGGTATGAAACAAGAATCTAACCTTCCACTATTTACAACAACTAAAAATACAAATGTAAATACCTTCGAACTATTGCTCGTATCACTATTCTTCTAACTTCTTCAACCTCTTGCACCGGAGATTTCTCGATCTTCTGCTGTCTATCTAGGCTATTCATTTTTTTTGTCCTTATCTATTTCTGGCAGAAATAAGAATTTACAAAGCAAGAGTGAGCCAAGAATGCCCAGCAAGTATATATTTTGAGTTTCAAACATTAATATCAAGGAAAAACTTCCGGACAAAATCTCTGAAATATTGTGAAGAGCGAAACACGAAATCATTTAAAGGATATACTTTATCAACTTAAAATCAATTTGATTTGCATTGCTATAAATCACATAGGGAATACTGACATTTTATAAGAGCTTCAGAGATCACGTGTTTTCAAAATAGTTTATGGTAACACTTCATACTTGAGCAACGAATGCAATAACTATTCATAAAACGATGTTCAAGAAATTCCTAACTATTCAGTATCCATCATTATCGACTAAGTTTCCATAGACTTAGCCTGCTAAACCAGCCTGATAAGGACGGGTTGAATAATTAAGAAGATCTCAATTCATTCAAGATTCTAATTATCACTAAGCAACTAATGCTGCAGCAACAATCTGAACCTCGAATTTATTTAGAAACATTGTAATTTCCCGAAACTGAGTGCTAAGAAAGAATAACTTTAATCCATAATCACATTTTATTTCAAGAAGGAATGCCATTAATGGCGATCAACAACAAATTAGACTGGACACTAGTTCACATCTATATTCTGCTGATCAGTCAGAATATAATGCAGATCTATATCTCAAAATCCAGATCTAGTCGGGTCCCCAGGCACTACGGCCCATCTCGAGGCACCAGTCATCCCGGTCCTCAGGATTAAGTAAAACTCTATCCCCAAAAATATCGTTATCCAGCCCGTAGAGTGTTTTGATGTCAAACCATTTTGAATTCAAAACATCCCAATTCAGGGTTCGCAAATAACCCGAAAGAATGGGTATTTGCTCATGAGAGCAATCGAATTACAGGAATAAGAATAAATGAACAAGCATAATATGAGTAATTGCAGCGAAATGTAAAACATTTAACTATTCTGAACTTAGAATAGGAGCGAATAAATATTTGCAGTATTTAAAAGAAAATTATGAATACATGCAGTATTTTTAAAAGAAAATCAGGAATACTTGTAGTATTTAAAAGAAAAATCCAGAATACTTGTAGTGTTTAAAAGAAAATCGAGAATACTTGCCTCAATAAGCTTTAACCGCTATTGACTTTGGTTCAACTTTGATTGTTCGGCTTTATCGTCCACCTACTATCATATTCTCAATACGATCCCAACATTCAGACCTTTTGGTTGGAACTTTGTTGATCTCGACGTCTAATCACTAGATCGTTCCTAGTCCGATGTCACGTCTCGGGTCTTCCGTCTAAACCTACTAGGTTAAAATACCCTAATTCAGATAACCGCTTAAGCTTAACATCAAATCGTCACCCCATTCTACACATACGATTTCATAACCAAATTCATATTTATATATATTATCAAAATACACATAGCAATTATGGTTCGCATCTTCGAAACTCGGTTCGGTATTTATTTTCGGAAAATACTTATATTTGTTTCCTCGAAATTAGGGTAATCGATTATTTATAAATTATTTTGTGTCACTCGCAATTAAGTTTATACAGTATAATCGTATATGGTTATTCGACGTCTCTGATAATTATAGGTTACGTTCCTGTATTTTCGGAATTATTTTCCCGAAAATTGGGCAGCGTTTCCTTTATTTATCGGCCTAACCGTCGAATCGGTTCGATGTCAATCACAATCAACAACAACAACCAATCCAATCTACAATCCGATTCTCAATCCCAATTACCGATATAAATTCAAATATGGTTATTCGTATTTTATTTTTCTTTTTGTTTCGAAATTAATTTCACGAACTAACTTATTTCATTTATAGATGTAGGACTCAGATAAAAATCATCATCGCCCACCGTCGGCTCGCCGAGGCTCATCGCCGACGGCGGTAAAATTTATTGGTGCCCGATACTATTCGGGTTTCCAAATAAATTCCACCAATTAATTAAAAATTTATTCCACACGGAAACATTATTTCACGAATATTATTAAAACTATTCCCTGTAGAAAATAACCAAAATATTAATAAGAGTCCCAATTAAACAACAACACGCGCCTACGCGCTCACAACTGGAAAACACGACCAAGTAAACAGAAGCCCGAAAAGCGGCCGGCCAGATGACCGGAAAAGACCAACAACATAATACTGAATTCACACACACAACAAAGCATATATATATATACATATGGGCACACAGGAGAACATAGGAAAGAAATCACGAAGCCGAAGTTACCGAAAAGGAACACAGGTGCGGACTCGCCGGAAAGCAGCGGCGGAATAACACGGAATAAGGAAAGACGAGAAAGAAAGAGGGGAAGAAGGAGGAATAAAGAGAAGAAAAGAAGAAATTGAGAGACAAGAGAGATGGTACAGGAGAGATCGAGAGATAGGAGCAAGGAGAGTGAGACGAGAGATTATCAGAGAGAGTTCGAGGGAGAGCGGCGGTGGGGGGGCTGCAGGGTAGATTTAGGGATTTTATTACTTTTTTTTCTTCGTTAATATCCTGGTTTGCACCGATATTTATTAGTTTTTAACGAACAACTCACGGTTAATTAAAACCCGAAAATTATTAAAATACCGTATAAATATCACAAACGATTAAAAAGTTATTTAAAATAACTTTTCCATAATCTTAAACTTATTTTTGAAGTGCAACTCGTATCCGTATTTAACAAGTAAACGAAACAGCGTGCTGGTAAATCTAATCCGAAAATTTCCGAAATAATTTTAAAATTATCGAAATATTCCAAACTTAATAAAATAAAATTTTCACAATTTTGGAAACATTCTGGAATTAAATACTGATTTTACAATTAAAGGAAATCAGAAAATTATTTAAAGATAATTAATAAATAAAAAAATTTGATTTCTAAATTTTATAAATTCCTAAAAATAATAAATGAAATTATAGAACTACAAAAATAATTTTAGAAACAATTTTAGCATTTTTTTAGGAATAAATATTGAATAAAATCACCTTAAAATGTATTAAATGCATATAGCTCGATAATTAATTATAAAATTAAGCCTCGCGTCCAACAAATCATAAACAATTTTATACCAAAATGACACATAGCTGACAGAACCATTACCTATTTTATTTGTTTAATAATTTGCTAATTATATTTACAGATCGGTTCCGAAAATAGGTTAATTAGCCGCTAAGTAACTAAATAATGATACAATTTTGATACCCGATTTGGATAATTATCAAAACAGAGTTTCTTATAAAATAATTTGTACGAAAATAAGATAATAATATCTCGTCTTTTGAGAATATGGATTCTTATCGATAAATAAAATGATTTGTGTATCGAAAATTTTACACCGGGACTCGTACAGGTCAAACTGTGCCCCGGATCGAAAAAGTCAAAACATGAAAAGTGTTCAGAATTATCAGATTAGGTTAGGAAGGAGTTTTCGGAAGAGTTTCGGGTTGTAAAAACGCAAAAACGATTGAAGTGAGACAATTTCTGATTCTAAATAGTAATTTTATAATTATGTAAAAATAATCATTGTTAATTCTATAAATCCCTATAAAATCATACGATTATCCAAAAATTACCAGGAAAATACCAAAATTATCTATATTTAATTCTGGATAATTAAAAATTAAAATATCTACATTTTTATCAGAAATAAACATCCAAATATTAATATCAATTATGAAATAATTTATCGAAATTCACATAAAAATCACATATCAATTATTTATTGATAAAAATAATTACATAATATTTCCCAGGCGTTACAGTCCAAAGTCTCCGAAGAGGAAAGGAGTCAAGGACAAGGGGCGTGTGTCGCCGGGTAAAGTAGGGCAACATGGCGATGTTATCGAGGCGTCGCGACATAGGGAAGAGTCACCACCAGTATCTCCAACAAAAGTTGAGGGTCGACGCGAGGTAAAGGAAATACTTGGGGAGCGACTCGTTAAAATCAAGGGATTAACACCAAGTAGGCAACACTTGGTGAGGTGGAAGGGTGAGGGCGTCGATGAATTTGGTGGGGGAGAGTGTCACGCCCTGACAAAATTAAACCTCTTCGTGCGCGGAAGATTCTAGAGAAGACCGGGATAGTCCGGATGACTCTAAAATATAGTGGAATATTTTGGAAGTCTTTAGAAGGAGCTTGGAGATTCAAGAAGAAACTAAAAGATGGCGGAGCTTGCTAGGAACTTAGTGGAACCTTCCGGAACCTTTAGGTCTTGGGAGATTTTTAGAGATTTCCTAGGAATACTTGTGTATATTCTAGATAGGAATATTCTAGAATAATAATATAAAGATAGTTAGTGGAATAATCTAGATGTATGTGGGATGTACATGTTCTAGAATTCTCTCCAAGTGGTGGAGGAGCCTATAAATAGGTGAGACCCCTCATTTGGAGAGGCATAGAGAGGCATAGAGGGAAATAGTGGCAAGTGAGAGCAACGTGATAGCATTTAAGTAGAAGGCAAGAGGGCTTTTCTAGTGAGGGTGAGTGCTAAACTTTGTAATACTAGCAAGGGGCTAGTGTGTGGATCAAGGGGATCCAACTTTGTAATATTGGGTTACTAATAAAGAAAGGGTCTTTGTTAGTAAACTTGTGTGTGTCTACTCTTACATTTCACTTATATTCGTTGCATAAGTGTTAGGGAGACACTTGGGGAAGGCTGGTCTAGTAGTTCATTTGGAGGGCGACAAGCGCTAGATGCCGGCACGGTTGGACTTAGAAGGGGTCGAACACTAAGGTCGTGTAAGTCCGCTCAAATGATTGTCGAAAGGATCCATTCTATGGGTTCGGACACAACTTAGTCCCGATCCAAGGGACTTTGTATCTACCTATCATTTTGGGAACTGCTCCTAACCAAGTAACTCATGTCATAAAGTTCTATGTCATCAACACTCCTTCATCATACAATAGAATCATCGGCAGGTCAGCTCTAACCATGATGCAAGCGATAACTTCAATCTCCCATCTCAAAATAAAGTTCCCAACCCCGACAGGAGTCGAGGAGATAAAAGGAGATTATGGAGTTGCTAAAACATGTTAGAGCCAGGGGTTAGTCATGGCAGAAATCCACCAGGACAACAAAAGGAAGGCCACGGTCTTTTGCAAACAGCAAAGCATCAAAAAGCACCGACCCCGGCCAAGGAAAGAAACAACAAAAGAGGTAAAATCATTGAATCAATTCCAGACCAAGAAGAAAACATACCAAGTCCACAAGGACCGGCAAGCAACCAAGTCATCTTAGTCGACAAAGCAAATCAGGTCCTAGACCAAGCTAATCCTACCATGCAAGCAAACAAAGAAAAAGAATCAGAACAAGTAAACTTCTACCTGAAGAAGAACTCTGAAGCCCGAATTCATCAAATGGTCTCAAACAAAGAACAAGCAAAAATTGAAGCTACAGTTGAAACGGAAGAAGTACAGGTTGATGAAGGCAATCCTAAAAAAGGTGAAAGTTGGGTCAGGACACGAAGAATCCTTCAAAGAAAGACTAGTGTCCTTTCTCCGGGAGTACAAACATGTTTTTGCCTGGAATCCAAGAGACATGCCCGGACTACACGAGTCCATAGCAATGCACAACTTGGATGTTAACCCCAATAAAAAACCCGTCAAGCAGAAGCGAAGGAATTTTGCCCCGGAGAGGCAAAGAGCCATAGACGAAAAAGTGGAGAAATTATTTAAAGCAGGAATCAACAAAAAAATCAAATACCCACAGTGGCTAGCTAATGTTGTCATGGTGAAGAAGTCCAACGGCAAATGGAGAATATGTGTAGACTACACTGATTTCAATGATGCATGCCCGAAGGACCCATACCCTCTCCCCAATATTGATCAATTGATAGATGCCACAGTTAGTCGCTAAACACGCGCTAATAATACACGCAAGTATACGAGTTTGCAAGTAGTATATAATCTTTTCTAGTTCGTTCTGTATTGGTTAACTAATAAATTCACGCACTTAAGCAACAATGTATGGTTATTATTCAATGCTAAGATGATAACAATTTGAGGTTGTTATTAACTAAGGATTAAACTAATAATTATAACTACAAGAATTAAAATTGACTGAATGAATATATATGACAAACATGGGATTCTAACTTCATTAAATACTTCATTCAATAGCCTTATCGTTCTTAACCTTAACATGCGATGGTGATGACACTAATCAGACAATACGAAACTGATAAACGCCAACTTTCGTTGCACGAGTACCATACTACCAGACATCCATAAAAGAGATAAAAGCTGAATATACACCAATTATATTGAGACCCTATATGTCTATAGAACTTGACAACATAACGGTTTAAGCACAAGTTAATTATCTTGATTAAATAGGGCAAGTAAGATGGTTAAAATTACCTACGAATCATGTATAACAAATACATGAACCTATGCAAGCATGGCAAGTTCTAAGTCCTTAAATTCACTTTCGCTTCATTAATAATTAACACACTATCTTATAAGTCTGCGGCGCTCATAAGACGAATATGCACAACCAATACTAGGCTATCAATTAATAAATAAATCCGCTAGAACCCCACGATAATGATTAGCCCATAATCAGACTCATCATCAACGTGGGTTCCGATGAAATCATGATATAACAAACGTAGTCTTTATAACGAATAAATAATAGAGTATAACACAAGAGTATAGGTTCAATAAAACAAGAAACGAGCATCCAAAATTACAACTCAAAACAAAGATTCACAAGAATAAACTAGATCGTCTTCGCCTTTATTGATCCGTGCTATAGATCTCTTATCGTCTTCTCCTTAGCTCTGAAGTGTCTCTTTTTTTATCAAAAATGACCTAAAGTTGATTATATAGCAGCCCCATGCAGTGTAGAACTCTTTCTCTCAGAAACCAAGTAGAAACAGGAATCTGTCATCCCGACACGGCACGGCCGCGCGCTTGATCAGCGCGGGCGCGCTGACTTCCTGAACTCTGGCGCGGCCACGCGCTTGATCAGCGCGGGCGCGCTGGGCTTCTGCCAAAAACAATTTCCTTTATTTTCCTTGCAACTTCGAGCCGACTTTCAATGAGCTTTTATTCCAACACCACCTAGACACTATATTAGCACCAAAACAATGCTAATTCAGCTGATTTACAGATTAATGCCTGAAATGCAAAAACACTAGAAAACACGTTAGAACACTTAATAACTTGAGTACAAATACATCAATTCAAAGCTTATTAGAGCATAATAGAGTGTCATAATTGCCACTCAACAGCCACCTCCGGACACATCATGCTAAGTTTCATGGACGCCTTCTCCGGGTACAACCAGATCAAGATGAACCCGGAGGAGATACCTAAGACATCATTCATAACTCACAGAGCAATCTATGCTTATGTGAGGTTACCATTCGGACTGACAAACGCAGGATCCACTTAACAAAGATCCATAAACAAGATATTCAAGTCCCAAATCGGGAGGAACTTGGAGTGTTAGGTCGATGACATGATTTCCAAATCAACAACTATACCAAGACACGTAGAAGATCTGAAAGAGTGCTTTGACAACCTGAGGAATAATCAACTTAAGCTGAATCCGGAGAAATGTACCTTCTGAGTAGGAGCAGGCAAGTTCTTAGGATTCATGATCAGCAACCGAGGAATAGAAGCTAATTCGGAGAAGATAAAAGCAATCCAGGAGATGAGGGCTCCCATGATCCAGAAAGATGTGTAGAAGCTAGCAGCTTCCCTAGCAGCACTCAGGAGATTTGTCTCCAAACTAGCAAAGAGGTACTTACCATTCTTCAATTTACTCAAGGGAGTAAGCAACAAGAAAGAGGTAAACTGGAGTCCAGAGTGCCAAAAGGCATTTGAGGAAATCAAGTCCTACATTTCTCAGCCATCAGTCCTAACTAAAGCTCAACCAGGAGAGCCTCTCTACTTATACTTATCAGCGGGAGCACAAGCAGTAGGAGCTGCCCTAATCAGGGAAGAAAATGGCAAACAGCAACCAGTTTACTATGTAAGCCAAGTTCTTAAAGATGCGGAAAATAGATACCCAAGACTGGAGAATTTTGCCTTCGCCTTAGTAACAACTTTAAGAAAACTCAGGCACTACTTCCAAGGAAGAGAAATCAGAGTGGTCACAAATCAGCCTCTTAGAAAGATAATTCACAAGCCATATGTCTCGAGAAGGCTAGTCGATTGGGTTGTGGAGTTAAGCCAGTTCAATTTAAGTTTTATTCCCAGGACAGCCATTAAAGCTCAAATACTTGCAGATTTCATAATCGAATGCAACTTCCCAGAAGAAGAGCCAAAACCAATGAACATAGATCCGGAGACAAACCAAGATGCAAATCCGGGAGCCTGGACCTTGAAAGTAGATGGTTCTTCAATAGCCGAGAGCTCGGGAGCCGGACTCATACTAAAAAGTCCTGAAGAATTCACTATTCAAACAGCTATATCTTTCAGTTTCCCGGCAACCAACAACCAGGCGGAATATGAAGCACTGATTGCAGGATTAAAGCTCTCCAGGACCCTGAGGGTCCGGGACTTAAAAATCTACAGCGGCTCCTAGATAGTGGTCAAACAAATAAACGGAGAATACATAGCAAAGGACCCTATTTTGACAAAGTATCAGGCACTGGTTCAAAGTTACCTAGCTTCAATCCCGAAGTATCAAGTCCTGTAGATATGTAGAGAAGAAAATGAGGAAGCAGATATTCTGTCCAAGTTAGTCCGGAACTCATCAGACCTGGACTGCTCAGTTTACTTTAAACTCCACAAACCATCTATTGATTCCGGAGAAGTCTTAAAGATCGAAAGTAACCAGAACTAGATGACTCATTTCATCAACTACTTAGAGAAAGGGGAGCTTCCAGAAGATAAAGAAAAGGCCCAAAGACTGAAAGCCAAAGCAGCTAAGTTCTTCATCGAAGAAGGACTACTTTACCGTAGGACTTTCTCATCTCCTATCCTGAAATGCGTTGGCCCAGAAGAAGCAAAGTACTGTTTGATGGAAGTACATGAAGGGATATGCGGAGATCACATGTCTGCAAAGGCCCTAGCTTATAAGATCATAAGGCAAGGTTACTACTGGCCAACTATTCACTAGGATGCAATGGAGTTCGTGAAAAAATGCAAGGAATGCCAACTCTTCAGCAATGTGTCCTGGATCAGCCCAGTCCTACCTTTCTCAGTCCTATCACCAATCCCCTTTGATGTCTGGGGTATTGACATAATGGGACCCTTTCCCCGGGCCAAAGGAGACCTCAGGTACTTATTAGTTTCAATTGATTATATGACCAAATGGGTTGAAGCGAAAGCAATGAGGACCATAAATCAGCAGGACTGCATAAAGTTTATGGACAATATTTTGATGAGGTTCGGGATTCCAAGAGTCCTAGTATCAGATAACGGACCATAGTTCATCGGATCAGAATTCGAGTCCTACCTTTCAGGAGCACGAGATCAAGCACGGAAAATCATCAGTAGCATATCCCCAAGGAAATGGGCAAGTAGAAGTCACCAACAGAATCCTGCTCCGGGGTATTGAAAAGAGACTCAAAGAAAGCAAGAGCAAATGGCCAGAAGAACTACCAAGCTTACTATGGTCCTACAGGACAATCACCGGGGAGATTCCATTCAAACTAGCTTATGGCACATAGGCAATGCTTCCTGTTGAGGTGGGATCTCCCTCTCACAGAGCAATAAACTTTGATGAAGAAGCCAACAAAGAAGGACTCAGAACAAATATGGAGTTGATCGATGATGTGACGGCCTCAACCCCGGGGTCAGGAGTTGACGTCACTAAACAAAATTACCAAAAATATAAACAACAAAATTATTATTAAAATATACTAACTTGACCCCGAACCAAGATCCGATTCAGGTTCAATTATAATTCAGGTTCTCATTATTACAAACTCTTTATTCAACATCTAAGACACACAAACTTTATTCAGCAACTCCTCAGACCTCATGGTCTGATACAAACTACCTCAGAGGAGCCGGGTCCAGTAGGGGCGGGAACATAGGTCGGTCTGACTGATCTTCTAGGCATCTGCGAAATATACATAACAGTTTGCAAGGGTGAGCATAATCGCTCAGCAGTACCAAAATATGAATAACATGATAAATCAGTAATGCAACAATAATAGGAACAGAACTGTAATTATGATATCAACATTATACAACAAAATTTAGAGAAAAACTGGATTTCGCTAACTAGCATGCTTCATTAAAACAACGTAGCAGTGTGCTGTAAAAACACCAGAGTCCAATTTTAGCATACTAGTCACTTTTATAAAATCACTGTACCAATTACCCGTACTCTTACAGGAATCAAAAAATCCAAATCAGATACGTATGGATATGTGAAGACAGCTGATCAGGCTATCAACACTAGACGGCTCCAACTGCCATCTTATTCATGGCTCCAACTGCCATTTCAATTACCTGTTCCGGAACTCAGAGACTAGCTAGGTCTCTGACCTGCTGGACTAATCGGTTATACAGTGCGCGCAACCGAATTAGCCTCTTACGCCAACTAAATAGGCCTACTCTGGCCCCAACCTATCCCATATCTGATCATTTTAATCCAGTTTTCAAAATCATCACTTTTACCTATCTCTTTTAAAAATCCATTCTATCATAGCACACTATTCAAATCCTCTTTTCATTTAAATCACGTTTAGAGATAGGTATTTTCAGAAGTTACTTTTCCCCAAAACACAATTTTAAACAACGTTTTTTTAAATACAGGGGATACGTAACTTAAAATGTTTTTGTTCCATTACGAAAGTAAAACATTTAGTTATTCATATATACTGAACCATAAAAGAATGGTCAGGGGTACTTGCCTTGCAACGCTTTACAAAACCCTAAGTAGCTTTCACGCTGACTTTAGTCCTGAGAAAACTCGCTCGGAATCTACAAATACAGAATACCCTAATCAGTTACACCGACATGCTTGATATCCTCAAATTCTAACAACTCAATCCGATAACCCGACTCGTATCAATATTATACACATAAACCCGTAATCACATAGTCACGTAGTCGGAAATATTGTTAGGGGTAATATGTAAAATATAATTATGTACATTTTCGAATACATATTTTTAGGAAATTTTGATAGCATCTTATTTATTTATAAAACTACCCGTCGATTACAATCGACATCATCAATCACATAATTCACAATATTACTTCATCCTTTTATACAACTTACATCCCAACACCAATCACAATTAATTATTTAAGTCCGGAAATATTTTACGAAAAATCATTTTATTTATTTATAAAATTTAGGACTCAGAACATCGTCATCACCGTCCACCGTCCGCTCGTAACGAGTCATCGCGGTACGACGGTAAAATTTATTGGTGCCCGAAAATATTCGGGTATCCAAATAAATTCTACCGATTATTTCAAAATATTTCCTGCACGAATTATTAATAATATCACGGATATTTATCAAACAATTCTTGCATAACAAGGAAAGAATTAAAATTAATTAGTAAATTAATAACAGAATTTCACACAGACTGCGCACAACACACCCCAACCGCGCGTGTACATCACGCGCCACCAGAACCACCCGCATAAAACAGAGCAACACCACAGAAACAAGGTAACCAAAAGTAACCACAACTCAAACATATACATACAACATGCATGCATATATATAAGCATCCACAGAGAAGAAACTAGAAATCTCGCCGGAATAGCCGGCTGAAAGTTCACCGGAAAGCGGCGGAAATGGAAGAACAGGGGCGGCGAAAGAACAGGAGGGAGGAGAGAAGAAAGACTGTGAGTGGAGAAGAGAGGATGAGAGACGAAGATGAGAGATAACGAGAGAGAGACAATCGAGATATGATGGAGTGAACCGGGGAGAACAGGGGGTGGGGGCTTTTGTTTTTACTTTATTTATATATATATTTTTCTCTCCTGTACTACAATTGCAACACGTAGTACTAATTTTCTGAAATGCTGACACGTAGAGTTTGGGATAATTATAAAGGATTGATAGTCTGTTTTGCCCCTGAAACTCGAAATTAACGGAATGAGGTGCAAATAAAACAACCTCCGAAAATTACGAAAACAGCGCTAAAATATTATAAATATCCCGAAGTAAATAAAAACGTAAATTTCGAAATTTTTAAACAATTTTTAAGGTACGCTTTATACCCGCTTTTTAACCAATAACGAAACAACGCGCGGGTAAAACGATTTCCGAAAATTTCCAAAGTAATTTTAAAATCCTCAGAATAATACGAACTTAATAAAATATAAGTTTCAAAATTTTTAAAGATTCCCATAATTAAATATGGATTTTAGCATTTAACACACTCAGAAAATCATTTAAAAATGAATAATTAACAAAATATGGATTTCTCAATTTTATAAAGTCCTAAAAATAATTATTGAAATTATAAAATTAGAAAACAAATTTTAAAGATAATCCAAATATTTATGAAATTAAAATTACAATAAAATCACTTTTACAAGCGAAATAAAATCCTATAACTCACCAATAATTCACATAATTCAAATCCCACATATCAACAAATCATAAATAATTAAATAACAATCAGTAACCGCTACCAAATCAATACACAACTTTTATTTATTTACTCGAACTTTTATTACACTTCCGAGTATAAAATAATAAATAAAAAAAATACACGAGTCGTTATAGATGAGGTCTGGGACCAAGCTGTAGAAAAGATGGAGAGATACAAGGAGAAGACAAGGGAGCACTTCAGTAAGAAGTCCCGAGTCAAAAACTTCCAAGTGGGAGACTTAGTTCTTCGAGACACCGAAGCATCAGATCCTACAAACAATGGAAAGCTAATGCCCAAATGGGAAGGACCATATAAGGTCAAAGAAGTCTTGAGACCAGGAACCTACAAAATCCTAACATGGATGGCTCAGAAGTCCCCAATACCTGGCACGAACTCAGGCCAATGAAATTCTACCAATAGGAAAAAGAAAATAAAGCAACCAAAACCCTGTAGCCAATATGGCAAGCAACCAGTTTGTTCTTCCATACATATTGTATGACTGAAATTTCAGATTAATGAAAAGCATTTCTCTCTTTACATTTATTAAAATTATCCAAAAAAACAACCATTAGTCTGAACCAATCATGAGTCTGGACTAGAGCAAACATATTTACTTAGAATTAATTTTTTAAGTAAAACTAAGCAACCACTAGTCCGGAAAAATCATGAGTCTGGACTAAAAAACATATTTACTTAGAATTAATTTTCTAAGTAAAAATAAGCAACCACTAGTCCGAACCAACTATGAGTTTGGACTAGAGCAAACATATTTACTTAGAATTATTTTTCTAAATAAAAATAAGCAACCAATAGTCCGGACTAAATATAAGTCTGGACTAGACCAAACATATTTACTTGGAATATAATTTTCTAAGTAAAGAAGCCACCACTAGTCCGAACTAAAGACTAGTCTGGATTAAAGCAGCCATGTTTATCCAAAACAACCATTTAATAGTCCAGACCAATTCTTAGCCAGGACTAGAGAAACCTATTCACTTAGAATTAATTTTCTAAGGGAGCATCTACTAGTCCAGACTAAATATTAATCTGGACTAGAGCAACCACATAAACTTAGAAAAATTTCTAAGGCAAGAATAAACTACAAAAGTAAAGAAGAATAAAAGCAAACAAAAGCAAACACTAAAAATTTAGCCGGACTAAAATAGCCCGGAGCCAAGTACAAAGATTACAAATCAACTAGCAATCCAACAACACTACAAGGTCCAGAATTATAGTTCAGAGATCAAATACAAAACTAAGAGTTTGGAGCATTTGGAGGGAGGAAACTGAGGCAAGGACCATCAAACGGCTCCGGCTCCCCGAGTCCAGCTTCGATATCCTGCTTAGCCTTAATGAATTCTTGCACAAAACTATCCCAATCAGCCTCCGGATTAGTTTTGATATGCCTCTCGGCAACCACCCAGCAATGACCAATCTCCGGCGCACCAGCATTTGCGATAGCCCGATCATATTCTTCAGATATTTTGAAAGCCTCGATAATTTCAGCCTCCGGTCTCACAGCAAACAACTGCTTCCGAAGCTCATCCAACTCAAATTTTAAATTCATGGCTTCCTTTTCAGCATTCTCAGCCCGGGTTGTAACATCGGTAAGATGCTTGTTCAGTCCGGACAGAGAAGTATCCTTCACAATAATTTGGTCCCTCAACTCCCCAATCTCAGCATTCTTATCAGCGATAGAAGTCCAGGCATCCTTCAATTCATTACACGCAAGGGAAGCAGACCCGCCCATATAGCCACCAAGCTGCAGAAAAATAAATGTATGTCTTACGAAATATTCTAAGGCAAAAGAATAGAAGCAGAACAAGAACAGAAACATAATATACCTGACCCCAGAGCCGGGTACACTCTTTCATAGTGGCATCGAATTCAGAGTGATTCATTATCGTCCACTCGTCCTCAGTCGGGATCCCAGCCATGAAACGAGCAATTTTAACCTCCAGCTCTGGGCTACTCCTTTCTGGACGTTCCTCGGCCACACCCTTTCCTTTGTCCACTACGGACTCAGTTCCAACATTAGCCTTTTCAGCCCGGAGAGGTTTAGAACTAACACTCCGGAGCCTCTTCCTTCTCCAGGTAACATCTACTTCTAGAACCTCCCCAAGAGGCTCAAACTCTTCCAAGTTCTCAAATTCGTCACCAATCTCAACTTCAGCATCCCGCTCCGGAACCCTTTCACGCTCCAAAGACTCCGGCATTGATACAACATTGCTCTGAGATCCCTCCTCCGGGGGAGGATTAGATCTGGAGCCTGCAACATAAGCCTTCTTGGAAACCCTGAAAACAGTACCCAGCCCTTTCAATGCATCACTATAAGAAGAAGACGATATGTCCGGATTGAAGTAAGGTAAACCTGCCAAAGAAGCAACAAGCAAAATTATAAGCAGATATACATGACAATAAAATATTACAAGAAAGTAACAAGACTTAGTCCGGACAAAAACAAAAAACACACATCCTAAGCGATGCATAGTCATATGGATCATGAAGGTATCTCGGGTCAGCTGAATACCCAAACATTCACAAAAAGTAAAAACCATCCGGATTGCATCTCCCCGGAGTGTTTCTCAAGGGAACCTGGTCCGGACTCCCTCATGAGCTATATGTGGGAGATACTGCAAATCCAAACCCGTCAACATTATCAACTCCCCATTCCAGTGCTTCAGGGAGGACTGCTGAATTACTGGTCTATAAGAAGAAATGTAGCCACACTGCGTAACACGGAATCGGATCTCATACAAAGGCATTTGGCTAGACCGGACTAAACTAAAAATGTGATGCCACAACTTAGATGTTGGCTGAACCTTGAACTGGTTGCAGCAGACAATGAACCAAGTCATCCACTTTATCCCATTGGGGGTTATCTGCATCGGAGACATCCGGTATTCATACTTACAGAGATGCTTCAAAAAGATGTGCCAATGCGGATTCCACCCGGAGCGCAGATGTTCCAACCACACCAGAATGAAGCCATCAGCCGGTCTATGGTAGATCCTCTCTCCGGAGCCAGGCCACCTCCATTCAGTCCGGGGATCCAACTGGAAAGCATCCCGGATCGAAGGATCTTACGCCGCGTGATCCAACGCGGGATATTCATCTTTCAGCTCGTACGGTTCCTTGGCCACAATGCTGTCAGCAAAACCTCCTATCAAAATCAGCCCGGTCTTAAGGCCCCAGACCAACATTAGGCTGCCTCGCATACCCGGACCTGATACTCCTATAATACCATCTGTTTTCTATCTCCTCACTCCTCGTAATAAAATAATTAGGGATATCGACCCACAACCCTTCCAGAGTGTAGGGCACCTTTTGTGAGGAGATCCCACTAACAGTCAGTTTAGTGATCACTCCGGAGTCCGAAGTGCCAGCCTTCTTCCTCGTCTCAATGCGCTCAGAATCAGAAGACGAATCTGAATCTAACGGGGCATGGGTAGCAGAAGACGTAAGCCTTTGCCCGAGCTTTAGTCCGGACCATAAACCTAAATTAAATTATAAAGGTTAGTCTAAATTCCTATAGTTTATTTATTTTGAATCCTACATGGTCTGACTACCCTACGTTCAATTTTATTTACAATCAACCAGTCCAAAGACCAGGACTGCAAGAGCCAATATAAACCCAAAATCCACAAATAGAAAAACCCAAAACCACGAATTCGGACTACAAATAACCCATAACCCAAAGACCCCAAACGCCTAGTCCAGACTCCAATTACACCCAACTGAAACAACACAGAATTAAATATAAATCTACGAGTCCGGACCGAAAAAAGAAACGCTTCCAAAACAAAATCAAACACCAAAATATAACACAAACACATATACATATAGATATATACACACAACCTCAACCGAAAACAAACACAAAAACACAGAACAAACAACCATACAACAACAGAGACGATTCATGATAACATGGGTCGATAAGAAAAGCTAACAAAATAAATAAGAAGAAAGAAAACTTACAAGAACAGATTATATGGAGCGATTGAGGACGACCAAATAAAGATCTCAAAGACCCAAGACTCCTGTCAACAAAGCCGAGAATAAACATGGAAGAAAAAGACAGAAAATAAGAAGAAAAACAGAGAAGGAAATTGTAGAAAGGTAAAAAACAAAAGAAAGAGAAGGGGAAGCCTTTTTATAGTCGGTATGAATACCAAGGGGTCGAGCCACGTGGCAAAATCTCAGCCGCCCATCCAGAATGCGTATATACACAATGATATATATAAGCAGTAATAAATACAAAAAATTATTACGGCACGTCTTTTGAAAAAAGACAACTGTAATAATTCAAATCATTGGGGGGGGAAGCTCCAAAACTGTTCCAACTTCCAGTCTGGAGTCGTGAACTCAACACAATCCGGTCTGGGGGTAAGAAAAGCTCAAATACTTCCAAAGACAACCAACCTTAGTTCTGATTGGCTGAACTCAATGCAATCCAGACTGGGGGCAAGAAAAACTCAAATTCTTCTAAAGACAAATAACCTTAGTCTTGATTGGCTGAACTCAACGCAATCCGGACTAGGGGTAAGAAAAGCTCAAATTCTTCTAAAGACAACTAACCTTAGTCCTGATTGGATGAACTCAACTCAATCCGGACTGGGGGGCAAGAAAAGCTCAAATTATTCTAAAGACAACCAACCTTAGTCCTGATTGGCTGAACTCAATGCAATCCGAACTGCGGGCAAGCAAAGCTCAAATTCTTCAAAAGACAACTAACCTTAGTCCTGATTGGCTGAACTCAACGCAATCCGGATAGGGGGCAAGAAAAGCTCAAATTCTTCTAAAGACAACTAACCTTAGTCCTGATTGGTTGAACTCAACTCAATCCGGACTGGGGGACAAGAAAAGCTTAAATTCTTCTAAAGACAACCAACCTTAGTCCTGATTGGATGAACTCAACGCAATCCGGACTGTGGGCAAGCAAAGTTCAAATTCTTCTAAACACAACTAATCTTAGTCCTGATTGGCTGAACTCAACGCAATCCGGACTAGGTGTAATCAAAAGCTCACATTCTTCAAGTAAAGCCAACCTTACTCCCCCATCAAGAAAATCTGCATAAGGGAGTGTGGGGCACATGATAGTACACGTAACTCCTGCAAGGACTAGGCCCGGACTCCTAACTCAGTCCAGTCCCGCACACTACTAGTCCTAACTGACCCAGTCCCACAAGCCCAATCTTGGGAAATCTCAGCACGTGAGGCACTTGCCTAAGCACATGATAGGAACAACTGTCACCCATCAATCATGGGAATAATCGGGGCACGTGTCAGAGGATCCTCAGAACATTCCTCAGCCAGTCCCGCGCTGACACGTGTAAAGCATCCGCTCTAGCCAGGTGTCCTCCGCTCCTAGAACCAATGGCTACGATTCAAAGGTACCAACCCCAAAACCCTATCCTTGGGCTATAAATAGCCCAAGAAGGTAAGATTTTGGGGTTAATCACTCTCTTACACTCATATACACACACAGCCACCTTGCATTCATATATATCTTCATCTTCCCCAAAAGCGAGTTATTACTCACACACCGGAGGCACCGCGGGACCAAAACCCCCCTTCCGGTGTTGTTTTGTAGGAGCCCCACCACAGCTACACCTCCACAGCGGCGAAGGATCCAGGCACGGTGTCGAAGGAGCAGCCCTGCCACCAGGAGTTATCCGTCATAGTAACATTGACAATCAAACAATATCTATTTTTACTCAACAGAGCATCAGTCATGGATGTGACATAATAATAATTCATATATCGTAAAGACTAACGACTGATAATCAGAAGTTTTTCAAGAATCTGAAGATAAATTTATACTAATATCATCATTCAAATCATTTTAAACTTTCTTTCATTTATAATTCTAATATTTCTTTTTATAGTAACTTGATAATATTGTATATAATTTTTCTAAAATTAAATATTTTCACTTTGATGAATTTTTTTAGATATTAATTGAACTTGTTAATCCTTTCAAAATATCGACTAATATTAAATTTTTTTTTATTTCGATAGCATAACATGGATTAAATCAAATAATACAATGCATTATAGTTTTACACTTTTTTCAAATAATTCAAAATAGTTGTACAATATTTTCCAACACTAAATATTTATGTTGTAAATTTTTTATTGCTAATTTTAAATATATTTTTTCAAAATATTGAATTCTAATTTTTCAAGCTTCTTATATATATATATATATATATATATATATATATATATATATATATATATATATATATATATATGTTCGTGTGAGTTAAGTTCTATTGAGTCTGTTAGTCCCTACCAATGTAACAAGAACTACAGAAAAGGGGGGTTGCATGTAATTCTAGTAAACTTTTTCTTGAACTATAAAATGTTCTAACTTAAACTATATATATAAGTGTTTTGATTTGCAAGGTGCGGAATAACAAGTTAAGTGAATCAAAAACACAAAGTAATAAAAATACAAGCTTTTAAAAATTTCGGGTGGATTTGAAAGTATCCACCAGATATATATATATATATATATATATATATATATATATATATATATATATATATATATATCGATTTAAGAACTCTGTGAAGAACAAATTGTCTCACAGCTGCTTTACAAGTGAACAAACAAACTACAGAGAAATTCTTAACAGTTACAGCTTTTTTTATTTCTCTTCTCAAAGTGTTTGCTTGGTTATTTGTTTCACTAGCTACTCTTGGTTTATATATCACCAAGTTTACATGGTAATAAGACAGGATAATAAAACAAAACTATCAAGTCAAACTCCATGCTACTTCACTACTCTATTCCAGCATCTTTGAAAATCTTCTTAACTTGCATGGAATTGGTAATGTTTCTTTGTTCTTCATTTCCTGTTAAACAGGCTCCCACATTCCTTTTGTAAGCACCCAACGCATGTGACTGTCTTGTCACTGTCAACAGATGCTTGAATTGATCATCCATCGGGTACATGCTTGTCATCTGTCGGGTTACTTTGTTGATCATCCGTAGGGTAGCTATTTGACACTTGACTTCATTTCACTTATGCAGAATTATAAGACATCTTATATTTATAATTAATCAGCCTATTCTGCATATCTAATAGTAGTCGACATGACTCATATGCTACTACAGGATCTATACAAAGTTGTTCACATAAATGTATTACAATACTTATTGTTACATAAGCTACTCACTCGATGGATATCAAATCATTATCCGTCGGGACTATATTGAGTCATCCGTCGGGACTATATTTGATCATCCGTCGAGTGCTACATTTTTCACTAAGTTAAATCTACTAAGGTGTTTTGTTAATGTAATCATCAAGTTCACAACATATTCCCAACAATCTCCCCCAATTTATGTCTACTAGAATTGTAGCCATAAATTAAGAGAAACTTGATGATAAAAAAACACCCTAAAAATACATATTTAAAAGGTAGTAGATAAAACTAAAAAGTGTTGCATTATTTACTGAAAAATTTACAAGACAAAGTGTACAAAAATTTGCTCACAATAATTTTCAAGGTGCTCCTCTAATCTGAGCAAATTGATCTATTTCCTTGATTGTCTGGATTTCTTCCCAAGCCTCCTGTTGTTTTCTTCTATTTGATTTGGAGCTATCTGTGGAATTCAAGTTCATCAGATTCTGAGAGATCTAGCATTATTTGAATTTCCAGAAGAGTCTCATTGCTAAAGATGCTCAATTGGTCTTCTAATCTGAAGAATCTTCTAACTCCCTTATCATCCATGAATTCCATCAGCCAGTAGGGCCTTAGATGCACTCTACTCCCTGTGTAAAGAATAGTTAAAGTCTTTGGGAGTGCATCTTTGGCTCTAATACTCCTCAGTTCTTCAATCTTCTTTAGAACTAATCTTCTAGATGTCACATTGAATCCAAAATTCTTTTTGAAGGATGAATAAACTTTTATCAGTACAGATTGGCTCTCTTGAAGAATCCTGTGAAGTGGACATGATATTTCTTTTCCTCCCTTGTACTTGAATACTAAACTTTCAGGTAGATTCCTGTAAGCATCAATCTCTCTAACTTCTTCCAGTTCATCTAGATAGAGGTTTAGATCATAGAATTCCTTGATGTCACAGATGTACATGATATCTCCCTTGTTGACCTTGGTTTGAGCTTTGCTTAGGGACTTGGATCTGAGAGTTGAGGGCTTCACTTTCTTGACTGCTATGGTCTTTGTTTTCTTTGGCTTCATGAAATGAGGTAGATTGAGTTAAAGAATTGGTAGACTATCCCAGTCTATTGGCTCATCCTTTAGAATGATAGGTTCACCGTGGAAATTCTTGGATGGATCTATCTTAAATTCTTCATGTGCCACATAGGGCATGGATGTTTGAGTTGTTATAGAAGTAGACTCTTTGGGAAGATATTCTTTCATCTCCTCATCACTGAAATCTAATTTTCTCTTGATTCTTTGTTTGTACCTTGGTTTCTTTGTCTGTGGAGGTTCATCTTGCACTACTTGATCTTGAGATTCAGCAATTACAGATGGTTGAGCAGAAATTTGTTGTGTGGGTTTCACAGCTTGTAACTTGGCCAAGATAGCATCTTGTTCCTTCTTTTATTTGAGCTTTTTGGCATCTAGAGCAGCTTGCTTCTTTTCTTGCTTCAATCTTGTCTTTTCTTCCCTTTTTGCTTCAACAAATTGAGGGTGTCCAACCACCACACAAATTTCCTTACCATTTCTGAAAATCTTGGCAATTCTCCTTTTTAGAATTGAATCTGCAGGATCTTTGTAGAATATTATAGACCTGGCCAACAGCTTCTTCTCATCAGGCTTTGGTGTCTCATACACTGTGTCCAACGGTTTCTTTAGTGAAGATTTTGGATAGTTCACCTTTAGTTTCATGATTAGATCTGCCTTTGGGGATTTGATGCAGGATGTCTGGCCTCTTTCCAGATAGTTCATGCTCATATCATTCACATAAATTTGCTTGACTTGAGAGTGATGAATGGCTGATTTTTCTCGCTTCTTTGCTAGACCAAATTTCTTTTGAATATCCTCATCAATTTTTTCCCAGTTGATTGGACTAAACTGTTTCTTCTCAACTGCTCTCAAAGTGGCTGCTGCTTCATTTAATAGATCAATGTTATCTTTAGCTGGTGGCTTTGTGAAAGCAATTGTGCACAATTGCTTTACTCACTTGAATGTTAAGCACTTTTTGTTCCCCCTCACTCCTAGAACTCTCTTTCTCCCCCTTTTTGTTATCAGCAAGTTGAGTAGAGGAGGAGGTCTGTGCAGCCACCAGTTTCTGAAGTAAGTCTGTTTGTTGAGCTTGGTGTAGATGGATTGCTGTAAGAGAAGCTTTCATAGCAACCATTCTTTTGTCCAAGGAATCCATCTTGGTTGCAAGATCAGAGTTTTTCTTTAGCTGTCTTTTGATGTCAAGCATTGTGGCTTCTGGAAGTTTAGCTTCCAACTTGTCAGAGATGTCTTTCTTAAGTTGATCAACTTAATTTTTGATGAGGGAGACATTTTGACTTTGTTGGTAGCCAGAGATTTGCTGTAGTTGGAGAGAAGCAAGATGTGCTTGCAGAAGCTTCTTTATGCTAGCATTTGTGGTTGATTGAAGTGCAGACTGTGTTTGGCTGATAAGTTGGATGAGTGTGGTCTTGAAATGGTGATCATCACACTTCTTGGAGAAGGCCCATGATGGCATGCTTGATCTGGAACTAGGGCCTACTCCCCCTATATCCAATGACTCTTCTTCACTATCTCCACCCTCACCTCCAAAGAATTCTTCTGAGCCACCAATCTCATAATCAACATCACCAGCTGTTGAGGGCAAAGCTGTGATGGCATCCTTAGCTCTTTACATTGACTGTGTGGTGTGCACCAAATTAAGCATTCTTTCTGTATTATCATTGCCCTGTCCAACTAGAAGTTGATAGCCTGAAACAAGGTGAGTAAATGTCTCAGCATCTAAGGAGGTGGAATCTATAATAGCTTGAGTTTGCTGAGATAGTCCCTCCCTGTTTCCATCATGGACATTCATTAACTCACTTACAATGACATCCACCCTTATATCTCCAGTACCTACATTTTTCTCATTATCTCTCTTTTCTTACATTAAGGTCTCACCTGGGCTCCCCACCCTCACACCCTCACCTTCACCATCTAAGGTGGGACTCCTCACACTCACTTTTGCCAGTCCTGAAGAAATGGACTGCATTGGATCACTCTTTTTCTCTCCTTTTTCCTGGGAGCAACCCAGACTCTCACTCAAGTCATTACCTGCCCTCAATCCTAATAGTGATTGCAAAATTACTAAGTCATCTGCACTTGTAACTATAGTTGAACTTTGGAGTTGTGCAGAGACACCCGACGGATGAGAAATATCCATCGGGTTAGTAATTTGACTATCCGACGGATGACTGCTGTTAGGCACTTCCGTAGAGATACAATCACTACTCGATGAATGAACAATATCCATCGAGTGAGTAGAAATGAATGAGTTTGGAGTGGAGACTATTGTGGACTCTGTGCAGATTGATGAAAATTTTGGCACAGATGTCTCAACAGTCTCAGAAAGAAATGGCAAGTGAGCCAACAAATCATCTAGAAGATGATGCTCACTTACATGGATTTTTGGCTTCTCCAACAGAGTTAAAGATGGAGAATATGGTTGTGATGTTTGAATCATGTCAACATCCAAAGAGTGTGTGGGAGAATTTGGAGTTTGAGGTGTTTCAATTTGTACAGATTTTGGCTGTGACTCCATATTTGTTGGAGCCACATCAATTTGACTTTGAGATGGTCCAGTGACTGGTTCTTTAGCTCCAGTTTGTACTGTGTGTGTACCCTGTGCATCCCCAAGGGTTTTAGTTTCTTCTTTCTTGTGTAGGTTTGTGGTGAACTTGTGTCTCTACCCTTTTTGTTCTGTGCTCCTGGTTGAAAGCTTGTTTCAATAGTTACATTCTTTTGGGAGGATGAAACTAGGACTGAGCTTTTATCCTTATTAATAACCACAGTCTGTTGGAAAACTGTGGTGTGGCTTGGTTTGGGTACACTATGCTCGCCATCCTTATCCTTAGGGCTTCTTTGATTTTCACCCTGTCCCTCACCTGACTTTCCCACCTTCACACTCCCCTCTTTGTGTTTAGTGGATTTTACAACTGACATCTTTTGAGAGACACCGGAGGGGGCTTTCTTTCTCTTTGGTTTTGAAACTTTGGTTTTGGTAGCTTGGGTAGGCATCTGTTTGGTCATTGACACAGATGCCACTGCTACACTAGAAGGCAAAGTAGTGTTTGAGGTTGGAAGAGTAGGGATAGTAGAAATTACCTCACTTACCTGAGGTGCCTCTATTACTGGAAAGTAGAAGAGTGGAACCTCTTTGTGGTGATCTGCTCTATTGAGATCTGTAA
This sequence comes from Apium graveolens, assembly GCF_009905375.1. NCBI lineage: Eukaryota > Viridiplantae > Streptophyta > Magnoliopsida > Apiales > Apiaceae > Apium > Apium graveolens. Next base: position 185,865,753 of record NC_133657.1, read on the forward strand.
TAATTCTTCTCTCTTGAACCCAACAATTTAACTTGTTGGTTGGGTTCTCAAGTACAATATCTTCAGAGAGGTGGTTAGCAAGCATCATGAAAAATCTAACATAATAAACACTCTTACCCCTCTTATTAAGCTCTCCTAACTTAAACCCCAACTCAAACAAGACTAGATCACTAAATTTGAAGTATTTATCAGTTACTAGCATGTAAAGCATGTTGAGCATGGAGATATTAACAGAATCAAAATTGCTAATTTTTCCAGAAAATACTTTAGTAACTACATCACACAGGAAATTCCATTCTTTCCTAAGATCCAATCTCCTAATTTCACTTAATTTAGATATGGTGAGTGCATAACCTATGGAGTTTCATGTTAACAATATCAGTGTCTGTGTGTGGAGTAGAGACAGTATTATCAGGAATCCTAAAGCATGCTTTAACAATGTCACTATTAACACAGAATTTCTAACCTTTAATAGTGAAAGTGATGGTCTTGTCAGTTGAGTTGTATACTGCAGTCGTCCATATTTCCTCCACAACCTCACAGTAGATAATAGGAGACTCTAGCATGGCATATTTGAGCTAACAGCCTTGCACAAAATCCATCATTTTGTGGTAGTCGCCAGACTGTTGAATCCCCTTGTTCACTAGAGCCGTGAAATAGTTCTTCTCACATATAAAGCCAGTTTGAGACATGATTTTGACGACTGGTGCCATTGTAAGAGAATAAAAATTGCAGAGTGAGAGAGGGTAATTGCTTTTGAGAAAGAAAGAAGTTAGAGCAGATGAATTGAGAATGATAAAAGAAAAGAAATGAAAATGAATTCTGATTTTATATCCCCAAAGAAAAACTGTCAAAAATAATAAAGTAAAATAAAGTGACCAATAAAAATTGCCCAAAATAGCCGTTTAAAAAGATAAACTGTAAAAGTTCCATCAAATATCCGTCATGTTATGCTTACAAACTGTAAGTATACTCGATGGATAATGCTCAGAAAATTAACGGCCAAGATTTAGACAATTCGACGGATGAGGAAAAACAGTTATCCGTCGAGTTATAAAAATTCCAGAAAATTAATTGATTCTATTAACAAAATTTATTCCGACGGATGATCAAACTCGATGGATAATGATCATCCGTCGGGATGTAAATTTTGACTTAGCCAAAACTTCATCCAGGACTGAAAATTAATTAAATTTCTGGCTGCATTACAACTTGCAAAATATCTGAAAAGATTCAAGAGTAATTAAGCATACCTAACTCACTTACCAACCTTGAAAAGGTGGATTCATCCAGTGGCTTGGTAAATATATCTACAAGCTGTTTTTCACTAGGAACAAAATGTAGTTCCACAGTACCATTCATTACATGTTCCCTTATGAAGTGGTACTTGATGTCTATGTGCTTTGTTCTTGAATGTTGTATTGGATTCTCAGTGATGGCAATTGCACTTGTGTTATCACAAAAAATAGAAATTCTTTCCACTTGCAGACCATAGTCTTGGTTTTTCATCCACAAAATCTGTGCACAGCAACTGCCAGCAGCAATATATTCAGCTTTTGCTGTAGAAGTAGAAACTGAATTTTGCTTTTTACTGGACCAGAACACAAGCTTGTTTCCTAGAAATTGACAGGTTCCTGTTGTACTTTTTCTATCAATTCTACAACCTACATAATCTGTATCTGAATAACCAGTTAGATCAAAACCAGAATCTCTAGGGTACCAATGCCAAGTTGTGGTGTACCTTTGAGATATCTGAAAAATCTCTTTATAGCAATTAAATGAGATTCTCTAGGGTCAGCCTGAAATCTAGCACAAAGACATGTAGCAAATATTATATCTGGCCTACTAGCTGTTAAGTATAGAAGTGAGCCAACCATGCCTCTATAACTTGAAATATCCGGAGACTTTTTCGTAGAGTTTAACTCAAGTTTAGTTGCAGTGGCCATGGGATTTTTGCAGATGTGCAATCCATTAGTTCAAACTTCTTTAAAAGATCATAAATGTATTTGGTTTGACTAATGAATATTCCATCACTAACTTGCTTAACTTGCAAACCAAGAAAGTTGGTTAGTTCTCCCATCATGCTCATTTCATACTTACTTTGCATCAATTTGGCAAACTTTTTGCAGAGTTTTTCATCAATAGAGCCAAAAATAATGTCATCTACATAAATTTGAACAAGTATGCTAGAGCCATTAACATTTCTAAAGAATAAAGTTTTGTCTACAGTACCTCTAGTGAAGTGATTCTCTAAAAGAAACTTTGACAAAGTATCATACCAGGCTCTAGGTGCTTGCTTCAATCCATAGAGTGCTTTCAAAAGATAGTATACATAATCAGGTAGACTTGGGTCTTCAAAACCAGGAGGCTGATTGACATAGACTTCCTCCTCCAAATCTCCATTTAGAAAAGCACTCTTGACATCCATTTGATAGACCTTGAAATTGGCATGGGCTACATAGGTAAAGAAAATTATGATGGCTTCAAGTCTTGCAACATGAGCAAAGGTTTCATCAAAATGTATTCCTTCTTATTGACAATAGCCCTTAGCAACCAATCTAGCTTTATTCCTGACTACTATGCCATTTTCATCCATCTTGTTTCTGAATACCCATTTGGTGTCTATTGAATTCTTTCCTTTAGGCTTGGGTACCAGCTTCCAAACAATGTTCCTTTCGAATTGGTTTAGCTCCTCCTGCATAGCTAAAATCCAATCAGGATCCAACAAAGCTTCTTCTACCTTTTTGGTTCTTCCTTAGATATGAAACTGCTATATAGACATTCTTCTTGAGTTGCTCTCCTTATTTGAACTCTAGAAGATACATCACCAATGATGAGCTCAAAGGGGTGATCCTTTATCCATTTTCTTTGTTGAGGTAGATTAGCTCTAGATGAAGAGGCCTCATTGTTGTCTTGATGTGTGATTGAGTTTTGATTATTAAAAACTCCCCTGAGTTTGTAAATCTATGATTTGATAAAGAGGAACTTTCTGCAAGTGATCTATTCTGACTTTCAGCTTCTTTTGATGACCGACGGATAGTGTATTTTGAGTTCTGACGGATGAAGCTGATTATCTTCCGATGGATGATACAGATTGTCTGCCGACGGATGAAGCATTTTATAACTCGATGGATGTTGAGTTATTAGTTTCATTGGTTGTAGATTTTTCTGCATTATCCTTAGTTGTAGTTTCTTGATCACTTTCATCATCACTGTCATCACTAACCATCTCCATATTGTCAAATTTGAGGCTCTCATGGTAATTTTCATCTTGTAGTCCTTCAATCTTTTTATCATCAAACACAACATGTATTGATTCCATAACAATGTTTGTTCTCAGATTGTAGACTCTGTATGCTTTACCAACAGCATATCCAACAAAAATTCCTTCATCTGCTTTAGCATCAAACTTTCCATTTTGATCAGTCTGATTTCTCAAGATATAACATTTGCAGCCAAAGACATGAAGAAAATTTAGAGTTGGCTTCTTGTTCTTGAACAATTGGTAGGAAGTCATGCATTTTGCTTGATTAACCAAAAAAATATTCTGAGTGTAGCATGCAGTATTTACAGCTTCAACCCAGAAGTAAATTGGTAACTTTGATTCTTCAAGCATTGTCCTTGTAGCTTTAATAAGTGATCTATTCTTTCTTTCTACTACTCCATTTTATTGTGGTGTTCTTGCTGCTGAAAACTCATGCATAATACCATTCTCTTCACAAAATGCTCTTATGACAGAATTCTTGAACTCAGTTCCATTGTCACTCCTGATTCTTCTAACTTTGAAATCAGGATGATTATTGACTTGCCTTATGTGATTGATGATGATTTCACTAGCCTTATCTTTAGACTTTAGGAAATATGTCCAAGAGAACTTTGAGAAATCATCTACAATTACTAGGCAAAATCTTTTCCTTGAGATGGACAACACATTGACTGGTCCAAACAAATCCATGTGTAGCAGTTGAAAAGGTTCTTCAATTGTTGAATCAAGCTTCTTTCTGAACGATGCTTTGATTTGCTTTCCCTTTTGGCAAGCATCACACAGTCCATCCTTAGAAAACTCCACTTGAGGAATACCTCTAACCAGTTCTTTCTTTACAAGCTCATTCATGGTCTTGAAGTTTAGATGGGATAACATCTTGTGCCATAGCCAACTTTCATCTTGACTTGCTTTACTGAGAAGACAAGTAACAGATTCTGCATTTGATGAGTTGAAGTCAGCTAGGTACATATTTCCTTTTCTCACTCCAGTGAGAACCACTTTGTTGTTCCTCTTGTTTGTCACAACACAAGCTTCTGTATTGAAGGTTACTGAATTGCCTTTATCACAAAGCTGGCTGATACTCAACAAATTGTGCTTGAGACCATCCACTAAGGCAACCTCCTCAATGATGACATTGTCTTTTGAAATCAAGCCATATCCCACAGTATAACCCTTGCTGTCATCTCCAATAGTAATACTTGGGCCAGCTCTTTCCTTGAACTCTGTGAGCAGGGTAGAATCTCCAGTCATGTATCTTGAATAGCCACTATCCAAGTACCACAGATTCTTTCTGTTTCCCTGCACACATTAAAATCAAATCAAGTTGATTTTGGTACCCAAGTTTCCTTGGGTCCAGCCTTATTAGCTTTCTTCTTTTATTTCTTAGGTTTGATCTCATTTGACTTGGGAATATCAGATTCATCCTTAGTCATTTGAGTTGGACCTTTGAAACCATACATTAAAACAGAATTTTTCTATAAGTCATTTGAGTCATATAAGTAGGCATGACAATTTTGCAATTAACAGATAGATGATTAACACTACCACACTTAGCACAAATTTTTCTAGGAGCATATTTATCAGGTGTGTAGTTGTTATGTTTGTTAATTCCTACTTTCTCATTTCTATTGTTTTTCTTTTCAGCCTCTGTTTTAACCTCAATCTTTTCTAATCTATCATTCAATTGCTCGATGGACAGATGACCAACATTCACTTTCTTCTCCTTCTTCACTTGACTCGATTCTCCTGAAATAAAGTTTTTGGAAACTGATCCATATTTTTCATTTAACTTGGCAAGTTTGGCTTTACTCACAGGTTTTCTCACAGCCGACGGATGAGGATTTATTAGAGTGGGCAATCGGGTCGTGTCGTGTACTTTCGTGTCGTGTAATTTCATGTTTCGTGTAAGTAAACATGAAACACATATCCGACCCGAAATGATTTCGTGTACCCATATGTGAAACCCATATCCGATTCGAATCGTGTCATGTACTTAACCTATGCATGTATTATATATATTAACTTATAAATATATTTATCTCGTGTAATTTCGTGTACTTTCGTGTACCCAAATTAAAACCCATATCCGACACTAAATCTATCATGTAATTTCGTGTTCGTGTACATTCGTGTTTCGTGTACCAAAATTTAAAACCCATATCCGTTTTTTTCGTGCCGTTTCGTGTCGTGTTCACGTGTCGTGTACCAAATTGCCCGCTCTAGGATTTATGTCACTCGACGAATAACCTTTTTGATTATCCGACGGATGACTCTCATCATCCGTCGAATCTACATATGTTAGCAATCCTTCAACCAAATTGGATTCCAGCTTTTCTTTACTCTTTTTCCAGGCTGCATCACAGAAGGACTCAATACCTTGAACTTTGGTGATTTGAGCATGGACATCTCTAGATGATTTCCATGCCTTAATCACCTCCTGTTCACGATCAAGCTGCTTCTTCAAAATTTCTTCTTTCTTCAAGGACTCAGTTAATTCATCCTTAGCAATCTTGCATTCTATTCTCAATTTTTCAAATTCAATAAACTAAGACTCTAACACATTATTCCTTTTACGCAAAAATAAATTATTTTCTTTGATTTTAGCATTTTTCTTAGTGAGGGACTTCAGTGTAACACGCAAATGATATAATTCTGTAGACATGTCATTTATTGCATCATTACACTCAGCTTTAGATAAATGTGCAAGGTTAGTGGTGATTACCTGATTACTTGAAGAACTTATCTCTGTTTCATCAGACTTGGCCATTAGGGCTAGATTGACATAGCTGACATCTTCATCCTCATCCAAACCATCTGCTGCCCAGTCATTTTCTTGTGTAATAAAAGCTCTTTCCTTTTGTTTGAGCAACTCAAAATACTTTTGTTTATAATCCACAGGCTCAAACTTCTTTTTGCTGGAATCTGACTTTCTACACTCAATGACAAAGTGCCCTTCCAAGCCACATTTGAAAAACTTGAATTTTGATTTATCCACCATGTTTCTATTTGGCTTAGCTGCTCCAAAGTTCTTCTTGAACTTGAGCTTGACAAATCTTCTGGAAAGAAATGCAAGATGTTCATCAATATCATCCATATCATCTTGGCTCAAAGAATCTTCATTTTCTGCTATCAACCCCTTGCCCTTGTTTTCACAGACCTTTGAAGTGGACTCAACAGCTTCTATCTTCATCTCCTTCTCTTTCTCTAACTCAGCAACCAGTGCAATGGACCCTCCTTTCTTTCTCCCTTTCTCCATTCTTTCATCTTGCTCTGTTTCAAGCTCATAAGTCTTTAGAATGCCATACAGTCTCTCAAGTGTAAACTCCTTGTATTCTTGTGAATTTCCCAAGGAGACTGTCATTGGTTTCTATTCTTTTGGAAGGGATCTCAGGAATTTGAGGTTATAATCTTTGGTTTGGTAGACTCTTTCATGCAGCTTCAGAGCATTTAGTAGCTTTTGAAATCTATTAAAGATATCAGTGAGAGTTTCACCTTCTTCACAGTGGAAATGCTCATATTGCTGAATTAGTAACTGCATCTTGTTTTCTCTAACTTGTTCAGTGCCATCACAAATTATTTGAATGGTGTCCCAAACCTCCTTGGTTGTCTTGCAATTGATGATGTTGTCAAACATGTCACCATCAACTCCATTGAATAAAATATTCATGGCCTTCTTGTCTTTCCTGACTTGTTCAATATCAGCATCTGACCATTCATGTCTTGGTTTGGGAACTGATGGCTCATTTCCAGTTGCAGCTCTCATTGGTACATGAGGACCTCTCTCTATGCAATCCACATAGGCCTCATCTTGAGAAAGTAAATGAAGATGCATCTTTACCTTCCAGTGATGGTAATTATCTTTGTCTAGAAAAGGAATCTTGACTCCAACATCCTTCTTGTTCATCTTGTTGTTTGTTGTGATCTTTAAACTCTTTGTGCTTCAAGAGCTTGCTCTGATACCAATTGTTAGTCCCTAACAATGCAGCAAGAATTACAGAATGGGGGGTTGAATGTAATTATAGTAAACTTTTTCTTGAACTATAAAATGTTCTAACTTAAACTATATATATAAGTGTTTTGATTTGCAAGGTGCGGAATAACAAGTTAAGTGAATAAAAAACACAAAGTAATATAAACACAAGCTTTTCAAACTTTCTGGTGGATTTGAAAGTATCCACCAGATATGTATATATCGATTTAAGAACTCTGTGAAGAACAAATTATCTCACAGTTGCTTTACAAGTGAACAAACAAACTACATAGAAATTCTTAACAGTTACAACTTTTTTTATTTCTCTTCTAAAAGTGTTTGCTTGGTTATTTGTTTCACTAGCTACTCTTGGTTTATATATCAATAAGTTTACATGTAATAAGACAGGATAATAAAACAAAACCATCAAGTCAAACTCCATGCTGCTTCACTACTCTATTCCAGCATCTTTGAAAATCTTCTTAACTTGCATGGAAATGGTAATGCTTCTTTGTTCTTCATTCCCTGTTAAACAGGCTCCCACATTTCTTTTGTAAGCACCCAACGCATGTGATTGTCTTGTCACTATCAACAGATGCTTGAATTGATCATACATCGGGCACATGCTTGTCATCCGTCGAGCTGCTTTGTTGATCATCCGTCAGATAGCTATTTGACACTTGACTTCATTTCACTTATGCAGAATTACAAGACATCTTATATTTACAATTAATCAGCCTATTCTGCATATCTAATAATAGTCAACATGACTCATATGCTACTACAGGATCCATACAAAGTTGTTCACAGAAATGTGTTACAATACTTATTGTTACATAAGCTACTCACTCGATGGATGTCAAATCATTATCCGTCGGGACTATATTGAGTCATCCGTCGGGACTATATTTGATCATCCGTCGAGTGCTACATTTTTCACTAAGTTAAATCTACCAAGGTGTTTTGTTAATATAATCATCAAGTTCACAACATATTCCCAACAGAGTCATTGTTTTTAGTTGAGAACGGGAGTCCATATATGTTCTGCAAGTAAAATAGTATAAAATTTTTGTAAAACGTATTATAATGTGAATTGTGTTCTACAAATATCACTATTTTAATAAATATTTTGCAAATCTCATATATTTGACAAGTTGAACATTGCAGAACATATGATTTTATTGAACATGATCAGTTTGAAAAACATACGTATTCACGTTGTAGAACACGTAAATATTCAACTTGCTGAACATTAATGGTATAACACCATAACACGCGTTTATATCACATAGTTTATTATTTTAGTTTTTTAATTATTAGAGATATTAAACCTGAACCATTAGATTGGATTGTAATATAAAGTTAGGATTTTGGACTCCAGAACTCCAAAAAAAATAGGGACTTTATGTATATGATTACTTATAATAACAATATCAAATTGAATAATATAAAATTTAGGATTTGTCTCACAAATATTTGAATACAAATATATCTTTAATTAAATAATGCAATAAATAAACTATTTTTTATGAAGAAGCATCAAATGTCTTACCATTTTTCAAATAACATGTTAATGAAAATTATTAATTTTACTTTATAGTTGTAGTTTAATTTTTTCTAAAGAGAATGAAAAAATAGGACTTTAGGAGCACCTCTTTATAAACTCACCATCATTGAATAATATTTAAAACCTATTTTTTTTAAAGTGAAACATTAATAAATAAATCGATTTAGTATATCTTCGTAGTTTTAATGGAGCTTGTGACATCTCATGTCAAATTTTGAATATATTTAAATATTGGGTCAAGTTCCAGATATAATAATGTAAAACCAGTCAGTTAGTAATTTTGATACATAAAATCAATTGACTTGATCGTATAAAGTCCTCAAAATATTAATTTTTATTAATATAAGATATTATAAAATTTATCCTTATTGGTAAGATATTCCCGTCGAACTTGTAATTTAAATTTATTAAATCTAGATAGTGATGATGTACTTTCGGCTGGGTCATGTAGTTAAATTTTGAGTATTTTTTTAAAATGGGTAAAGTTCTGATTTTGAAGCTAGTAATTTTGATACATATTATCAATTGACTTGATTCTATAAAGACATTAAAGATATTAATTTTTACCAACTTAAGATATCACAAAATTTTCTTTGTTGGTAAGATTTTCTAGTCGAACTCGTAATTTAAATTAAATCTAGGTAATGACGTGGTATTTACGGGCAGATCATTTAGTCAAATTTCGAGTATTTTTTGAAAATGAGTCAAAGTTCTAGTTCTGAATTCGAAATACATCGAAATACACTAATTATAACTTATCTAAATATGTAGTACATATATATATATTATTTATATAAGTGTATCTATTTTCAACGTATAAAAAAATTAATTATATGTATAATTTATTTTTTATTAAAAATATATATTAAAAATGTATGAAACATACTTTTCAAATTAAAATTTATTTAATAAATAAGGGAATGATCCGTTTATGTACTATGTTTAACTTTATATCTCAAATTTAATTGTTCAAAACTAATTGTATAAATATTTTAGTAATCGTGTTTAAAATTAAATAAATTGTCGCTATTTACGACACTCACATATTATGTGTATGATAAAAAAACTTAAGTAATAGTGTGGTGTAGTGGTAATGTGATGTGCATGTTAATGTAAATACCCGGTTCAGATCCTCTCAACAGCCTCTTTTATATAAATTTAAATTACAGAGGTAAATAAGTCATTTCAGTGAGACTTTTTAATCTAATAAATATTATAAACATGTTCTCTTATTATATATAGAAGAGATACTATCATAAATAGATCAATATTTAGAATAGAATTATATAAATATAAATAGAATACAATATGTTTAATGGTCTTGATTTAAATAAAATAATATATAATATTCACCATCCGAATTTAATTAGTTAGATTTGGTCTATATACCAAGTTAAAGATAATTCGTAGGCTATTGATTTTAGTTAATATTTACATTTTATTTAAAACATAACTATCTTTAATAAACAAATCTATAAATATTAATAAAATTATATTTTTCAATTAGTAATATTTTTTTAAAACTAAAATATTACTAACTTATATACATATATATATTTAAAATTATTATTAAATTATATTATTTAAATTTTTAATAATAAATTTCATAGCTTAAAATTTTTTCTTCAAATTAAATTTAAAAATTAAATAATATTAAAAACTATTCATGGGGGTTTTAAATTAATTTTCATTAACATAACTCAAGGTATTGCATAACTCAGACAACCATGTTATTAACTTAAGGTACTACATAATTGAGGCAATTACGTTATTGACTTAAAAATAAGCACGTTAATTTTAGCTTGCTAAAAATACAATTAGAAAATACATATATCTTGTTTTTTTTTAAATTTTAATAATTGGTGTAATTAACTCTTTTTAAGCCATATTTATAAAAAAAAATATAAAGAAAAATGAAGTGAAAATTCCAATTAAACCCAAAATAAATTGAGATTTAGGGGATATTATATATACAACATTACACGCAACACAAACATTAGGGTTTCATCTATTCTCCTTCTCCCGCCTCTCCCCCACTCTCTCCAGCCCTCCACAAAATCAAGGTCACTCCTCTCTCTCTCTCTGTTTAATTATACCCTTTTTGCTTCTGTATGTATATATTACTTTGCTTGTATCTATCTATCTTGACATGTTCTTGATTTAGTTCTAGTTACTTTTTTCGATTTGGTTGATTGTTCTTTGTTTATATGATGGGTTTATGATTCTTGTTTCGTGTATCTATTTTTGATAGCTTTCAAAAGATGGGTTCTTGGGTGTGAAAGAATTAGAAGAAAATTCAAGATTGTGTTTTTATTGTTTGGTTTCTTGAATTAGTTTAGTTTTGCTTGTAATTGAATTGTTTTGTTGTGAATTGGGTTAATTTCTTGATAATTAGTTTGGTTTTGAGGAAGTTTAGTATTCTCGAAACATGTTGTGGACACGTAAGGTATGGTTCTTTTGTTTTAGACTGTTCAAGGTTTGGTTTTTATTTATCTTGAGGTAGAATAAAACCCGTAAAATATGTTTCTTTTGTTATAGACTCGCCAAGGTTTGGTCTTTAATTATCTTGAGGTTACGGGTTATGAGTAGTTAGTGTTGTCGGCTTTATTATGTTTTAGAGGTGGTAGTAATATCTGATAAAATCTCTATCTGATAATTGGTAAGAAGATGTTTGGAATGATTAAAATGTGATTTTTTTGGGTATTGTATGATACTTTATTTGAAATATGAAAGAATGTAGACTTTTCCGGGAAGCATTAATAAAGTTTACTGAGAAAAATTTAGTTTTAACAGAAAGATTATCTTTTTTCGAGATATTATTTCAATTAAAGCTTACTAGAATTAATATTTAGCTATACTATTTGTAAGCAACTGACTCCAAGTCTCCAACTAGTTATAGTTGACTTGAGTTGACTATTTTATTAAACTTATATTTGATATTACTAACAACAATCCTGAAATCCCCTCTCTTACGACTCAGCCATTTTCTCATGGATTTGATAGAATGAAATATTTATTATGAATATTTCAGCTTTCTCGAAACAACTCGGAACAACGTGTAACTTTCTGCAAATTCTATTTTCAGTTTTGGCTGTTTTAAAATTATATATTTGGCTTCAGCGAACACTTTATACATTGTAGCAGCTGCTTCAGTTTCAAACCAATTTACCTTTACACACCATTGTCCAAAGCATTTTCATCAGTGCAAACAATATATTTGTTCCTCTTAGATGAGGAATATGAAATACTGTAGTTAAATTAGACTAGTGCTGGATTGATTATCCGGTGGATGCAAATCTACCCGTTAATAAGCTAGCACCTCGTATTTTATTTTACCTGCTAGTAGATTAATAGAACAATAGTTTCCTTAATATTGCTTGTGTTACTAAATTGTCTAAAGACGTAAGTGTTTGTCTTTATACTAGTTCTCCTCTCATTTGGAACATTATTCACTGGTTAATGTTTAGGGTTTTGGTCACTTATTTTTCCCTATTTCTGTTTTCTTATTGTTCTTTTGGTCATAGTGTCTTTGTCCATCTGAATGGTTTCTTTTAAATTTTCTTCTTTAATTTTGTGTAAACGTTCATAAATAGCAAGTATATGGTATTCATTGTGATCATTCTTTACACCCATAAACAAAATTTTTAGTATTAACACATCGAATGTCATACCAACAAGATTTTAAGTGTTGTAGAAATTCAATCTTCTATCAAGTCCATGAGTTATTATTGTTTCACTTTTCTTTTTCTATGTTTTAAGCAATTCTTCTATTTTTTTTAAAAGCAATTTAAGTAGGATTCTAGTCACTAACTTTAGGCAATAGTGTGCTGATTTTTCCTAAGCAGACCTAGAAGCAAACTAAAATACAGTTTTTTATAGCACATTTATGTGATATATTAAAGTTAAGATAACAACAATCATGTTTAATGATTCTCTTTTCTATTGTATATATAATTCACCTGTTGGTGTACAGATATGATATATGATCAAATTTTGTATAATTGTGTATATAGCAATAAGAATTAAATTTTGTATCTTATAAATATTCAAGTAAATTTGTGTTTGATGTACATCTATTTGTAGTGTTGACGTATTATATTAGTATATCAATACCTACTTTTGACGTATAGCAACATTGTGTATATGAGGTGTTGGTATGGTTGATTTCATGTTAATTTATATTAATATAATCATACATGTGGTTTCTTGGTTGTATTTATGAGTTTCTGCTTATTTCCTCTTGCCTACAGCTTGAATTTTGCAATATACTCTGCTCAAGTTGTTTTGCATGCTTATAAATACTTGACTGTTATTTCTTGAAATAATGAAAAAATTTACTCAACTTTATTATATGATGTTATACTGGTTAAATTTGTTACTTAGATCTTGATGATAACACATCTTAGTATATCTATTGCAGGCTCAGTCTATTTAAGTATCTGCAGAGGCTTGATATCTTTATTTGACATTGCAAGTCTACTACATCATACATTATGGTTCCAAAGTCGAGTATTCGGCTTATTTCTTACTCACAGGAGCTTGTAGATGGAAAGCCTCTTTATGTTTCCTCGAATTGCCTTCCAGTGAAGGCCCTAGACTATGAACCTGCTGGGCATTCTTACCATTTAGCTGCTCAAAGGCTCCTTGGGTTTTTTGAGAAAGAAGATGTGGAAGATGACAATCAGAATGTCCCTAATGCCAAGGGTCAAGAATCTATTCACTCATCAGGTTCCTATAGTAGCAGCAAAGGTAAGAAAAAATCTGGTGCTGGAGGGGATCAACAAGATCATTATGCATTGCTAGGTCTGGGTCATCTGAGGTATCTTGCTACCGACGATCAGATTAAGAAGAGCTATCGTGAGACTGCTTTAAAATACCATCCTGACAAGCAGGCAGCTCTTGTTCTTTCTGAGGTAACTGAAGCTGCAAAACAAGCTAAAAAGGATGAAATTGAGAACCACTTCAAGGCTATACAGGAAGCTTATGAGGCTTTGATTGACCCTGTAAAAAGAAGAATATACGACTCCACAGATGAATTTGATGATGAAATTCCTACTGACTGTGCCCCACAAGACTTTTTTAAGGTGTATGGACCAGCTTTTATGAGGAATGGGCGCTGGTCCGTTAATCAACCTGTCCCTCCTTTGGGAGACGACAGTAGTTCAATAAAGGATGTGGACGACTTCTATGATTTTTGGTATGCTTTCAAAAGTTGGAGGGAGTTTCCACATGCAGATGAGTTTGATCTTGAGCAAGCTGAATCTCGTGATCATAAAAGGTGGATGGAGAGACAGAATGCGAAGCTCTCAGAGAAGGCTAGAAAGGAGGAATATGCACGGGTACGTATACTTGTTGACAATGCCTATAAAAGGGACCCAAGAATTGTGAAGAGAAAGGAACAAATGAAAGCTGAAAAGCAGAAGAGAAAAGAGTCCAAGCTTTTGGCAAAGAAAATGCAGGAAGAAGAAGCTGCTAGAGTAATTGAGGAGGAGAGACGTAAAAAGGAGGAAGAGGAAAAACGAGCTGCTGAAGTGGCTCTGCAGATGAAGAAGCAGAAAGAGAAAGAAAAGAAGCTACTTCGTAAAGAAAAAGCTCGTCTCAGAACTCTTTCAAGCTCTGTTGTGTCCCAACATTTACTAGACCTTAATGAAGATGATGTCGAAAAACTTTGCACGTCACTTGACATTGAGCAGCTGAAAATTTTATGTAACAAAATTGAGGCAGAAGAGGGGCTAGGTCTAGCAGAACTTCTTAGAAATGCACTTTTATGTAATAATGGTGAAATGCTAGATGGGATAAAGCAGCCTTTGCAAAATGGCAATGCAACTAAAGTTGCTTCAAAAATCCCTGCTATCAACTATGAAAAAAAAGAGAAACCATGGAGCAAAGAAGAAATCGAGCTGTTGAGGAAAGGGATGCAGAAATTTCCCAAAGGAACCTCACGAAGGTGGGAGGTTGTGTCAGACTACATTGGCACGGGGAGATCTGTGGAAGAGATTCTGAAAGCAACTAAAACAGTTCTTCTCCAGAAACCTGACTCATCCAAAGCATTTGACTCTTTTCTTGAGAAGAGAAAACCAGCAGTGTCTATTGCATCTCCTCTTACAACCAGAGAGGAGGTAGTCGGAGAATCTTTTAGTAATGGAGTTAAAGAAAGTGCTGTTAAGACTGAAGACGTGAAGGAATCTTCTAGTAAGACAGAGAGTCCCCAGAAGTCAGATGATGTGGATGCTGCAAATGTGAATTCATCTAACTCCGACCAGGATGCTTGGTCTGCTGTTCAAGAGAGGGCACTGGTTCAAGCTCTGAAAACGTTTCCCAAGGATGCTGCCCAGCGTTGGGAGCGAGTGGCAACTGCAGTTCCAGGAAAATCTGTACATCAGTGCAAGAAAAAGTTTGCATCACTGAAGGAAAGCTTTAGAAGCAAGAAAAGTGCGGTTTAGTTGAGTCAGTTCCAAATTGTTTGCTTACGGATGAAACCAGTGGAGATGATGCTTGCTTCATTTTCTTTTTTATATTCTGTTCATCTCCTTTAAGATGGGTATAGGTATACTTCTACATAACCACCGAATTTTCTACCCCTGATCATTATTTTGTGTTGGTAATTTTTGGGAGTCTAGGTTTTTGAGGGGTTCAGAGCTGTTAAAACCATTATTATACAGCAAGTACTTTATATCCTTTGACTTGAATATTTAGTTTCATGCATCATGATAAGAGTTTTCAGTATAATATTTTTTCTACCTGGGAATTTTATAGATGGGATATACAGGCAAATCGAACAATAGAATATCATTGGAGTTACGGTATTTACGATTTAATTTATGTGTGCCTATCCTAGAAAATGCGTTTCTTGTTTTGTGAAGTCTTGCCATATATGTTGCTTTCATGAAAGTCATTTTTGCTCAGTGTCCTCAATTGTGCCCTAAAGTCTAAAGTTCTGTGAGTAATCTAGTTTTGTGCTGTTGGGAATGTTATTGTAATCTTTCCTTTTAGATGTGGTTAATACAAGTGGTTTTATCTTGATTTATTGAGACAACTAAATTGTTGTACGGATGGTTGCTTTAAAGCTCGAAGCTCTATACACTCATTAAAATCAGTGAGATTTATTTTACGTTCGGTCCCATTTGCTAGCAAAAACAAAAACAAAATGGACATGTATAGAACCGTTGGGGGTCATATTTATACTTGTGGTATAAAATGGTACATTAATTGTTTTGCCACCTTAACGTAATCGGCCGGATAAGGTAGATGACGGTAACGTAACCGGCATCCGGTTATCCGGCCGGACAAGGTAGAGGACGGTGGCCATACTTTTTTTTCTTTTGTACTTGCCAGATTTTATTAACGTTAGATTCTTGGATTAATTAGTTTCCAGTGATAGAAAATGTCTCATTTCTTTTTGAGCTCTTATGATTAATTGATTTTTAGCTTACTTTTCATTGTTCATAACAACTGTGCTTGTGTTTAGGGTTCTTTTCTTGCCTTGGAACATTGGAATATACTATTCTAATACCTAGGATGTTATGCGTCAACAGAAATTGTGAACAAAAACTAAAGAAAAGCCTGGTTATGCGACAGATTTATACCTACAACTAAAAAGGCTTACTATAATTTATGTGGTTCTTTGATCTTTGTTTTGATGAATTTTATTTACAGGGTCATGTTCCTCCTAAAACTGGACCTGACAACGTTCTGTGTCGTGCACAAATGTTCCGTCTATTTTCGTGTTTTTGTGTACCAAATCTTAAGCCTGAACCCGACCTGGATTTGCATTCGTATACCAATTTGGTGACACTAACCCGAAACTAATATATTCGTGTTAACCCGTTGTAGTACATTAAAGTACACGTTAGTTAAGGAATAGTAAAATATATTTTAATATTTACATTTATATATATGTTACTTAGAATAGTTAAAATTCACGTTTGGTATTTAGTATGTACTAACTTGAATCCCGTGCGCTGCACGGATTCCCGTTAAAATTTAAATTTTTATTATTCAGTCAGATTATAATTTTAAAAATATTTATATAAATATATAAAAATTATAAATTTATAAATTTATAATTAAAATTATAGAATAACTTGTGGTCGTAGTTTAATATGATAGGTAGATTATGTCTGGTAGTTTAATAATTTAGTAGTTTAGCGGATATATAACAATATTTATTTATTTTTTAATAATATGATAAGTTGTGATCGTAGTTTAGTAGAATAAGTAGACTATATCTAGTATATCTAGTAGTGTAACAATTTAGTAGTTTAACAGACATATAACACTATTTATTTATTATTTTAATAACCAAAATTAGGGAATAACCGTTGAACCAAATTATACTTCATTTCGGTTATTATAGTATAATATAGATATAGATATGTATATTATATATTTTTAAAATTTTAATTATTTATTACGTATGTATACTTTCGTTCTGTGTCGTGTACCTATATTGGAAACCCAAATTCGACACTAATTATATTCATATTTTTCGTGTTCGTGTACCAAATTTTTGAACCCAAACACTAATTATTCGTGTCGTTTTTCACGTGTCATATACCAGTATTGTCAGATCTACCTAGAACCATTAGTCCAAGAACTCTTAGAACTTATAAGTCTCGGGTAAGTTACCTAAGATTCTTCGGCAAAACTCGCCTTATGTTGTAGTTTCATATTTTTCAGCTTAACTTTATATTTTGTATTAAAATTATGGGATATTTTATAATTGAATTGAGACTGTTTATTAAAAAATAAAGCAGCATTTTCCTGATTTGTAGTATTAATTAGGATTCTATGGCAGAATTCACTTTATTGTGTTAATATTCTATTTATGTAGAGTTCTCGTGTAGAATATAATATCCTGCAACAAAATTTGATTTATTGTGTAGTATTAATATGTTATTTACATAGAGTTCAGGTGTAAAATTTTAACTCATTTGTAGTATTAATTAGGATTCTGCAGCAGAATTGTACATGCAAAATGTCGTGTTTATTTATTATATTTTGAAAATATTTTTAAGCAGACAATAATGTATATATGTTTAGATCTTGAAAACCTATTTAAAATTTAAAGTTTGCAGCAAAATTCACATTATATTTTAAGGATTGGTTTTAAGTTTAATGTGACCCTTTATTTATATTTTATTATACAATATTGGTTACATATTTAATTGATTCAAATTTGAGCCGGACCGGACATATTGTATTTGAGTATTCCTCGGTATGCAGAAACATTTAAATTTTCGAGGCAAACCAAAACATATCAAATTTTATCGGGCAAGACTTCATAACTTTTTTTTTTGTGATTTGGTTAAGATTAAAGTTTGATTCAGATTCTTGTCAATATTTACTTTATATCTGCCCTAAAATGCGATGCTGTAAGATTCTAAGATAATTCTAGCACAGATACAAAAACCTTCGTTATTGTCATCCATGTTTATAATAAGCAGGACATTTACAGCAGATAATGTATAAAATTATGATGAGGAATCCTGGAAAATAACGAAAGTTTGAATCTTGTACAAATCCTGCCATGATTCTGATTAATTTAATCAGCCAGCCATAAACAGCAACAACAACATGCCGGTTCTTAACCTGGTTTATATCGAAATCTACTAACCTATACATCTCTGATTGTAAAATCTGAAAAAACTCGAAATGCCATCACCGTGGATATCCGAATATGCGCTTCAACTCTCTCCATAGATGCCTTCCTGGATTCACCAGCTTCATCATTTCCTCGACTCTTCGTCATTATCACTGATATAAAATAAACGTTTTCGTATATACTAAAATTGTTCAAAATTTGTCTTGTTTTTCCTGGTAACAAGTTCTTGTCTAATATAAACAATCTAAAACTTTGTTAAGAAAATAGAATTGAGAAGTAATGGATGGAGTTGCAGTAACGTCACCTGTTGCAGTACAGAAGGTGGTAGTAATCCAGGATGCATCAAGAGAGGTTAGTTGGAGCGCAATCCGATACGTGATGATGCATACCAAACTGCTTAAATCTGGAGATGAGCTCATACTCATTCCAGTCCTTCACCAGGTTAATAATCCTAGTACGTTATCTTTCACCACAGCTAGAAAAAAGTGTAAGGTTCTCTTGCGTGTTATTGCTTTTGTCTGTCTGAAAACGGTATTTTTGTTGTTAATCTGTCAACTGTAAAAATTTATGTACTCGCGCATCCATGTATGGAGACTTCATAATCCTGCAATTTCCCTGCACAAGACATGCAAAAATTGAGCTTAATTCAAGGCAAATGTAGCATTTAGTAAAAATTGAGTCTAATGGCACCCGTTCAATCTTGTTCTAGTTTTTAAGTCTATTTACTTTTCCTTTTGGAATTGATATTTCATGTAAGACTCTGCAATATGTTGTTTTTAACCTATAATCTTTCTCTGTCCTCTGTCTTTCCTTGGTATAATGTATCTATATACACAGTGGGGTACAAAAACAAGGTAGATTCCAGTTCCATGTTTGGATCCAACTCAAAAATGGTAGGGGAAGAAGTTTCGAGAATCGATGAGCTGTATCGAAACACTGCAGACATGAAGCAAATATCCATGCAATGTGAAATGCAAAAGGTAGATTACATAATCTTGTTCTGAATACTATCTGATAGGTCCTATGAAATTAATCTTATTAAGGCTCACATAAAACCTGAAATATATTCATAATTTTTTCTTCCTTTTCTAAAACATACAGCTGCAACAACAATATATAAACATCTAGCCTTAACTGCTCACTACATCCATAAGCAGTTCATGGATGATAACACATACTAAACTGCTACTAATAACACTAATAGCAATAAACATAGCAAGTAAATAATTCAAGAGACATCAATGGATAGGACTGTTGTGCCATCTTGAAGACCAATCACTATCAATTGATAGTAACTTTCAATTCTACTTTCAACAGTGATTTAAGCTTGGAAAATGTTAACTAGATTTGCTAAGAAATTAGTAATTGCATATATGCGAATTAACAGAACTTCAGGGGTTGCAGAACTTTTAGCAAATGATATATGGACTACATGGACTATGTTACTCGGACTCTTCATTTCACTTTTGAGTACTCGTGTCGGACACTCGACACTTGGACATGGACACTCGGACTCGGACACTTATTTTAAGCCAAAAACATGCATATTTTCCAAAATGTTGCCGAGTCCGATACTTGGACGTGTCCATGTCGGATACTTCTAGCCGAGTCCGAGTAACATAGACATGGAGTTCATACCTGATAACTGAAAAATTATGCAAACAGATACTAAAGAAATTTCAATTACGGCATATACCCTAATATAGAAGGCTAACAAGATCAACCCTTCTATGCAAATTGTCAGATAAAGTTTGTCTTGAAGGTATACGCTGGACAATCGCCAAGGGTGGTTGCTATAGAAGCTGCTTTAAATTTTGAGGCAACATGGGTGGTACTCGACAGGTAATACATATTAGTAAACGTTCAAGGTCTTAGATCATTGTTTACTTTGTGGGGTTTTAGGTATGCAAGTAAGTTTGAGAACATGCTATGTTTCACATTACATATTCGATGATACAGGCAGATGAAGAAAGACAAGAAATACTTCATGGAGACGCTGTCGTGTGGAATTTCCAGAATGAAACGTGACAACACCATTGAAAAACTAAGAGGGCCTAAAACAATAGACAACACCATACCTGTGGGAGAAAAAATCACCAGTGGTTATGTATCTTATGGTGAAATGATACCAGGAAGCCCTGGCGATCTTTCTCCACAGAGTAAGTGGCACTTAACGAATAGTAAGTCCTATATGTTGTTTACAAGAAGCTCTCTAATGATAATATTTATCAAACTTATGCAGACTCTCCATCTGCCAAAGAACTAGCCTCTGGGAAAAAACTAAGTTTTGGTGATATTTGTAAAGTACCCCAACTGGATTCACATAACAAATCATATGGAACATCGTCCAAATCATCATATAGTACTGATCAAACGATATGGTCAAGTATAATTTCAAGCTCAACAAGTACAAGTAATACAGAAAGCATATGGTCGAGTATAATTTCAAGCTCAACAAGTACAAGTAATACAGAAGGCTCAAGTTCTAGTTCCACTGAAGTAAAGAGTTTCTCATCAAACTTCCACAAGGATCAAAAATATCACAAGCTTGTTGCAAAAGAAGTCGAGAAAGAGCAGGAATTCCAAAATAGTCTATGTTCGATTTGTAAAAACAGACGGCCAAAGGCTGGATGGAAGAGGGATTTCAGTTACACAGAGCTTCAAGAAGCTACAGATGGGTTTTCGGACAAAAATTTCCTATCCGAAGGTGGTTTCGGATGTGTGTACAAAGGAAAGCTGAAAAATGGGCTACAGCTTGCTGTCAAACAGCACAAAGATGCAAGCCTCCAAGGAGAGAAAGAGTTTAAATCTGAAGTTTATGTATTAAGCAAGGCAAGGCATCAAAATTTGGTGATGTTGCTTGGATCGTGCTCAGAAGGAAGCCACAGGCTACTTGTGTATGAGTACGTCTGTAATGGCTCACTAGACCAACACTTATCAAGTAAGACGTATATTACTTTAACATCTAATGTAGCTTGATTGAGCATATAAGCTAAAATACAAGTCCAGAAAAGACCTGAACTTCAGAATAGAAGCTATGTTACCCCGACTCTTCAATTTTCCTCAAATACGCCCATCTGACTCTCGAAACCCGGACATGGGCATGGACACCGGGACACATATTTTAGGCCAAAAATATGTAAAGTTTTCAAAATATTGCCGAGTCCGA
The DNA here is from genome assembly GCF_009905375.1 of Apium graveolens. Lineage (NCBI taxonomy): Eukaryota > Viridiplantae > Streptophyta > Magnoliopsida > Apiales > Apiaceae > Apium > Apium graveolens. The sequence continues at coordinate 185,887,328 of NC_133657.1, forward strand.
CGCTTGGGCACGTATCCATGTTGGATTTTATCCGAGTCCGGGTAATATAGGATACAAGTCAAAATATGTGCCTACTTTTTCCTTGACTTTTAGGTCAGATTAGACTCATACAAAATGACCCATCTAAACTCATTGCTGATGTTATTCATTTGTTCAGTTATAAGTTAAAAGATTAAAATGTTCTCATATCCTGTGAAGTTAGGAGTCAAAGCTAGCTCAAATCATAAATGAGAGGGATTTTTGTTTATAATGTGCAGAACACACCAGGAGAGCTTTGAATTGGGGCAAAAGAATAAAAATAGCATTGGGAGCCGCAGAAGGTTTAGAGTTCCTCCATAATAACAAAATCATTCACAGAGACGTGAGACCCAACAACATTCTCGTAACTCACGATCATGAGTCACTGGTAACACTCTGATCTGCAAAAATTACGAGTAAAAAATTTGAAATGAGAAAACCCACATCATTTAGGTGTTCTCTCTGCAATGCTATTTACTTATATTTCTACCTAATACTGAATGGTCATGCTACAACATAACATATATAAGAAAAATAAAAGAATGGAATTTACCTGCCAATTTAGAATACGTAGATGCGTGATTTATATTGACATGTGAATCAAACACTGCAGCTAGGAGATTTTGGCCTCGCAAGAAATCAATACGATGATTTAGAAAACCCCTCTGAAAACAGTGTTGTTGGTACTCTTGGATATATGGCTCCGGAATATGCAGAATGTGGGAAAGCGTCAACAAACACAGATGTGTATTCATTTGGGGTGGTTCTGTTGCAGTTGATCACAGGACTAAGGACCACAGACAAGTCTCCCAGTCTGGTGGAATGGGTAAAAACTGCATTATGCTCGTTTGTGCTTGTATGAGAGAATAAGACTACAATACATATATACATGCAAACACATTAAACACTAACACTTAACAGTCACTAAAGAGACTCACTGCAAACTATTGTTCAGTTATAAGAAGTTTCAAATTAACTAGTAGCTGTAGAATTTTCGGTGTTAAATGTGTTTGCAAGTGGAAACATACGAGACAGAATAGTCCCTTTAACTAGCAAAATATGTATACAAATGAACCTTTTAAGATTTTCACAAATCATTAATACTGTTACAGGCCAGACCACTCCTGAAAGAAAAGAACTACCCGGATTTAATTGACAGAAGGATTGGAGACTCCTTCGATGTTCACCAACTGTTTTGGATGGTGCGGCTTGCAGAAAAATGCCTAAGCCTAGACCCTTCAAAAAGATACAATATGACAAGGGTAAGTTTTCATATAATACATTAAACTTAAGTAAACATGAAATTATAATATGTTTCATAGTCTTTTGTAGGACACTGACCAGATGAGCATTTTAAGTAATTTGGGTTTATTAATTTGTGTACCTATGAAGCTTCTTAGTTGATACTTTAAACAGACCAGATTTAGCTTTTTAACACCCATATTATTGTACATGTTCAAGTTACAAACAAATATAAATGCATCTAGTCAAGCTGACCTGATAATATGACTTACTAATATGCCCATTTACAATGCGTCTAGTTTTAATTCTGTCTTATCAGAAAGAAACATTTATGCGCTACATATCGGTTTTGAAATCGGAGCCGCACCACTAAAAACCGAATCACACCAACTATTTTTGGTTCGGTTTTGATTCCTACTTTCGAAAACCGCAACTAAATTGGTTTCGGTCCGGTTTGAAGGATGCGGTTTTAGCGCGAAACCGCACCATGCTCATGCCTAATATGGTATACATGTATTTCCCTTCTCTCTCTTAGAATATTATTCGTTTAGTTTTATATCACAGAGATCAATATATGTATCAATGTTGATCTAATTTAAACCTATTATAACAGGGGGATAGATATAGTAGAGACCAATAAACATTAACAGGACATATAAGCCGTAAAAAGTCTGAGAAGCTATACTAAATTGGTGATAATGTAAAAGAGTAACAGCAAGGATAATTTTGGAATGAAGGCATTGATATCCTTGAAAGAGAGTTTATTTTTGAAGAACGCTCTATGTCCTAAATTGACTAAGAAAGAATATTTCTTTTCTTTCTCCTTACTTTGGATGTCATGAAAATAGAGGAACACAAAAGGAAAAGCAAATGTAAAGAAAGAAAGGACATAAAATTTAGAGCATCTGTTGGGATTTTAAGACTATATTGATGCAGGACAGATTTGTGAAAATAAAGATTTATTAAAAAAAACGATAACAAAAGATGAAAGCAATGAACAATACGATTTTCACGATTAATTAATCAATATTATTCTCAAGAAAAATGTATAATCAAAACTAAGTAACATGTGGAGGGTTACGATGCTTATATAGGGAACATAAACCCTAACAAATAACCTAAACCAAGGCCCGTAAACAATTGAGCTTTATTTTAAATAAAATACTTAACTAATATATTCTCAGCCCCACATATAAAACATATAGATAAAATATAATATTTTTTTTACACTAAATAAATATAAACTATTTAATAAAATATATATATAGGGGGCTACTCTAATAGAAACCAATTTAGTATAGAAACTAGAAACCAAATAATTTTTTTTTAAAAATTAATTCGAAATATAACACATATGGTATGCAAATCGATCGTTGAGAGATGTAGACAAATACTGTGAAATCGGATTTTAAAAAAAAATTACGGTTTGACGGGAAATTCAAATTAAAAATGGAGGGGAAAAACTGAAATTGGGTGTGGGAGGTTGCAGGGTAGTTGGGTGGTGTGATTTAGGGTGAGACCGTTAGATTGGGTAGATCTAATGGCTTAGATTAGTTGTAAGTTTCTATTTTAATTTTAGTTTGTATTTTGATCATTCCCTTATATATATATATATAGGCCTGATCTAATGGCTTAGATTAGTTGTAAGTTTCTATTTTAATTTTAGTTTGTATTTTGATCATTCTCCTATATATATATAGGCCTTTCTTCAAGAGAGGGCTCTCTTATATACAGAACCGTAGAGAACCCTCGATTCTATGCTAGATATTCATCAAATTTGTTGCTAATGCAGAATAATAATTATATTTAAATATAATAAAACGTTTTATTTGAAAAAAAATAATTTTAAATTTTATTCTACTGTGAAATGAGTTTGGATAAGTGTGAGTTTATTGTGATTCTACTACATAATCACTTTAAATTATTTCATCAAATTTAAATGATTTTTTAAATAAAAAAAGTGTGCAACTTCATTTTTTAATTTGGTAATTAAATTTTGTAACTATATATGATGAAAAATAAAATAAATTATCTATTTATATTATTTTAATAAGGGTTCTCTACGGACCTCTATATAAGAGAGCCCTCTATGGATTGCTACCCATATATATATATTAGTTCTTTATTCTCGTTCTTCATCATATATATCAAAGATGAAGCGGTCACTTATGTGATCCATGGAATAGCTTAAGTGTTCTAAGCAATTTAGAATTCTACTAAACCCAAGTATGATGCATCAGATTAAAGATATATTACCTTATTAGTCCTTGATGTCCTCCCTGATAAGAAATTTTGTGTTAATGAACAAATATTTGCATTAGGATATCTTTAGCGATTGGTACCCTAAACAAACTTGTGAATTGGTACCCTTTATTTTGAATAACTGTAAGCAACACAGAATTACTAAGAAGTAGTTTATTGAACCTCTCTTTTTAAAATTTAGCTAAGATAATATTTTTCATGGAAGTCTCCCCTTCTAGAAGTAAGTACTGATAAAAAATTGTGAGGCCTTCGGAATCAACCATTATAGCAAAACGGATCAAAATTATCAGCAAATGCAAAGTCTTGGAAATCCTAATGCAGCAACAGATAGAAAAATGACCTCAAACAAAAGCAAATGAAGATATAAACAAGATCAAATAATGAATTATAGCAAAACGGATCAAAATTATCAGCAGACGCAAAGTCTTGGAAATCCTAACGCAGCAACAAATAGAGAAATGACATCAAACTAAAGCAAATGAAGATATAAACAAGATCAAATAATAAAGCTACAAATGATAAGAACCATTTAATAAAAAAAAAAGAAAATTAAGGTTTTTTAAAAATCTGCGAAACAGCCTGTATAGTATATACATGGGTTGAAATTCGGTGCCCCTCAATTGTGTGGTTCCCTAAGCTTTTGCCTTGGTTGCCTTGCCTAAGGGCTGGTCCTGCCTACAGAGAGGGACAGAGAGGGACATAGTAGCTTGCGCATACAAGCTTCAGCTAGTATTGTAAGTTGATAAGAATGCAGTAAATTTTACTTATATAATTAAAATTTCCTATGAATATACTACGTACGGTAGAATAGGGCCTTTATTTTACTGCACTAAATATTTTCAGAACAGATATGTAATTAAATTTACTTATTAATTTCCTATCAATATACTACATTCTCTCCAACCTTTATTTTACTGCACCAACTATTTATAGAGCAGAAATGCGATTGAACGGTTATAGGTATACCATTAATACAGTTCACAACACTTGAGAGGTGGACGTTTCAAGTATATTGTCAGGGATGAAAAGGTTGACAGTCTTATTTCATTTTATATAGAATCAAGATGATATTAAGTTAGGATGCTCAGGCCTACTTTGCATACTGAAAGATTAGGGTATGTCTACCTGTTAAACACTTCCTCTGCTGGCTTTTGTGTTTGCCATACCAGGTTGTTGGTGGATATTTTCTTCATATTTGAATTAAAGATAGAAGTAGAACATGACAACATCAATTATTTGTTTTATATATTCTTTAAGTTCTTAGGAAAACAAGAGTTGCCTAAGCTGTTTTCTGTAATCTCACAGATGTTATCGCACAAGCTTCTGTAGCTTTACTACTAATCTTAAGATACTTTGGCTCTGTTCGCTTAGATGGTATGGTATAGGGGGAAAACAGGTGACAAACTGTGAATATATGAAGAGGAGTATGGAAGAGTTGTTTAAGTACAGTGCAATTTTTTTCGAGGATCCTAGAGGGAAAAGAAGTTCATTAGTTTTTGAACTTAAAATGAATGAATTTTAGTACAAATTGATGAAGAAATGTTAGTATAGATCGATGAAACAGAATGAGCAAAGGAACGAATAGTATTAATAGTTTGAATTTCATTCCATTCCCATATTATTCTTTCTCATCCAACCGAACACAACCTTGGACTACCAGAAAGTCTCCAAATTATTCCCTATGTTACTCCGAATTATTCTCTGTTATTCAGAATCGTCTAGTAGGGTCTACCATGGATATGTGTCTAAGAGTTGGACTCTACAATATTTTGAAATTTATGCTTGTTTTTTGCACAAAAAAAGGTCAGGTATCCAGCACGTATACTTAAGGTTAAATGAAGAGTCCCGGTAACATAGATTTTTTCCTTGTAGATAGAATTTCTTTATATAACATAATATGCTCAAGTCTTTTGTTGGCACTCACCTTGCATGTATCCATTTTGTTATCTCCCTCACACAATTAAGACAAGTCAAGAATTCCGAAAGGTCAAGTAGATCTGGTTAAAATTTATTAGTTTCTGAATATAGGATTACAATCATTAAGCTTCTGTTTACTATTCTACTATTCTGACATTTAACTTGTATAGCATCAGGATAGTTTTGATAAATAATTTAATTACTGCAACATATATATTGTACATAAGAAGGCTACAGGAGTCATATTTAATTATTTTACGGTAATAATTGATTGTAGAATTTTTTTTAAAGATAAATAGAAAGAAATATTTGATTCCAAACGTGGATAAGAATTATAAACTGTCTAATTTCTTTAACTTTTACAATTTCGGTTGAAATTTTAAGAATATTATTACATATTAGAATTAAGCTGTTTCAGAGGATTAGCTTCATCTTCTAGAAAATTTATTTTGAATGTGTCCAAGGGCTGACCGAGACTATGACCAAAAGGCAACACTTGAATTTCATAGCCATTAAATATTGATTTTTTTCCAATTTGTGTCAATATCACAAAAATTCCTTTTTATCTTCTTCGTAAAGATGTGTTTGTTTCCTGTACACAATTGCAGGTGGTTAATGCTTTACACTACATAATGGAGGGAAATACAAGCTTCATCAAGGACTTCTCTCCAACACAGTCAGATTCTGCGAACAGCACAACAGAATCAACCCAATCACAAGTTGGTTCTAAAACAAATGAACTGAAGGAAGCCAGTGAACAAGGCAAAAAATCAAAAATAGACGATGTATCTGCAAGTTCCAAAGCTATACTTTCGGTTGCTAAAGATCATTATCTTTATGAAGAAAGTAATGCAGGTGCTCTAGATAGAGATGGAGTGCTTTATAATGAGATGATCATCTAATTCTGTATTTTTATGGTTTATGCATATAGCTTGTTCCAAAGTTCCCTATTACTTTTCCACTCAATACATTTCAGCTAAGATGATTAGCCTAAAATATTTGCCGACTCAGCCTATTAGTGCATTGTATAGGTAATGAAGACTAAAACAATGTGTTGATTGTTCATGATTACCTATAAACATAGAACTGAGGTATATAAATTCATACGCATCACAACATTTTCAACTCATTTCAATAGCTTAAAAGCTGTTCAAATCTCATGGTTTACTTAGTTTTAAATTATAGTTATATCACATATATGGAGGGGTTGCCTAAATGCCAAGGTGATCTAGCATGGACATGTGTTCTACCACCTTGCACTCTGTATATTAGGTGAGGCACCTTGGACTTTAGGCCTTCTTTTCTTTTAAGGCTCACATTTGAGATTTTTTTTCTTCCCAACTTCATATCTGTTGTCATCTCCCTAAATGAAAAGACTTCCTGAAATAAAAATGTTCTATTCTACATGCATATATGTTCATGTTTCTTAGCAAACACATATCTGTTTTGAACTTGGATACAGAATCTTTCTTACCAGAAAAATATACTTCCTCAAAAATTTTAAACTGAAACTGCTTTGGGGTGGTCGGTTATTTTAGGTTTTTTTAGTGATAAAGTATACCTGTAACAAATATTCAATAAATTACAAAATAATTTTCCCTTTATTGCTTTCTTATGCAGTAATTATTTGTTACAAATTTTCTTTCATAAAAAAAAATGACAAAAATTAGATTATGTAACAAGAATACCACTTTAGAAATTTTTAGCCAAAACTACAAGCCTAATACGCATTTCCAAGATGAGTATCACTACTTGGGTGAGGGTGAGAGTAATACGCATTTCATTAATGTGTGTATCCTGTAGTGCCACTTTAAAAAAATGTTTTTATTTTAATTTTTTATGATATATCCATTTCTAAAATGCACATTAGACTTGCCCATTTCTGAAAGGCGTATTATAGTGGAATTTTTAGCCAAAAAAATTCAAAAGCGGTATTTTAGTCACATTTTCTAAAAAAATGTATTTTTTGCCAAAATTTTTAAAAGCAGTATTTCTAGTACCATTTTCTGAAAAAAATGGTATTTTTGGCATCACCCTAAAAAATATATACATATGCAAAAAATAACCTAGTGCAATAGGGTAGGGCTAATATACAGGTTTTAGAAGCTTATATATAACTTGTTCAATCAGCCTAAGCCTAACAGAGGTGATTAAAAATTTGACACATAGCTTGTTAACTAGAATCTAAAGAGACTCTACTGCACACCGCCTAGCTAATATTATAGTTTCTCCTCTAGTCAATATATCTTATTCCTGAATGTTGTTTATCTATGGCCTGACCTGCGAAATGGTGGGAATATATATAGGATATAATGCTTCATTTCAACTGGATTTGATCGACTAAATTACTCGGAAAGGAGAAAACGAAGAAGAAAAAATAACTATGCAGTTCTAATTGTATTTATCAAATAAATCTTTAAACTCTATTCACTTTAAAAAGATAGTATTAATCTTTTACATAGTTACTTTCGGAAGATATTTTTCTCTTGTTTAAAGGAGAAATTACTTAAATTAGAACCAGCTTTACTAAAAACCTATATAAGTTTATTTGAGCAAAAAATTTTAAATTTATTCACCAATTAAAACTATATAATAAATTCAAATTCGAGTTCGATGAGAGAGGGGAAATAAGTCAGTAATCTGAAAGGCTGAAAATCTCGGCAAGTAAAATCAAAGTCGGAAGATGTAAAACGTCAAACAGAGAGCATGTGTATACAATGTACTGCAGAAAATATTTAGTTTAATGCATCATCAATATGTAAAGCACTGTTCACCTGTTAACTTTATCCTGGCTGCTGCTTGTTGTAGTCCTTTCGTTAGAATGAGTTGCATACCCCATTGATGAGTTGGAAATAAAACTGATTCTTTAACCTTAACCCAATCCCCAATGTAAAGTTTCTCATCCTCTACGAGCTCCACTTCAGATGGATCTAGCATCCATGCTCCTGAGCCGTATGGTGCATATATACAGTTGAGAGAATTACAAACCACTCTCTTATTTGTAGTTAGAACCACTAACTACAAACCCAAGATCAATCTTAAAAAATTAGGCAGAAGTTTTGATGAAAATATATTATATTTCTGAGATCTAATTTGATACAAATCTGCTGAGTACATTTTATAGTAGAAATAGAATATTCTAGATAATTATTAAATGCATAAGTCTACTCAGGTTCCATGTATAGATAATAAATGCAAGAAACTACAAGAACTTTCTAATGCATGAACCTATAGATGCATAATTAATATCTCAACAGTTCCAGAATCTTCATAGAGTTTGCACAAATTTTCAACACTCCCCCGCGAACTTCGGAAACCAAACCAAGCTGTGCTCGAATAAACTCAAATTTCGCTTTTGGCAAGGCCTTCGTAAATATATCAGCAAGTTGTTCGTTTGTATCAACTTTGATGAGGTCAATTTCTTCTTGCAACACTTTCTCCCGTATAAAATGATAGTGCACTTCGATATGTTTAGTTCTTGCGTGAAATACCGGATTTGAAGCTAGACGAATCGAACTCATATTATCACAATATAACTCCACTGCTTCCATTTTAGAGTGAGAAATATCCTTGAGCAGTCTCGTTAACCATACACACTCCTGTGCAGCAAGTGTCGCAGCATTATATTCTGCCTCTGTGCTTGATAACGCAACAGTAGCTTGCTTCTTGCTGCACCATGAGATTGCAGCTGAACCGAGGTCAAAATTGTATCCAGAAGTAGATCGTCTTGATGAGGGATCACCTGCCCAATCTGCATCAGTGAATCCACTAAGTAGAATCTCCGCTCCTTCTTTATACATCAGCCCATAATTCATTGTGTGCTTAAGATAGCGAAGTATCCTATTAGCTGCATCCAAGTGAGGCTTCCTTGGCTTTTGCATGAATTGACTAACAACTCCAACCGGAAATGAAATATCAGGCCTTGTGATTGTCAAATATATTAAGCTCCCAACCAAGGTCCGATACGTTGTTACATTCTTGAGCTCTTTTCCAACATTAGCTCTTAACTTCAAATTCTGCTCCATTGGAGTAGCTGCTGGCCTGCAATTAATCATCTTAAATTTCTCAAGAATCTTCTTAGCATACTGACTTTGAGAAACAAGAATACCTTTCTTGAACCTTGATACCTCCAAACCAAGAAAGTGTTTCAATTCTCCTAGATTTTTCATCTCAAAACGAATAGCAAGTTCATTTTTCAACCTGTTAATTTCTTGCTCGTCATTACCCGTTATTATCATGTCATCGACGTATAGTAACACTAGAACGTGCACCTTCGAATCTTTCTTTATAAATAAGCTAGCATCAGCACTTGAGGAAACATAACCACAAAATGTTAGATATTGAGCAATTTTTCCAAACCAGGCCCGCGGAGCTTGTTTAAGCCCATAAATTGCTTTTTTTAGTCGACAAACATAATTAGGAAATTCCTTTGATTTGAAACCTGAAGGCTGCTCCATATATATTTCTCTATCAATATCTCCGTAGAGAAATGCATTCTTTACATCTAGCTGTCAAAGTCTCCATCCTTTTGAGGCTGCCAAAGATAAAGTAGCTCGAACAGATGTCATTTTTGCCACTGGACTAAAAGTTTCCTCATAATCCAGCCCATATTTTTGAGAGAAACCACGGGCCACAAGCCTCGCCTTATACCGATCAACACTTCCATCATTTTTACGCTTCACTTTGTAAACCCATTTGCAGGAAATCGGTTTTACACCTTTAGGTTTGGGAACTAGATCCCATGTCTCATTCTTGTAAAGTGCTGACATTTCTTCTTCCATCGCAGCTTCCCAATTCGATCTGCCTTTAGCATCTTCATATGATGTTGGTTCGGAATCATCAAATGGGCCAGCAAAGAAACACTCTGTAATTTTATCATAATCAGCTCCTATAGTATAATCCTTGTACCTTTCATTTCTCTTGCGTATTCTTTGCGACATTCGAGGCAACTGATCACTTCTTTGATTTACATTATCTTCTTCATGATGTGCTTCACTTTCACAATCATTTTGAGGTACGATTGGACTTCGAGGATTTGTTTTGTCTTGTACATCTTCAAATTCATCATTTGACTGATCTGCAAGCTTCGTTAATATAGGTTGTACATAGTAAGACGCTGCTTCATCAAAGACAACATCTCTTGATGTCACAACCTTGCGTGTTTCAGGATCCATACATCGCCATCCTTTTCTGTTAGGATCATAGCCCACAAACACACATTTCTTAGCCTTAGCATCCATTTTAGTGCGTAGCTGATCAGAAACATGAACATAGCATGTAGAACCGAAGATTCTGAAATAAGAAACTGAGGGTTTCTCATTGTAGAGAAGCTCGTACGGAGTTTTCATATTGATCACTTTTGAGGGCAATCGGTTTATTACATGACAAGCACACTGCATAGCTTCTACCCAGAGTTCTTGGGGAAGACTTTTTGAATGAATCCAACTTCTGCTTACCTCTTGTAAATGTCTTAACTTGCGTTCAGCGACCCCATTTTGCTGCGATGTTCGTGGACATGTAAATTGTCTTCTTATTCCATGTATCTCACAGAATTCAGCAAACTGGTTTGATATAAATTCCCCTCCATTATCAGTGCGCAAGCACCTTATCCTTCTTTGAAACTCCCCTTCAACCTTCCTCTTGAATTGTTTGAAGATTGAGAAAGTATCGGACTTCTCATTCATGAAGAAAACCCATGAAAATCTTGTATAGTCATCAACAATTACAAGCATATAGTGAAGACCGCTATAACTTGCTGTGTTGCTTGTTAATAAATCAGAATGAATCAGCTGCAAAGGTTCTGTACTTCTTATTGAAGATTTTCCGAATGGAAGACGATGTGCTTTGCCATATTGGCATCCTTCACACACAGCTTCATGATGAAAACTTCCCAAATTAGGCAACCCGTTAACAATGTTATTTGCTGAAATATTTTTCAGCTTTTCATAGCTCACATGAGCCAAACGAGCATGCCACAGTGATGCTTTATCTTGTCGGCTTGTCTTTTCTACAAAAGCATCACTTGCCATCAAAACATAGAGAGAATTAACTTTCTTCCCCTCCAACACTGTATCAGCCTCAATACTTCTGATATTTTCCAAAATCTTGACATCATTTGGGCCAAATAAAACATATCTTCCAGAATTTGAAAGCTGAGATACAGAGATCAGATTTTTTGTCATACCAGGGACATGATATACATCATTTAGAGTGACTTGTCAAGCATTTGAATCCATGGTCTTCATTTTAACATGCCCTTCATTTTTCACAGGATGAACTGAGCTATCTGCTGTCATAATTGCTTTGTTTCCCTTGTGTTCCTTCTGAGACGATAGTAGTGAAATGTCGCCTGTTACATGATGAGAGCAACCGGAGTCAATGATCCAATCTCGCGAGTAATCGATGGTTGCCATGCCTCCTTCCAAAGTGCCTCCATCACACGAAGTCAATGCATATTCTTGAGAAAAATTTCCTGAACTGATTGTCTCCGTAGAAAGGCATGTTTCCCAATCACGATTTCCATCTTCATTTGCAGAGATGTTAGCATTTTCTTTGACAATTCTAGACCTGCAAAACTTCTTTATATGCCCAAATTTGCCACACCTGTTACATATAATCTTCTTCCTTGCCTCATACTGTGAAGCACCTGAGTTCATCTCCTTTTGTTTAAAATTATTTCGTGGCCAGTTTCTGAAAGGCATATGTCATAGCCTACTCGTTTATTCGAGTATTTAAATCAACTCAAATAAGAATGTAATAAGTAAATAGTGGATCTATCATCAGAGAGATCTCACAAAGTAACATCTGTCAGAGAATAAAGAAACATTGTTCATCTGCAGACTTGAAGATTCACTGGAAGAAGTTCAAGAATTTGATCATGCCTCAGTGATATAAATCAAGATCGTGGATTTAATCAAGTGACAGAGATCTCGTCAGGGTATTATTTATTACAAGGATTCAATCAGAACAACAAAGTCAAGACATGAAGAAACGTCACGAAAGTTAGTCACTCATGAACCAGACAGTACATCGAGTGTCAGCATTGAAGTGGCGGAATTGATTCATAAGTCTTAGTGACTTTCAGAAGATTGTCAGAAGAATGGATGCTGCTCAGGGTTAGTATTAATTCTCTATTAATTAATTAAGTCATATAATTTAATTATGAAAATAAATTATATCTGCAAAGATTAATTTATTTGATTAATTAAATTAATTGATTAATTAATTCTGAATTAATATTAAGGTTTTTCAGAATTTTAATTGATTAAAATCTGTTTTAATTCTAAAAAGACAACTGATTGTACTAGTATGACAATCGGTATGACAATTGATTGTCATACCGAAAGTCATGCTAATTCAGTTGATTGTCTTGATAGAATTATTATTTAGATTAAAATCACTTATTAATTCAGTAAGACAATTTCATTTGAACTAATATGACAATCGGTATGACAATCAATAGTCATACCTAAAGTCTTGCTAGTTCATTTTAATTGTCTTGCTAGCTCTAAAAGATTGTCACACCGAAAGTATTATTGGACAAATGATTGTCATACCAGTTCATTTTGATCTCGGCTGTGTTGATTAAATAGAAGCAAAAGCATCCAATTTACATACATACAGAGAGCAATCAAACAGAAGCCAAGAACAAAAAGAGAACAAGCAGCCAAATATTTCATCTTATCTGCTAATTCAAGATTACAATTTCTAGCTTGTAAAGTTAAATCCAATCAACTAGAAATCACTTTCTTGTTCTTGTGTATCAATCTAGCGGATTAAAATCCCTAGAACTTAATCTCAAATCGCATTTAGCATTTGATCTTTTAATTACAAAAATAGAAAAAGTTCATGTCGAATTTATTCTAGATTTGTAATAATTGATTTGAGATTAATCCCTTGTAACCGATACCGTAGTTGTAACACCTTTCAAGTTTAATAAAAGTTTTATTTAACTTGAATTTTGTTTCACAATTTTATTCCGCATTTTATTCGACTAAACGGTATTGTTTGCATTCAACCCCCCCTTCTACAAACAAATTGGGACCTAACAATTGGTATCAGAGCCTTCTGATTAACGTACAAATCTAGATCCTAGACTTTTGTGTTTCTTTCACTTCTTGAATTTTTTATTCACTCAAAAAAATTCATAATGACTACACAAAAAGTTGGAACCGTTAAAATTCCACTTTTCGATAAAGAAAATTATGTTATGTGGAAGAAGAAGATGCTACTGTTTTTACAGGTTGCTAATCCCAAATATTTGCAAGTGTTGAAGAAGGGTCCAAAAATTCCTATGGTTATGGAACCAGAGGTAATAGAAAATGATGTGGTGATCACCAAAGCGAGAACTTATGTGAAGGATCCTGAGGACTTCTCTCCTGCTGAAATAGAAGAAGCTTCCCTGGATGCTAGCCTTCAATTAATCTTAGTAGATTCCCTTAATCCCCTGATGAATAGACATGTGATGAATTGTAAAGATTCCAAACATATCTGGGAAACTATTGAGATTATTAATGAAGGCATAGAGGAAGTTAGGGAGAACAAACTAGAAATCCTAACCTCTGAATATGAATATTTCAAATCAAATCCAGGAGAAGGAATCACTGAAGTGTTTGAGAGGTACAATGCATTGATCAACAACCTGAACATTAATGGTAAATACTATTCCATCAGGGAGGTCAACAAAAAGTTCCTTTTAACACTGCCAACTCATCTCGAACATAGAATCACTGCCATAAGAGAAGCAAGAGATCTGAGTGAGATTTCTTTGGAAAGGCTCTATGGTGTGTTAAAGACTTATGAGTTGGAGCAGATTCAGCAGAAGGAAGTTTACGGGAAAGGAAGAGTGGTCAGCACGTCTACTGCTCTAATAGCTGATGAACAACAACAACAACCACAATATTAACAACAATCTCAACAGTCAGATAGAATGGTACAGTCTTCCAAGGTTGAAGATAATGTGATAGTAGCAGAATTTGATTCTCCTACTACAAATCAATCAGGAGATGATTATTATTCCTTGGAAGAACTGGAGCAATTGGAGGATGAGTCAATGGCCCTGATTGTCAAGAGATTCTCAAATGTCAGATTCAAAAGGAATTCCAAGTTCAAGTACAAGTCCAACTACAACAGATTCCAGAAAGGTGGATCTTCATCCCCTAAAACCAGCAGTGGTGGGTATAAAACAGGGATGGTTGATCGAAGCACCATTCGATGCTTCAACTGTAATGAGTTGGGACACTTTGCCACAGAATGCAGGAAGCCAAAACAAGCTAGGAAGAACTCTTATGATTCTAATCAGAAGAGTAAATCTGAAAGGGCGTACCTGGCAAAGGGAAGAAGCTGGGATGATACTGACAGTGAAGATGAAGAAGTTGGGAATCTTGCTCTCATGGCTAGTAATGCAAGCACCTCATCGTCAAGAAAAGAGGGCATTAAACAGGTACAACCGGTAGTGTGGATTCTTGACAGCGGATCGTCAAGACATATGACCGGAGATAGAGCCCTGCTATCAAATGTGGTTGAGAAAGCTGGCCCAGTGGTTACCTTTGGAGATAACAGCAAAGGTTTAAAGGAGGGATATGGCTGTTTGCAAGCTGGAAATGTTATCATTGAAAATGTATATGTTGTGCAAGGACTTGAACACAATCTGCTTAGCATTAGTCAGTTCTGTGACAACGGCTACAATGTTTTATTCGACAAGCTGAAGTGTCAGATTCTGCACAAGAAAAGTGAAAAACCCTCCTTAATGGGAATCCGGAAAGGAAATCTGTTCGTAGCTAACATGAACTCTGGAAGCAATCTTGAAGTCAATTGTTTCTATGCAAAGGCATCGTCAGATGAGAGTTGGCTATGGCACAAGAGACTTTCCCATCTCAATTTCAAAACAATGAATTCTCTTGTCAAAAGAGAATTGGTAAGAGGTCTGCCTCAGCTGGAATTCTCTCCAGAAGGACTATGTGAGGCTTGCCAGAAAGGAAAGTCAAAGAAAGCAAGTCACAAAGGCACTGACACATCTTCCATAACTGGTGTTCTGCAATTATTGCACATGGATTTATTTGGTCCAGTTAATATCCTTTCTATGTCAAAGAAGTGTTACTGTCTTGTGATAGTTGATGACTATTCCAAGTATACGTGGGTTTTATTTCTTCACTCTAAGGATGAAACACCACAAGTTGTGATTGATCATATCAAGATGATTGAGTTAGATTCTAACGTCCCTGTTAGAGCAATAAGGTCAGATAATGGGACAGAATTCAAGAATACACTTCTCAATGGATTCTGTACAGACAAAGGGATTACCAGACAATTTTCAGCTCCTAGAACCCCTCAGCAAAATGGAGTGGTAGAAAGGAAGAATCGTACATTGATTGAAGCTACAAGAACGATGTTAAATGAATCAGGTCTTCCAATGTACTTTTGGGCTGAAGCTGTCAAAACTGCATGTTATACTCAGAATCGAACTCTAATCAACAAAGACTTCATGAAAACTCCTTATGAGATTTTGAATGAACAGAAACCTTCTATCAAATACTTTCATGTATTTGGTGCCAGATGCTTCGTGCTCAAGGATGGAGATGATCGTCGTGGTAAGTTCGAGGCAAAGGCATATGAGGGTATTTTTGTTGGATATGGAAGAAGATCATATAGAGTGTATATCATCGATCAACACAAAGTAACTGAAAGTGTCAATGTTACATTTGATGACACTAAACTCCCTAGTATCCAAACTGAAGATCCTTCTGAGAAACTGAAGTTTGATGATACGTCAGATTCAGAATCAGAACATGGTCAAGAACCTGAGGTTGTTGCTGGTGAAGAACCTGTTAATCCTAATGATACTCAAGGTAATAGTGATGGAAACTTTGGCAACAATGGAGATACCACTGCTACTGACGGAGAATCTTCAAGCCAACATGGCAACAACTCAGGGGGAGATGCTGAAGGATCATCTAGTAGGACACAACATCACAATGAATTTCAAGGCGAATCATCAAGATCACATCTTCCAAGACAGACAGTCTGGAATAAAGCTCACCCTTTTGAGTTGATTATTGGTGATCCAGATGTTGGAGTCAGAACTAGACGTGCTACTCAAAATGAGTGTCTGTTCTCAGGATTTCTTTCTGAGATGGAACCTAAGAAAATTGAAGAAGCACTGACTGATCCAGATTGGGTGATTGCTATGCAAGATGAACTCAATCAGTTTGAAAGTCAACAAGTCTGGAAACTGGTACCTAGGCCTGTACACAAGAAAGCTGTTGGTACTAGGTGGGTATTCAGGAATAAACTAGATGAAGATGGTGTGGTTACAAGAAACAAGGCAAGACTGGTAGCTAAAGGGTATTCTCAAGCTGAAGGTATTGATTATGATGAAACCTATGCTCCAGTGGCTAGACTTGAGGCCATCAGGATATTTCTGGCATTCGCAGCATTTTCAAACTTTAAAGTTTATCAAATGGATGTCAAGAGCGCCTTTCTGAATGGAAAGCTGGATGAAGAGGTATATGTAGAGCAACCTCCTGGTTTTGAAGATCCAGATTATTTGGATTTTGTCTTCTTTCTTTTCAAGGCTATCTATGGGCTAAAACAGTCTCCAAGAAAATGGTATGACACTCTCTCTGAATTTCTTATTGAAAATAGCTTTATTAGAGGTGTCATAGACAAAACTCTCTTTTCTAAAAAACATAAGAATGATACTATATTAGTCCAAGTCTATGTGGATGATATAATATTTGGGTCTACTAATGATAATCTCTGTAAGAGATTTGCTAAGTTAATGCACAGCAAGTTTGAAATGAGCATGATGGGAGAGCTGAAGTTCTTTCTTGGATTACAAGTAAATCAAAGGTTAGATGGAACATTTATTTGTCAATCCAAGTATCTCAAGGAACTCCTCAAAAAGTACAATCTAGAGGATTCTGCATCAGCAAGGACTCCATCAACTACAGCTGTCAAGCTTGGACCATGTGAAAACTCCATTAAGGTAGATGTCACAAGCTACAGAGGTATGATTGGCTCGTTACTCTATCTTACTGCAAGTAGACCAGATATTATGTATGCTACATGTTTATGTGCAAGGTTCCAAGCGGATCCTAGAGATATTCATCTCGTTGCTGTTAAACGAATCTTAAGATATCTTAAGGGAACACCAAATCTAGGTATTTGGTACCCTAAAGAATCTGGTTTTAACCTTGTCGGATATACAGATTCAGATTATGCAGGAAGTGTTGTTGATAGGAAAAGCACCTCAGGAAGTTGTCAATTCCTAGGAAGCAGGCTAGTCTCATGGTACAGCAAGAAACAGCAAACAGTTTCCAACTCAACGGCCGAGGCTGAATATATTGCTGCTGGAAGCTGCTGTGCTCAGATCTTGTGGATTAGGAACCAACTACGAGACTATGGCTCTGTATTGAACAAGATTCCTATTTTATGTGACAACACAAGTGCAATAGCCATCACCAACAACCCTGTGCAGCACTCGAGGACAAAGCACATTGACATCAGGTATCATTTTATTAGAGAGCACGTCATGAATGGTACTGTTGAACTATTTTTTGTTCCAACAGAAGAATAAATAGCAGATATTTTCACTAAACCACTTGACGAATCCACATTTACCAGATTAGTTGGTAAATTGGGCATGTTGAATAGTTTTAGTGATTAATTTAATTAATATCTGGAATCTGTTCTTGAATGAATTTACAAATGAATTTTTCATAAATGAAAAATTCATTTACAAATTTATTTTATCATTTTATCATATTTCTTGCTTATTTCTATGTAATATATATTATCTTATCTATTTTTATTTTCCTTACTTGATTAATTTAAAATACCTCAGAATATTTTATTTCCTCTAAAATATTTTTCTATGAATTTTATTTGCTAAAATTCAATAGAAATCTATTTTTGGAATAAAAATAATAAATTCTGATATATTGTTTTTGTTTCTGTAAAAATTATAAGTTTTTATTACAGTTTTACTATTTTTGTAATATAGTTTCAATACATATATAGAAGTCTGTTCCTTTTATTTTATTTTGTTTTCTACTGCAATGACAATCGGCAAGACAATTGAATTGTCTTGCTGAAAGTCATTTCAGTATATGTTTGTATATGTTTGAATATGTCGGTATAGTTTATACTGGCAAGACAATCGGTATGACTATCGATTGTCTTGCCAGTTATAAACAGTATATATATATTTCATTTTATTATTATACTGGTATGACAATCGGTATGACTATCAGATTGTCATACCAGTTATAATTTTAATACTTATTCTATTGTTTTTCTTTCTTTTTGCCTGGTATGACAATCGGTATGACAATCCCGGATTGTCATACCAGCTGTAATATAAAAGCGTGTGTGTGTATTGTTTTAAACCATTTCAACAGTTAATCACTTCTAAAAAATTTCGAACAGTTTCTTCCTCGTTTTCTCTCTTCTCTCTCTTCGAACTAAAACCATCAATCTGATTCCTTCCTTGCTCGAGTTTTTACTCAGCAAACTAATTCATCACTTTGTGATATATACATACAAGTATATATATACAGAGGTGCTGTTGGATTTTTCTTTAATAAAAAAAAAATCAGTTTGCCCCTTCAAATTCCATTTGTGTTGGTTGATTTTGAAACTTTTTTTGTTTTATTTTTATTTCTGATTTGTGTCGTTTGGCTTGTGTCATCTGGATTTGTGAGTTATAGATTATAACGAGATACATTCCTGTCTAAATTTTTCGATTATAATTAATTTAATTCGAATTATTAAATTAATTTAATTAATTCGAATTTTCTTAATATTATTCTTAAAATTCTGAAAGTGTGTGTCTTATTATTATTTTTAAATGGTTCTCAATTTCCAACTTATCGCGCATAATCAGGTTGGTTATTTTAATCCGAAAAAATGTGATGTTGAAAAATTTAAGCCTTGGATTAGATTTTTAAATGACCATTCGATTGTTAGCTCTGCTATTAAATCAAATGTGATTTTAAATATCGATCTTCTTAGACTGATTTGCACAACCTCTACTGTGGCCGATGATTCAAAATCTTTTTCATTCACCGTGGCAAACACACAGTATGTAGTTGATGAAACAGTCGTCAATCGTGCGCTAAATTTTCCACTTGACAATTTCTGTAATTTACCCTCTGAAAATGATATCACAAATTTTTTCCATGCTATTCACTATCAGGGGGTGATCAATTTAACCAAACTTTCTAAATCAAATTTGGTGTCTGAATGGGATATTTTCTTCGATACACTTTCCAAAGTGTTTGCCAACTGCACAAAATCCAATTTTCATAACATCACTTCCACTCTGCAGTATATTGGTCTTGCGGTTGTTTTCAATCAAAGGATCAATTTTGGCAAACTACTTTTTCCCATTCTCTTGAGACGTCTAACTTCTGCTTTACGTGATCATTCTACAAATCGTAGGGTATCATGTTACTATGCTCATTTTCTCATGCTTATAGCAGATCATCTTCTCTCACCTGAACACAAAGCCCTTTTTGCTAACTCTGCGGTAACTGAACCCCCTCCAGTTAGCAAAAAGATTTACACTCGCCAAGACACAACCTTCAAATTTATGCAAGTTCCAGTACTTGTATCTGCTTTCATGGCCAATTATATTCCCTTACCTATTTTCAATCTTCCCGGCCATGAACAGCAACCTCAACCTCCAGTGGTACAAGCCACCCAGGCTCTTCCATTACAGGTAGTAATTCCTCACTCTCACTCTCTTCCTACTTCTGTTGAAAGACCCCCAGTGGTTGATAGGGCTGACCATGAAGTTGTAGAACCACAGCTTCAATCCCAGGTCATAGAGCCAAACACAGAGTCTCATTCTATCTCAACCTCTCCCCCACTGTCTAAAATGTTACCCAGGAGATTACTAGGAAGTAGTACATTGTTAAATATGAGTGAACCCTCAGCTCTGCCTCCTCCTAAGAAAAGAAGAACATATTCTGAGGCATCTGAAAGCCCATCCTTGTCCTCTCAACAGGACATGGACTTTGAAATGGCCAATGAACAGTTACTAGAGGCATTCTCTCAACAGGATGCATCTATTGAAATTCGCCATAGGGCCATGGCATCTTGTACTGAGTCAAGCACAATTCCATTACTCACAATGGAACCATACACTTCCCCAGATCATACTCAGGACACACAGCGAGGAGTGCACGTAGAGTCGGTTACAGTGCCTGCCATAGTTACGGCAGAAGAGCAGTCACATGCTTCAGAGGGAAAATCTGACTCTCCGCCATCTTTAATAGAGTCATTTTCTCCCCTCCCAGATCCAACACCTCTGGCTCCCTTATGGGATTCTCCACTCGCAGATTTATCTGGAGAAAGTGGAGGGCAACTCGGTCAATCTATCCCTGAAGCAATTCAGACATCTATTCCAAAAGATTTGATAGGTTTGACTGAGGATCGGGACTCACGAATTCCCATTGCACCACCACTGACCTCTCTTGAAGAGGCTAGGGTGATTTTTAATGCAGGTACAGAAGAACAGCAACTGGAAGACTCCTCACGAGCAATTATATTGAGAGAAACACATGCACGTGAGATGAGTGAACCAAACACGAGTGAAATTCAGGTGAGAGCACACACAGACACTGATACTGTAAACCTGTTAGCTCAGATTGCTGCCCTAAAAGAAGAACTTGCTAAAAGCCAAGCTGAAGCTCAAGCATTCAAAGCACAAGTGGTTGAACGGTCTTCTTCTTCCACCTCTGTCAACAATAAGGAATGACATCTCAGATCTAAAGACCACTGTAATACCAAAGCTCAATTCTATTCAGGACACTCCAAATTTATCAGCTGATGACATATCCAACTTCTGCTCTCTACATACAAGAATGACTTCTCTTGAAGACCTCGTTGAGATGAATCATTCACTGGACTCCTCAAGATTTCTAAAGATAGAAACGGGCATGGAACATCTCAATGAAGGGATGAAGCACTTATATTTCATGATCAAGAATTCTCATTGCCCTAATGAAGAACAAAGAGCTTATTTTGAAGGACCGTCTGGTGGAGGATCAGGCTCTGGAGGTGATGGAGGTTCCAAAGGAAAGTCAGTAGAGGATCCCTCAACTAAGGGGGAGAAGAAAGGGAGTAGTGCCAAAGGGAAGGAAAAAGATACCTCTGCTGGAGATAAAGGAAAGGCTGATGATGTCTACTACAGTGGAGAACAGGATGACTTTAATATTTTTGACATTCCTACTGAACCAGTTCAGGAAGATAAAGATGGGTTATTTGAAGCTGAAGAGGAAAGTGATTTTGGAGAATGGGAAGAGGAAGATACAGTGGATCCTAGGTTTGAGAAAGAATTTCAGAAAGAGCAGTCAGAGATGCTAAGAAAAGAAGCTGAACTCAAGAAGGTCTCTCAGATCATTGACAGGAGGAAAGACATACAAAGAACAGAAACTCTTCAAAAGCAACGTCTTCATGACATTAAGGCTCAAGAAAGGAGAAAAGATGTCAGACTAAAGATTGGTGAAAAATGGGATGAAGCTAGGAGAGTACTTGATATGCCTCAGCTGAGCACTAACAATGATAGGCAGTTCTTACATCTTCTTGACAAGCTGGAAATCTCAAATCCTAACAATGACATGTACATGAATGCTATCAAGACTGAAGTCTCAAGGATCACAGCTGCTTTTGATAGATCCCTAAATGAGATGAGCATTTTTGTATATTGTCAGAGTGAAGGATCATTCAAGGTGTCACTTCATCTATTTGAGAATCGTTCTTTGTCAGAGATTTGGGTTCTTTTAAACAAAGTCAAAAGAAGCTCAGAATTGAATGAAGTTCTTCGTGAAAGGCTTAAAGAGTTTGCCAGCAGGGCTAGTCCTCAAGTGGTCAACAATCCTCATCAGGTGAGATTCTTTAAGTCTGATTGTCTTCAAATCTGTCAGCTAGATGTACAATCTCTTAAAGACTACTCAGCTAAGCATCTGGTCTGGATGGAACATCATTTGAGAACTGCTGGATATTCATCCATGTTGAAGACTCAAGCTGCTGACTTGATTCAAGCTTATTGTGAAAAGAATGTTAAAAGGTACACTCAACTCAAGAATAAGCTGAAGTCAGTTGGAGTTCAACCAGTCAGACCAACAAGCTTTACTTCAGAAAAGGATCGTGTCTTTGACAAGGAATTGCTTCAAGATTTAGAAGAAGGTGAAGTCAGAAGAGAAGACAACTGAAGTCAATTAGCTCAAAACTCAATGTAATATGATTAGAGCGTTATGAATCAAGATAGTCTAATGTAGTTATATGTTCAGGCTAGAGGAACATCTATCTTGTATTCACTTGTAAATTTCATTTGGAATCTGGAAAATGTTAAATATAATCCAGAACTTTTCTGCTATTTACTTTACATTACTGGTTATATCTTTTTCTTATTTGTTAGTTGAGTTATCCTCTAGGTATTTGTTGTTATTGTCTAACAAGCAAATAGGGGGAGATTGAAAGGCATATGTCATAGCCTACTCGTTTATTCGAGTATTTAACTCAACTCAAATAAGAATGTAATAAGTAAATAGTGGATCTATCATCAGAGAGATCTCACAAAGTAACATCTGTCAGAGAATAAAGAAACATTGTTCATCTGCAGACTTGAAGATTCACTGGAAGAAGTTCAAGAATTTGATCATGCCTCAGTGATATAAATCAAGATCGTGAATTTAATCAAGTGACAGAGATCTCGTCAGGGTATTATTTATTACAAGGATTCAATCAGAACAACAAAGTCAAGACATGAAGAAACGTCACGAAAGTTAGTCACTCATGAACCAGACAGTACATCGAGTGTCAGCATTGAAGTGGCAGAATTGATTCATAAGTCTCAGTGACTTTCAGAAGATTGTCAGAAGAATGGATGCTGCTCAGGGTTAGTATTAATTCTCTATTAATTAATTAAGTCATATAATTTAATTATGAAAATAAATTATATCTGCAAAGATTAATTTATTTGATTAATTAAATTAATTGATTAATTAATTCTGAATTAATATTAGGGTTTTTCAGAATTTTAATTGATTAAAATCTGTTTTAATTCTAAAAAGACAACTGATTGTACTAGTATGACAATCGGTATGACAATTGATTGTCATACCGAAAGTCATGCTAATTCAGTTGATTGTCTTGATAGAATTATTATTTAGATTAAAATCACTTATTAATTCAGTAAGACAATTTCATTTGAACTAATATGACAATCGGTATGACAATCAATAGTCATACCGAAAGTCTTGGTAGTTCATTTTAATTGTCTTGCTAGCTCTAAAAGATTGTCACACCGAAAGTATTATTGGACAAATGATTGTCATACCAGTTCATTTTGATCTCGGCTGTGTTGATTAAATAGAAGCAGAAGCATCCAATTTACATACATACAGAGAGCAATCAAACAGAAGCCAAGAACAAAAAGAGAACAAGCAGCCAAATATTTCATCTTATCTGCTAATTCAAGATTACAATTTCTAGCTTGTAAAGTTAAATCCAATCAACTAGAAATCACTCTCTTGTTCTTGTGTATCAATCTAGCGGATTAAAATCCCTAGAACTTAATCTCAAATCGCATTTAGCATTTGATCTTTTAATTACAAAAATAGAAAAAGTTCATGTCGAATTTATTCTAGATTTGTAATAATTGATTTGAGATTAATCCCTTGTAACCGATACCGTAGTTGTAACACCTTTCAAGTTTAATAAAAGTTTTATTTAACTTGAATTTTGTTTCACAATTTTATTCCGCATTTTATTCGACTAAACGGTATTGTTTGCATTCAACCCCCCCTTCTACAAACAAATTGGGACCTAACAAATACTATGATGCTTAACATGCTCTACATGCTAGTTAATGATACTTACTATAATTTTAGTGATGCTGTCATGATTAAGTTAGGCTACAAGTTAGGGGAGATTAGAAAGAGATCTAGGAATGTTTATTATGCTAGATTCCTTATGATTATTGCTAACCATATTTTGAGGAACTTGTGATTGAGAACCCAACCAACAAACTGAATTGTTGGGTTCAAGAAAGAAGAGTAATTACAGATTTAAACAGGGTTGATCATCACAAGGAAGTGCCTCTTGTTTATTTGCCTATCATGTATAGACCTCAGGTAAGTGAGGTACACACTTCTGTCTCTACTCCTCCTACCTCTCAATTTCTTTGCCATTGACTGTGGCTATGGCATCTGTATCCATGACCCAACAGATGCCCACCCAAGTCACAAAATCTAAATCTTCAAAATCCAAATCAAAGAAACCATACTCTAATGTCTCTCAAAAGATGCCAGTTTCAAAATCTACCAAAACCAAAGAGGGGAGTGTGAAGGGTGGTAAGGTTGGTGAGGGACAGGGTGAACATAAAAGAAATCCTAAGAATAAGGATGGTGAGATGAGTGTACCCAAACCTAGCCACACCACAGTTTCCCAACATACAGTGGTGCTTATACAAGAAAGAAGAAATCTAAAAAACTTGGGGATGCACAGGGATCACACACGGTGAAAACTGAAGCTAAAGACTCAGTCACTGCACCATCTCAAATTCAGTTTGATGTGGCTCTAATAAATGTTGAGTCACACCAAAATCTTTAACAATAGAAGCACCAAATACACAAAACTCCCCCCACCAATTCTTTGGATGTGGATATGATTCACACATCAATCCCTTATTCTCCTTCTTTAACTCTGTTAGAGAAGCCAAAATTCAGTGCAAGTGAGCATCATCTTCTAGATGATTTCTTGGCTCACTTGCCAATTATTTCAGGAACTGTTGAGACTTCTGTGCCTAAATTATCATCAATCTGCACAGAGTCCACAATAGTTTCAACTCCAAACTCTATCATTTCCTTTATTCCAGTAGATATTGTTCATCCGTCGGCCAGTGATTATATCCCGACGGATGTGCCTAACAGCAGTCATCCGTCGGCTATCCTAAAAACTACCCCGATGGATGTTCCTCATCCGTCGGTATTCACTATACAAGCTGATTTTTCAATAATTGTTACAAGTGTATATGAGTTAGTAGTTGTACGGTCACTCCTAAGTTTGAGGGAAGGGAGTGAACAGAGTGAGAGGCTGAGTTGCTCTCAGGCAAAAGGAGAGGAAAAGAGAGACATTATGTAGGCTATTTCTTTCAGCCTGGAAAAAGTGAGTGAGGGGAGTTCCACCTTAGTAGGTGAAGGTGAGGGTGTGAGGGTGGTGAGCCAAGGGGAGCCCTTGATGCAAGAACTAGGAAAAATTGAGAGAAATACATGTATTGGACTTTGGGAAGAGCCCATTGTGAGTGAGTTAATGGATGTCAATGAGGCTGACAAGAAACAGTTATTTCAGCAATAATATCAAGTTGTCTTAGACTCTGTTTCTTATGAAGCTGAGGCATTTACTCACTCTGTGGCAGCATATCAAGCTCTAGCTGAACATGACAATGTGTCTGCTGAAAGGATGCTAAACTTGGTGCATACTACTACTTTAATGCAAAGGGCTAAGGATGCTATAATATTATGCCTTCCACAGCTGGTAATGACTTTGAATTGGCTGAAGAATCCTTTGGGGATGATGGTGAGGATGATAGCATGAGCATAGGGGAAGATGCAGACATTCCTTCCTGGATGTTAACCAAAGACTGCTCATATTCACATCTCCAATCCACCTTATTCAAGCTTATTCATGACACCCAAATAACAATTCAAGCATCTACAAGTGCCAGCACAAAAAGTTTACTCAAGGCACACTTGGAATCTCTATAGCTGCACAAGATTCAGGCTCTCCAACACAGCCAAAATGTGATGAAATCAAACAAAAAAATTCTGATGTCAAATAGATTTTGTAGCAAGGTTGGATGCTAGACTTCCAGGAACCACTATGATTGAAATAACTCAAAAGCTAAGGAAGGAAGTTGATCTGAACAGAAAGGTTGAGGCCATGGACACTAGACTGATAAATATGGAGAAGTCAGTGGCCAAAATACTTACAAGTCAGGAAGCCCAAACTTGTCTGCTCCAACAATTGGTGGCTGCACAACTCTCTACCTCTACTCAACTTGATGCTAACAAAAAGGGGGATAAAGATTCACTTGTCCCAGTTAGTCAAGGAGAGCCAATCAGTGAGGGGGGGAATTTGCTAAACATACAACTTAGTCAAGTAATTATTCCAGAAATTACTTATCCTAAGCCACCAGTCTTGGACAGCGTTGATCTGATCCAGATAGCAGCTGCTCAGTTAGATTCAAAGACAAATTTCAAGAAGCTTGATGTTGCAGCAGTTGAGAAAGAATTGAATGACAAATGGAAAAAGATTGATGAAGAAATCATAAAGAAATTTGGTCCAATTGAGAAACCAAACAAGACCTTTCATCACTTCTCTCAAGTCAAGCAAATTTCTGTGAATGACATGAGTCTAGGTAATCTGGAAAAGAGCCAACTTTCATGCATAAAGTCTCCAAAAACCAACTTGGTTTTGAAGCCCAAAAGGAATTAACCAAAGTCATTTGACAAAAATCCTTTGGATCTTATGTTTGAGACTCCAAGGCCAGATGAAAAGAAGCTGTTGGCAAGGTCCATTGCATTCTTCAAAGATCCAACTAACTCAGTGCTAAAAAGAAGAATTTTTAAGATCTACAGGAATGGGAAAGAAATCTTTGTGGTGGTTTGACACCCTCAGTTGGCAGAAGCTAAGAAGAAAGAAAAAAAAGAGAGAATCAAGCAAGAAAATAAGCAGGCTGCTTTAGATGCTAAGAAACTGAAACGGAAGAAAAAACAAGCTGCTATTGTAGCCAAACTTCAAGCTGTGAAAACTGTAACTGAGATTTCTGAGAAACAACCTGTGATATCTGAAGCTCAGGATCAGAAAATGCTAAAGGAACCTCAACAGACAAAGAAACCAAGATACAAACAAAGAATCAAGAGAAAATTGGACTTCAGTGATGAGGAAATGGAAGATTACATTCCCAAACAGTCTACAACTTCAACTCAAACATCCAAGCCCTCAGAAGTGCTGGATGAATTTAAGGTAGATCCTACAAAGAACTTTCATGGTGAGCCAATAGTTCCCAAGAATGAGCCTATAGACTGGGATAATTTGCCTCTTCCTGAACTTAACTTACCAATCTTCAACAAGCTAAAGAAGACAAAGACAAGAGCAATCAAGAAGGTCAAGCCTGTGAAACTCAGAACCAAAACCTTAACCAAAGCTCAACCAACTTTCAACAAGGGAGATCTTTTATACATCTGTGATATCAAGGAATTTTCAGATATCAATCTCTACATGGATGAATTAGAAGAAGTGAGGGGAATTGATGCTCACAGAAATCTCCCTGAAAGACTGGTGTTCAAATACAAGGGTGGGAAAGAGATCATATGGCCCCTTCACAGAATTCTTCAAGAAATTTGTTCTGTTTTGATAAAGATTTTCTCATCCTTCAAGAAAAATTTTGGATTCAATGTGACAACCAAGAAATTGGTTCTAAAGAAGATAGAAGAACTCAGGAGCAGAAAAGCCTCAAATGCACTTCAAAGAACCATATCCATTCTCTTCACAGGAAATACAGTGTACTTGAGGCCTTACTGGCTGATGGAATTCATGGATGACAAAGGTGTTAGAAGATACTTCATATTGGATGACCAACTGAGCATCTCAAGCAATGAGACTCTATTAGAAATGCAAGGAAAGTTGGATCTATCAAATGCTGAAGAATTTGAATTTCACAGACAACTCTAAAATCAAACAGATGAAAATAACTGGAAGCTTGGGAAGATATCAAGACAATCAAAGAAATAGAAAACATCTGCTCAGACCAGAGGAGCACCTTGATAATGATTGTGAGAACTCTTTGTACACTTTACTTAGTTCAATTTTCAAATAAACGGTAGCACTTACTAGTTTTATCTACCTTTATTAATCTGTTCATTTAGGGTGTTTTGTTATCATCAAGTTTCTCTGAATTTATGGCTACAATTCCAGTAGACATAAATTGGGGAAGATTGTTAGGAATATGTTGTGAACTTGATGATAAGTTGAACAAAACACCTTAGTAGATTTAACTTAGTATTTTTGTAGCTCTCGACGGATGTTCTAATATAGTCCCGACGGATAAACTTTATAGTCCCGAAGGATGACAATTTAACATCCATCGAGAGTGTAGCTTATGTAACAATAAGTATTGTAACACATTTCTGCAAACGACAATATTTTAGTTGAGTAGATACTGTAGGATTCTTTGAGTCATATTGACTACTAGATTGATATGCAGAATAGATTGGATAATTATAAATATAAGATGTCTTGTAATTCTGCATAAGTGAAATAGAATCAAGTGACAGAAAGACTCCCGACGGATGATCTACAAAGGCTCCCGACAGATAATCAACAAGGCCCCCGACGGATGATCAACACAGTCCCGACGGATGATAATATTCAAAGTAGCAGTTGATAGTGACAACATAGTCACTGCATCGGGTGTTTGCAAATGAAATATGGCAGCCTAATTACAGGATTTAGAGAACAAAGAAGCATTACCATTTCCATGCAATTATGAAGTTATTCAAAGATGCTGGATAGAGTAATGTAGCAGCATGAAGTTAGACTAGATTCAGTTTGTCTTATTATCTTGTCTTACTATCATGTAACTTGGTGATATATAAACCAAGTGCAGCAAGTAGAATAACTTAACTGATTAAGCATTATTTTCAGAGAGATAGAAAATGGTGTATCTGTTAAGAATCTCTTTGTAATTCTGTAAGTTCTCTTGTAAGCAGTTGCGTGCTATTCAAGCATCACAGAGTTCTCAACTTTATATATATCTCTGGTGGATAACTTCAAATCCACCAGAAAGTTTTAAAGTTTTGTGTTTTACTGCTTTGTGTTTTGATTTCTATTTTATTCTCATTCCGCACTTCTTGCAAAATCAAACATAATTATATATTAAGTAGGAACATTTTTAAAATCAGAAAAAGTAGCCAGAATTACATTCAACCCCCCTTCTGTAATTCTTGTTGCATTGTTTGGGATTAACAATTATACACATATCCATGGATCTTTTACATAAATATTCATCTCAACCCATTAACTTACACCTAAACTGCTCCATGATTATAGCAAATTAGCAACTGTATCTTAACATCATTCCAGATCAATTTTTAAAATTCAAAATTATAAATCATTCTATCTCTCAAGAATGGCGATACACACAATCAATTAATTTTTTTCTTCTTCTTTTTCCTTCTCCTTCCTCATTTTTATTCTCTCTCAATAATCTGTTTATCCTTCTCCTCTTCTGTTTATATATTCATGTATACACTTTTCTCATAACTCTTTCAAGAATGGCGAGACATACAAAATCATTAATATATTTTTTTCTTTCTTTTTCCTTCTTAGACTTTTTTCTTTCTCCCAATTTTTTCGCCTTCTTTTTTATATATATTTGTATGTGTGTGTAAATTGTTTAATTTGTTTAATTTGTGTGGAATGAAACATATGCCAGTGTAATTGATTTATGCAGGATGAAGGTTCTTTGATTTAGGTTCTATTAAACCCGGTAAAAATTCTTAAACGGAGATAATTATATTAATTTTATTTATGGGATTTACATGTTTGATGAAATTTCTAAAAGAGATTTATTTTTAATCCTCCGGCTCAATTTAGATTACTTGAAATCTAAATTGATGATAAAGACGTTTTGATCATTTGTGGGTCAGTTACGGATATAGATCCACCCTCGACAAATTCATCCTCGAGATCCTCACTTACAGGTTTGATTTTTCATCAAAATTTAATTGCAATTTTTTGGCCATGTGGAAAATGAGTAACTTTCGTGTGCTGTTTTCTTAGATTTAAAACGTAGGATCTGGAGTCAAAACTCAGAGAATGTTTATCCCAACATTTCTAATGCCACCGCGGTTGGCTAATGTTTTATTCTTACTATTTTCCTGGATTTGCTTTTGTTTTATGTCTGATTCAAGTTTAATTTAATTAATTTAGATGATTTTACACCTCCATTTAAGACATGTTGTCAAGACGCCTCAAACCATACTAATGTTACGTCAAAAGGTAAATACTTATCAATTTCGACATGATTGTTGTCCGGTGAAATGTAGCGTGCTTAGTTTGTTTATTCTATGGCTTATTACTTTTTACAGATATCGGTGACAGTGTAAATGCAAGTATTTTCAATCTAATGCCAGTGCAAATGTACATGTTTGTTGATTATTTTCTCGGCCAAATTCTATTGTCTCACTTTGTATTTTTTCAGATTTCTGTGTCCATATCTTCTCGGATAATTTTTCAGTTGTTTTTGTAATTAAATATGATTCATGCATATATATTTTTTTAAATATATGTATCCGTGTTGATTGTAATTGGTCGTGATTGTGGATAGATTCTTTGCTTCTGAAACAGAAGTTTGCATATGTGTTTAAAATTGTAGGTTTGTTTATTATATTTCTCTGACTCATTTTTTTCCTTTTGTAAATTTTATTTGAGATTGATGTGCCTGAGGTTGTCCTCAGTGTTGTGCCTGAGGTTATAAGATTTCCTCATATAATAGTAGGGGTATTTTTGTAAATACAGGGGGGTTGACTTAAAATTATAAAACTACCCATTTAAATTGTACTCAAAATTCTTATAATCTCAGGCTAGATCGCTGAGGACAACCTCAGGTCCAGTTTTCTCATTTTATTTTTCATTTTTGTTATTTAATTTATTTTTTTCAGATACACATTCATGTTACTTACTATTTTCACATTTATTTTAGGCCTTGATATGGCAAGGCAATGGAAGTAAATGTTATAGATTTATATAACATGATATGGCGTATCATCATATCAGTCATTCATCATTTATATGTTATTTTTTCTCTGCACAGCAGGATATGACGTATCATAATAATGCCAAATATTGTTGCTCAAAAGTTGATATTTGCTTAGACTGTTGGCATTCGATGACCGTTGTAGTTAAAGTTCTCGATACTTCCCTTATAAATTTGTACATAATGTTTTCCAATTCTGTCAAAGATTATTCGGTACCAAAATATAGTTTATTTTGTTTGAATCTATCTATGTTTAAGTTGTACTACTGAACACATAATATGAGTTTTTTTGTAGTTATGTGCTTACAAATTTCCCTGCCCCAAGTTGGAATCTGGAATTCCTTGGAATACATCATTAATTTGAGTGTTATATTATTTAAAAAAGTGATAAACCGTTAATAAAAATCTTATTTGTATTATTCCAATTCCAAAAATTTGAGAAGGAAATAGAAGTAAAAATTTAATCTAATCATATTTATAGAAAGTATAATAATATAAAATATATTACCTCTATGAATATAGTGCCTAACAAATGTTTGCCTTCAATAAATATGTGATGAACATTGCAAAAATTAGTTGTATCATCATAACAAAAAGTGGTACTCAGTATTTCTAGATCGGTATCAGTCCAGATCAAGTCAGAATCCCATGCAACTTCTGTATATCTCATTTCCACCGCATACGGATTATATACTTGAAAATTGAACTGTGCTCCTCCTTCATATTCCAGATCAAGTCAGAATCTCATGCAAATTCTGTATATCTCATTTTCACCACATACAGATTCCATATTTGTACAAACAAAATATATCCGAACTGCTTTTAGATCCATTTCTACATTAATTTATATTCAATGATCGGTCTAATATCAAATTCTTATTGTAACAATGATTAAATTATAAGTGAAATGAACAACTTAACTCTTTGAAATTAGGTTTCCCCGCTGAAATAGTATGGATTAGCTATACTAACAAATGCAGATTCATTGAATCAACTTCAAATTGAACAAGGCATGCTGCGTTGGAGCTTCTGTCCACGGGTTTCGTACTGTTTACATCTGTTAACCTCAAGTTGTGGGTTTATTGGAATATGTTACAGTATTCTTCAGCTATTTTTACAAATCCTAAACAAATAGTTTTATTTTATGTTTTATAAATCAAATACCTCTATAATTATGTTTTATATTAACATTTTACATACGTTTGTAAAATATTTATTAATGTGCCACTGTTTATACTTTTTAGATGCAGAGTATGTGTCGTCACATAAAAATGGATGTGACTGTTGTATTGTATTGTCATTCTTATTTTTTTTTATTTTCCTCTATAAGTATAGCTAGTAATAATGATTGTTGTCTATTTTTAACCTCCTTAATTTTTTTGACAATATATTTTGTAAATTAAATTGTGGCTGCGAGTGTACTGCAACAGTCATTGTTATGGTATGTTATAATTTTATGTAAACCGGACACTACAATATTCACCAAAAATTTAAAAATAAATAACTAAAATAAATGCAAATAATTATTTACTGTCAATTCATCTTAAAAAATAAAAATTATATAAATTTTTGATAGCACACCTAGCGCGCGGGCAAAAATGCCTAGTTCTAATTAATAATACAGCTTGTACTTATCTAGGTCCGAACACTATTTTCTATATAAATTTAATTTTCTGTAGGTTTGGTATATAATCTGTATATAGCCAAATTATCGGTATGTAATAATAAATAAAATTTTAGGATTTATGCTTCAAAATAAATATTAATGATTCTAAAATACACGGCTAGACATTTTATAACTAGGATCATTATCGATCATTCACCTAGTACATAATGTGTCTACGGAGTAACCACCAAATCAGTGTTCCTTCCATCTGATCGATTCTCAAATTTTCTTAACTTAATTAGGAAACAAAAATGAATTAGTCATTTGATCCTTTCTTATCTTTCTAATTCTTTTTCCTAAAGTAGCGAAGTTCTTAATCAATGTCATGTAAGTACAAGTAATTAACATCGAATGAGAAGATTTGGACCATCATTAATTTAATCAAATAACAAATTGGAATACATATGTGGCTATTCAAATTAGCTTATGTATCAAGTTCAAGGGTGTAGTTGTTTAGTAAATACTCCCATCATCCCGGTTTTTTTATATAATATTTTTATTATAATCTGTCTTTGAACCATCATTGATTTAATCAAATGACAAATTAGAATACATATGTGGCTATTTAAATTAGTTTATGTGTCAAGTTCAAGCATGTGTTTGGTTAGAAAATCCTCCTATCGTCCCGGTTTTTTTATACAATATTTTTATTATAATCTGTCTTTGGATCATCATTGATTTAATCAAATGACAAATTGTAATAAATATGTGGTTATTCAAATTAGCTTTTGTGTCAAGCTCAAGCATGTGTTTGTTTAATAAATACTCCGATAGTCCCGGTTTTCTTATACACTATTTTTATTATAGTCTGTCACATAAAAATTGTTCATTTTTAATAATTATGATAAATAAGATATGAATAAAAAGTAAAAATAAAGTAAATATAGTCATCCGAGTTCTATATTATGTCAATTATTAATTTTTTTGTTTTGATAGAATAAAAAATGAATTTTAATTAATGGATAAAAATAAGTAGACAACACAACTAAGAAAATACGAAGCCGAAGCTAAACCCGAACCTGGACCGAACCTTTGACATCCCTATTGAAAGACCCCTCTACCAACTTCTACCTGCGCTCTTTAAACAATAAACGCCAACATAACAAATTACACTATGACTCATAAAAGAATAGCATTCCATAAAAAGAATAGATCATTACAGGGGGGCGAGACTGGAGATCACATCAGCAAGCAAGACCCAATCAAAAGGATTCCATAACAAACAAATTCTAAATAATGATATGGTGCAGTTTATTTATTCAAACAATTCCAATCATCTATGATCATCAACAAATTACATACTAGAAGAATAGCTATATATGATGAGTATTCCATAAATGTAACTAAAATGTCACTTAAACTCTAGGCTTAATTGTGGCTCTTAATGGATTCTTCATCACAACTGTGAACTCCAACTTTTCACTCAAATCGACCTTGCTCTTTTCAGGATATGCACTCCATTCGAATTCTTGAACAAGCCTTGCTGTCATCAAATTCAGGTGAATTGTTGCCATGTTTGCTCCCGGACAGATCCTTCTCCCCACGCTAAACGGCATCATTTTCACCCCTGTCACTCCAGTAATATCTGCATCCTCACTGCCCGTAACAAATCGGTCCGGATTGAATTTTTCGGGATCGGACCATATTTTCGGATCATTTCCGATAGGTGGTGTAAAAAATTCAACAGATGTTCCCAGGGGGATATCATAGCCTGCTAGTTTTGAGGGTTGAGTAACAGCATGACTTAGAACAAAATATGTAGGAGGGTGTTTCCTTAGTAATTCCTTTGTAACAGCATTTAAATACGGCATTTTTTCGATATCTTTTTCATCGATTTTCTTATCCTTCCCCACCGTCTTTAAGATTTCATCGTACAACTTCGATTGAATATTTGGATTCTCGATAAGTCGAGCTATAGCCCACTCAAGAGCCGTGGCTGTTGTATCGGTTCCCCCGTTTAGAAATTCCGAGCAGAGCGTTACGATTTCAATGTTACTTAGACGCGCTTTTCGACCTTCAATCTCTAAATCGAAAAGCGTGTCTAAATATGAAAAAGATAGCACCGATGATTCATCATCGCGTGCTAATTTTCGTTGTTTGACTAATGGAATTAGGGTCTCCAATTGTTCTCTTCGAACTTCGATTGCTCTTCTTTTTTGTTTTGAGAAAAATATACCCAAAATGGGTAAAAAATCGTCGACTCTCGGCTCGAGTGTGATTAAAACTTTTTTCATCATATGATCAACTCTTTCATTTGTTTCCTCGTCTAAATCGAGACCGAAACACATAGCCAAAAGTATGCAAAAAAATGCGAATCTCACATTTTTCAGCACCCAGACAGCACCATCATTCGCGTCCGCTTCAGACTTCAATCGATTAATAAGCCTGTCCATCGCACTCGATCTCAGATGATGAAACTCCTTAATTCGGCTCGAACTAAGCATATTCTGAACCAAATTTCGCCTCAACGACCGCCAAACCGGACCGTACGACGAAGAGTTCACCGTAAATTTGTTGCAACTAAATATGGTTCGAGTCGGATTCTCATCGGGCCGAGTTGCAAACACTTGACCCTTTTCAATCAAAGCCTCATGAGCCAAATCAGCACTAGTAACAATTATCATAGTCCTGGTACCCATTTTAAGAGTAAAAATGGGACCATACTCCGGAACCAAGTCTCTAACAAACTCGAAAAACTGCTTCCCAGAGCGTGCAGCCTGGAAAAGATTACCAACCAGCGGCCAACCTGGTGGTCCTGGTGGAAGATTGGGCTTTTTTGAAATGAATTTACGTGCCAAGACCAACATGAGGCTTAATGAAACAACCATGGCTATAGCTGCGAACATGCAGTTGTAGAAATCCATTTTTGTTTGAACAAAGAAGATACAAATAATATGTGTTTGTGTATGAATGATTTGTTTATAGAGCTAACGATGAAAGTTGATGAGGAGATAAGTGCAAGGGGGGCTTATATATATACACGAAAGGAATAACTTTCAACTACAAACGAGGCGGTAGTTTAATGAATTACAGCTATTGATTGGACAAATATATATGTTCAAACATGTCCACATCTATAACATACATGTCCATATCTGTAACATATGTGATCGCATAATAAACATTAATACAACAGAAAGGGCATTCAACACTTACAACTTCACCTCACTGTTTAGATGCACATTCAACACACGCACTACAACATCATAATTAAGGTGTTGGTTGAGCCTATTAAGATAGCTCAAGTAGCTAAGATTTATATTAATTAATTAAGATTTGTTCTAATAATTAGGGTTTATCCAGTGTTCATGCGGATTACCTATAATAAAACAAAAAGATTATACATTTTAATACAATTAATTTTGAGGAAAAATATATGTTAAAAAATATATTTAATTCCATATGTTTGTTGGACATATAATCATTTTAAATATATAACTAGTCTCCACGTTTTAATATAAGTCAAATCAAAATTTATTTTATATATATGGTCACACACTAATGTAAACAACTTTTTTAAATAAAAATAGTGAGAAACAATAATTTTTATAGTTGAAATTGGTAACTTTTAAAAAAAATAAAATTTTGAATTTGATAGATTGATGATTTTGTATAGATAAATAAATTTATATTTTAAGAATTCGCCAATTTTAATTATAAATATTATTGATTTCCACATTTTCGCATTAAAAGCCTATATAATAATTATATAAATATATGCACTACATGGGACCCGGTAACACTTATGTTATGTTTGTATGTTTAGTATTTGTTCGTCACATCACAGAGATACGAATACGGTTGTTGACTTAACGGCTAACTACATGATATATTTGTTGAAATATATTAATAATTAATGTAAGTCAAGATGTATATAGTTATTTTGAATTGATTTTTAGGTGTTTGTTTGACTTTAACTTTTACCCCAACTTATGTATATCCTCAAATGGTGATATACGTTGAACAAATATATTTAGCTAAGATAAATTCATTCACTATAAGTCAACACAAAAATACAAAAAAAAAATGTCAATTCCTTCCAACTGTACAACAAAATCTGATATAATAGATGGGGGGTGAAGTCAAAAAATAGAAACAATATAAATCTTTTGAATTATATCCTAAATTAGGTATCAGTTGAGACGTATTGATCAAGATTTTCACAGATAATTTTATATAGATATAATAATTTTAGATTTATATGGTGTTAGAAGTCCAATACAATGCTATAAGTGGTGCTATTTCTATAATTTGAAATCAAATGTCAAAAATTTAAATTTCAAATAAGTTCTATACTTGGATGCAAATATGCATATATGCATCATTAGTTCTAAATTTGAAACCAAGGATGCATTTATGTATCTAACCACATCATCAAACTACTATAAATGAGATGAATATTGTTGTACTTTAAATGAAACTTAGGAGAAGGTGACAAAATTTAGGTAAATTAGGAAATATTTGGTTTCAAAATGCAAGGAGTTGAAATTTTATTTTAGGATCAAAAGACACTTTTCGATGCCAAATTATATTAATAGCTATAACTATTTTGCATATTGTATTGGACTTGCTCTTAATAGATTTATATTACAAATTGTCTCAAAATATTTTAGAAGTTTAGGGAGATATATATAATTTTTGAAAGTTAAAACATTAATCATCATATTACTTATATAATCCAAGAGTTAATTATAGCACAAGAATATAGTTATGTATTGTAAAAAAAGAGCAAAATTCTATGGAAACCGCTATTTCAGCGGAGACCTCGCAGACAACCTAAGTTTTGCAATCAAAATATTTTAAAAAATATTATTTTGTGAAATATGTTCTATGAATATCTCTAATTCATTAAAATTATTGAAAATCCTTAAATTTAATAAGTAGAATGTATATGTTGTGCAAGCCGAAGAAATATTCTGCAAACCTTTATGTTGAGTAAAATATTTTGTAATGTTCTACATGCAGTACGTATATGATATTTGAAGATTTTGAATAAATTAATTCTCTTTGCAGAACAAGATCGGTAAAATAATACGTTTTACAATATTTTTATGCATAATTTTACTTGCAGGACATAAGTGGTCTCCAACAAAAAGGCGGTTTCCATAGAAATTAACAATGTAAAAAAACTATAGCTCTGTATTTAATGTCTCTCAATCTTTCAAAATAATTTACTCAATACACAAGATTTTAAAATATATTTCCAGAGCATCTCTCAAAACTCTTTGCTCTTTCTAAATTTCTAAATTTCTTCATTTACCCGCAAGGGTTGACTCAGTTGGTTAAAGAGGGGATAACTATTCTCTTGGTCACAGGTTCGAATCCCACAGGAGGAGAATTTATGATTATGCCTCCTGAGTGAATCCGTAGGGTTTACCTAGTACGCACCCGAAGGGTATCGGCTGCGGGTTATTTACGATTAAAAAAATTCTTCAATTCAACCATTTCTTTAAAGTTCCCTTTCTTAAATGTTATTCTCAATTTATTTACATTTGTAAAATTTTCTAAAGTAGTATATGTAATATATAATAGATGATGTCAAAGAATACTGAAGCTGACAATGTCATTAGCAATCAGTTGAGCTTGGGGCCAACCCTAAGTAAGTTGTATTGTTATCTAAATTTGTATTATGTACTTGTAACACTTAAAGTCTGTAAAAATGTAAAGGAGAAGACTGGAGTCATTTTCCTAAAACAGTATCAAGCCTAAGGATTCTATCTGGAAGAAGATCAAGAAGATCATTCCTCAGAAGAATTTTGAAGAAGCTTGGAGTTGAATAAATCTGTTTGGGGAAAAATGTTCTAAGTCAAGATCTCTACAAGTCACAGATTTAATGTTATAGAGAAGTCATTTGAGAACTCCAGAATGACTTATCGAGAAGTCATTCAAACTCCAGAGAGTACCGACAGATAAGCAATATCTACTCGACGGATGAGCAATATCTACTCGACGGATAAGCTATACATCTACTCGACGGATGAGCAATATCTACTCAACGGATACGCAATATCCACCGGGAGTAGAGAAGTCAGGAAACCTACTCGAGAACTTAAAAAGATATCGACAAGTCATTCTTTCACTAGAGAACTCAGAGTTATCGACAAGTCTATATCCATTCGAGAACTCAGAGATATCTACAAGTCAAGTGAAGTTATGAAGACTAGAGATCTCGATGAGCTGAAGACCTCTACAAGCCAAACTCATCATGGAGTACTAGAGATCTCGATAAGCCTTTGTACTTATCGAGATATCAAGTGTTCAAATGAATCAAACTGGAGATCTCGAAGTACAGTCTCACAGTACATAATTGCAGATCAGTGTAATATCTAAGATAAACAATCAACAAACAATCCAACAGCTGGATTGACAAGTCTACAAAAAGCAGTTTGAAGTGTGTGCAAGATCAATGGCAAAGATTAACTAACAGAGGAGGATTAAAGTAAACACGGGATGCTAAAGATATGCTAAGCCAGAAATGGAAGATTTGCTTTTCTATAAATAGAAATGACAAGTGACAGTTTAGAAAAGCTAATAGCATGTTTATTATCCATTGTGTAAACCAGCAGTTAACTGAGCTATAAAGTTAACACTGATCCTCTAGTTATAAGTAACAATTTAGATCAAAATTCTTGTAACACTCTCGAGAAGAAGCTGAGCCCTTTAACTTCAAAGAGCTTAGAAATTTTATAGCAAAGCATCTTAATTTTTAATACAAAAATTAAGTAAATTTTGAAGATCCGTGTTCTTTATTTTATGCAAGTTTAATTTCTGCATGAACACCTTTCTATACAAGATTTAATTTACTTTGTTCAACCATTATCTTTCAAGAAAAACCTAAAATTAGAAAAACACATTCACCCCCCCCCCTGTGTGTGATTCATTACCTAACAAGTGGTATCAGAGCAAAATCTGAAAGAAAACAGATTCAAGATCTTGGAAGAATGAATACACAGAAAATCAGTAGCATCAAAATTCTCACCTTTGACAAAACTAACTACACTCTTTGGAAAAAGAAAATGATGTTGTTTATCAAGATGGCCAATCTACTCTACACTCAGATCCTCAAGAATGGACCTTTCATTCCTGTGGTAAGGGTTGAGGAATCTACAGATGGAGACATTGTCATACCAGCTCATTATGCTCCAAAAGATCCTGTTGAGTATACTGATCCTGAAAAGGAGAAGGTTTCCCTGGATAGCAGTTTACAATTGATATTGATTGAGTCACTTAACAATGTGATGTACAACAATTTGTTAACTGTGACACTGCTAAGCAAATATGGGAGAAGATTTACGATTAAAAAAATTCTTCAATTCAACCATTTCTTTAAAGTTCCCTTTCCTAAATGTTATTCTCAATTTATTTACATTTGTAAAATTTTCTAAAGTAGTATATGTAATATATAATAGATGATGTCAAAGAATACTGAAGCTGACAATGTCATTAGCAATCAGTTGAGCTTGGGGCCAACCCTAAGTAAGTTGTATTGTTATCTAAATTTGTATTATGTACTTGTAACACTTAAAGTCTGTAAAAATGTAAAGGAGAAGACTGGAGTCATTTTCCTAAAATAGTATCAAGCCTAAGGATTCTATCTGGAAGAAGATCAAGAAGATCATTCCTCAGAAGAATTTTGAAGAAGCTTGGAGTTGAATAAATCTGTTTGGGGAAATATGTTCTAAGTCAAGATCTCTACAAGTCATAGATTTAATGTTATAGAGAAGTCATTTGAGAACTCCAGAATGACTTATCGAGAAGTCATTCAAACTCCAGAGAGTACCGACAGATAAGCAATATCTACTCGACGGATGAGCAATATCTACTCGACGGATAAGCTATACATCTACTCGACGGATGAGCAATATCTACTCGACGGATAAGCTATACATCTACTCGACGGATGAGCAATATCTACTCAACGGATACGCAATATCCACCGGGAGTAGAGAAGTCAGGAAACCTACTCGAGAACTCAAAAAGATATCGACAAGTCATTCTTTCACTAGAGAACTCAGAGTTATCGACAAGTCTATATCCATTCGAGAACTCAGAGATATCTACAAGTCAAGTGAAGTTATGAAGACTAGAGATCTCGATGAGCTGAAGACCTCTACAAGCCAAACTCATCATGGAGTACTAGAGATCTCGATAAGCCTTTGTACTTATCGAGATATCAAGTGTTCAAATGAATCAAACTGGAGATCTTGAAGTACAGTCTCACAGTACATAATTGCAGATCAGTGTATTATCTAAGATAAACAATCAACAAACAATCCAACAGCTGGATTGACAAGTCTACAAAAAGCAGTTTGAAGTGTGTGCAAGATCAATGGCAAAGATTAACTAACAGAGGAGGATTAAAGTAAACACGGGATGCTAAAGATATGTTAAGCCAGAAATGGAAGATTTGCTTTTCTATAAATAGAAATGACAAGTGACAGTTTAGAAAAGCTAATAGCATGTTTATTATCCATTGTGTAAACCAGCAGTTAACTGAGCTATAAAGTTAACACTGATCCTCTAGTTATAAGTAATAATTTAGATCAAAATTCTTGTAACACTCTCGAGAAGAAGCTGAGCCCTTTAACTTCAAAGAGCTTAGAAATTTTATAGCAAAGCATCTTAATTTTTAATACAAATATTAAGTAAATTTTGAAGATCCG
Source organism: Apium graveolens (assembly GCF_009905375.1). Taxonomy (NCBI): domain Eukaryota; kingdom Viridiplantae; phylum Streptophyta; class Magnoliopsida; order Apiales; family Apiaceae; genus Apium; species Apium graveolens. Next base: position 185,928,924 of record NC_133657.1, read on the forward strand.
TGTTCTTTATTTTATGCAAGTTTAATTTCTGCATGAACACCTTTCTATACAAGATTTAATTTACTTTGTTCAACCATTATCTTTCAAGAAAAACCTAAAATTAGAAAAACACATTCACCCCCCCGGTGTGTGATTCATTACCTAACAAGTGGTATCAGAGCAAAATCTGAAAGAAAACAGATTCAAGATCTTGGAAGAATGAATACACAGAAAATCAGTAGCATCAAAATTCTCACCTTTGACAAAACTAACTACACTCTTTGGAAAAGGAAAATGATGTTGTTTATCAAGATGACCAATCTACTCTACACTCAGATCCTCAAGAATGGACCTTTCATTCATGTGGTAAGGGTTGAGGAATCTACAGATGGAGACATTGTCATACCAACTCATTATGCTCCAAAAGATCCTGTTGAGTATACTGATCCTGAAAAGGAGAAGGTTTCCCTGGATAGTAGTTTACAATTGATATTGATTGAGTCACTTAACAATGTGATGTACAACAACATTGTTAACTGTGACACTGCTAAGCAAATATGGGAGAAGATTGAAATACTCTGTGAAGGAACTGAGGAAGTTAGATCTAATCAAAGAAGGATACTGATTTCACAGTATGAGGGTTTCATGGCTAAGCTCAAGGAAAGCATTACTGAAGTGTTTGAAAGATTTAATAAGTTGATAAATGACTTGCAGCTTCATGACAAGTACTATGAAGCTGAAGAAGTGAATCTAAAGTTCTTGCTTACCCTTCCTGATCATTTAGAACAGAAAATCTCAGCAATCAGGGAAGGGAGAGACTTGAGCAGGATAACTCTGGAAGTTCTATATGGAATTCTCAAAACCTATGAACTAGAGATGATTCAAAGGCAATCGCTGAGATCTGGTCAAGGACATGTTGTGGATGGCTCAAGTGCTCTAATTGTTAATGAAAGCCAAACATCCGATGATAAACTAAGATCTCATATCTCAGTTACCTCAACAAGTGAGCAGAAAACAATTGATTCACATGAGCAAGTCATACTAGAATTGGAAAAGGATGAGTTCTACACTCTTGAAGAACTGGATGAGCTAGATCAGTCAATGGCCTATCTGGCTAGAAAATTCTCTAATATTAGAGTAAGAAATCCAAGATACTTCAAAAGTAAAGGACAGTCTTTTAACAAAGACAACAGCTGGAAAGAGAAAGGGAAGTACAATTCTGATAGCAAAAGTGGTTACAAAACTGGATTTGTTGACAGATCTAATATAAGGTGCTTCAACTGTGATGAACTAGGCCACTTTGCTACAGAATGCAGGAAAACCAAGAAGGCAAAGAAAGATAAGTCTTATCTTGAACTTGAAGCAAAGTATGAAGCTCTTCTGAAGAAACAACAAAGCAAAGCTTATATTGCAGAAGGTAAAGTTGGGATGATTCTGAAAATGATGAAGATGAAGAACTTGGAAACTATGCACACATGGCCTTGGAGAAAGGAGAATCATCCTCATCTAAATCATTGGTACCAACTCCTACCTCCACTGATTTAAATGTGAATCAATATAAGGAAACTGTTGAAAATATGAGTATAGAAATGTTTCACATTCATACAAGCATGGTTGCTGCTAATGAAGAAGTTAGCAGATTAACAAAGTTAAATGAGAAGTTTGAAAGTGAAAAATAAGAAGCTAAATTGTTGATAGTGGAGCCTGAAGCCTTGAAACAAGAAAATGGTTATCTGAAAAACAAACTCAAGTGTGCAAATGAGATTGAAGCTGTGCTAAGAGAAAAACTGGAGAAAAGTGAAGTAAAGTTGAAGTCCTTCAACAATGCATCTGAATTGGTTGGTCAGTGCCATGAGAAAAATAAACCATGTGCAAACATTGTCATTGGTCTTGATTGTAATACCTTAAACAACAAGAAGAAAAACACCGGTGATAGAGGAAAAGCAACAAAGATTGAAAATGTTCCAGCAATGCTGAAAAATGTTGGGTCACCACTATTTAAGACTTGTGAGGTAAACTTCAGTGAAGAGGAATTGATTATCAAGCAAGAAATTGCAGATGAAAATAATGAAAAGAAGAATGCAGATTCAATTCAATCTTCCAAGGCTGAAGAAAATCTCTTGAACAACCAAAGTACCAAGACTCTTGTCAAAGAAACCAAGATTGAAGATGCAAGAAAAAAGAAGAAAAATAGAAGTGGAAGAATAGGGAAAAACAAAAGTAATAATCTGAACTATGTTGCAGATATTCCTAGAAAGAAGTATGGAATATGTAGTTCTACAAATCATCTAACTCATCTTTGTAAAAAGAGTGTTGGTAAGCCAACTGAAGGAATTTGCAAATACAATAAAGCAGATTTAGAAGATCCCTACTCATTCTGTGATAAGTTTGATTGCATCCCTTGTAACTTGAAAGTGATGAAGAGTTTCCAAAAACTAAGAGTAGACCTTAAAGAAATAAAAATTGAGTCTACATCAGAAAGGGAAAATTCACAACAATCATTGAACTCTATTTTATCTGAAACAAATCACTCTACTTCTGCTAAATCAGTTAACAAGAAGAAAGTACCCAACATTGTTTGGGTTACTAAACATAACTGAATCTCATTGTGTGGAGGGCAAAGTGAAGAAAGTCATATAGATCATTGACAGTGGATGTTCCAGATATATGACAGGTGATAAGGCCCTGCTATCACAGTTTGAGGAGAAAGCTGGCACATTGGTGACCTTTGGAGATAACAACAAAGGATTCACAATGGGATATGGCAAGATTATTTCTGAAAATATTATCATTGATGATGTAGCACTAGTAGCTGGTCTTGAGGTGAATCTTCTCATTATTAGCCAATTTACAGACAAAGGCTTTGAAGTTTTATTCAACAAAGAAGAATGCATCTTTATCAGCAAGAAAACTGGTGAAATTGCTCTGAAAGGAGCAAGAAAAGGAAGCTTATTTGTTGCAGACTTGGACTCAATAAATAAGGATGGTATTTGCTCCTTCTACACCAAAGCATCAGAAGAACAAAGCAAGCTATGCAATAAGAAGCTGTCTCACTTGAATTTCAAGGCAATTAACAACTTAGTCAAAAAGGAGTTAGTAAGAGACATGCCCAAGCTGGAGTTTTCTCAAGTTAAAGTCTGTGAAGCTTGTCAGAAAGGAAAGATGAAAAGATCTAGTCACAAGTCAAAAACTGTGAATTCTATTAGTGCACCCTTGCAACTAATTCACATGAACTTGTTTGGCCCTGTAAATGTCTTATCTATTTCAAGGAACATATATGCACTTGTGATGGTGGATGATTTCTCAAGATACACTTGGGTAGAGTTCATGAACTCTATAGATGAAACTCCACATATCATAATTGAGCACATTAAGAAGATAGAAAAATAGGCTGAGGATTACAATTGTGTGAAAAGACTGAGAAGTGATAATGGATCAGAATTCAGAAACGCTACATTAAGGGGATTCTGCAAAGGCAAAGGCATTGTTCAAGAGTTCTCAGCTTCCAGGACACCTCAAAAAAATGGTGTAGTTGAGAGAAAGAACAGAACATTGGTTGAAGCTGCTAAAACAATGCTGCAAGATGCCAAGTTGCCAACAAGTTTCTGGGAAGAGGCTGTCAACACTGCATGTTATACATAGAACATATATCTCATTAACAAGGCACATGGCATGTTAGGTCACACACACTGTAGAAGGGGGTTGAATACAGTGTATAGCACAATCAAATCGAATTCAAAGAACACAAGTAACAGAAAATAAACATTATTAAACTCTGTTACAATGTAGAACTGTCCTCTCTCAGTGATGAACAAAATATCACGAGAGCTGCTAAGGTTACAATGAATATTATTCTCGATAATGATAACACTTATAGTGTAAACCCCATGTCTGTGTTTATATACTACACAGTTACAAGATAATCGCTAATTGATATGGAATATAATTCTGCTTCCTAAAATATGTTAGGTCACACTTTCACTGTAGAGGGGGTGAATACAGTGTTTATTACAATCAAATCAAACTTCAAGAACTTATATAACAGAAAACAAACTTTATTGAAACAATAAACTCTGTTACAATCTGGAACTGTTATCTCTCAGTGATGAACAAAATATCACGAGAGCTGCTAGGGTTACATTAAATAATATTCTCGATAATGATAACACTTATAGTGTAAACCCTATGTCTGTGTTTATATACTACACAGTTACAAGATAATCGCTAATTGATATGGAATATAATTCTGCTTCTTAAAATATATCAATCAGATATCTTCTATTCCAAGTATTCCATTCTTCACGGAATTCCTTCTTCATGCATATCTCTTCTTATGTTTATCTTGATCTTCTTAACTTTAATCAGCTACTGTCCTTATCTGATCATCCTTCAACACTTAAGTTCTGATATCTATCTCCTGATGCTTATCTCCTGATAACATAAGTACTGATATCCCTTAAGTTCTGACGTCCAGTATAAGTACTGATCAGTTAAGTACTGATTTGTTCTGTTCAAATAAGATCTGAAATCTAAACATAAAACATATTAGCCATGACATTATCAAATATATCTAACAATCTCCCCCAACTTGTAAATTAGCAAAATATACAAGTTTAACAGATATTTGATGATGTCAAAAACATTAAGTACAAATGCATGAGAAATAGACAAGATAACTACAACTTACAGTCCTTAAAGCTTTTACCAATTCAACTTCTGATAACAACTTTGGTCTGTATACACATCCGAATTTAAGTAGTTGTAGATCTTTGACTTGGCTTCATCATTTTCTGATCTCTCTGATGTCAGGAGTTGTTCTGAGATAATTCTTCAACAAACATTTCTCATCATATCTGAGTTCATCAATCATTCTCCGTTTGACATCTTTAAGCTCTGCAGTATCTTCACCAGTTTGAAATATTGCAGCTCTGAGATCATTAATCTTTGCTCTTCTCAACTCCCGATCTAGTCTTATGACATAAGCTTTGTTAGACTCTAGATTGAATTCAAGCCCCTTAATACCAAGATATGTTCTGATCTGTGCAGTATTAGGCTTCATATCAACAATATCACCATTATGATTTCTGTACTTTGGAACATATCTGCTGTCAGACTTAACAGAATAAAGCCTTTTCTGTCTCTGAATCTGTTCTTTTAAGTAGTTTGCAGCAGTCTCTGTTATTCTGTTATCCACTTGAAGTAAGAAAAGTACATGCTCCAATTCTTCAAAATACTTCAAAGGAATGGCATTTTGTCTTATATGATAAACCCTACCATCTGTCATGAAATACAACATGATGTATTCTTTCAAGTAGGTATGGTAAACCATCTGTACAGATTCTAGTTGATTCAATCTCTCAGGAGTTGCTCCAATACCTGGTTCACTCAAGGAAGTTGGATCATCGGTAGTGTTGTGTACTCTTCTTTCATCAGCACTTCCCAATCCAGTTTTATCTCTAGCTTCCTTTCCAGTAACTACTCTTGCTTCAAAACCACTTGGAGTAGTCTTCAAAGATTGAGTCTGTTTTGCTTTAGTGAATCCTGGTAGGAGTGTTTTAGATTTATTTTCTGATATCAAGTTAACTTGAGCACTGTCAGAGGTTACTTGCTTCTTCTGAATATCAGAACTTATAATTTCTTGACTCTGAACAACTTGAGCCATGTCAGAGGTTGTTTTAAGAACTTTTCTTGAAGTCAGAGCAAGATCATCTTTTCCATCAGTAATTTCTTCTTCCTCAGGAGGTACATAAGGCTTGATAGGTTCACCAACCTTTTCTTTACCCTTGGATCTTGGATCTATCTGTGGTTGTGATCTAGCCAAAGTTTCTTCAGTATGTATCCTTTCTTTGATCACAATGCCTTTAGGTTTTGGAAGTAACTTTTTACCAGAAGCTTCAGATTTAGATGTGACTTTCTCTGATTTAAGTCTGGCTTCTTCTTCCTTTAAACTTTCCAAGTCCATCCCTGGATTTTCTTGAAGAAATAACTGTCTTGACATTTCCTCATCAAGATCTAGAAGTTCATCAGAACTTATCCTTTTACCAGCAGCAGAACTTATTCTTTTCCCAGTATCAGAACTTGTTCTGTGACTAGCTTGTCTTGATGTAAACCTTCTACCTTGACTATGACCACTACCCATTCCAGAGTTTCCTTGGTCATCTTTTCCATCATCCTTTCCTTGCAGTGACTTGTTGGTTTTGCATTTGGACTTAATTACCTTCTCCCCCTTTTTGGCATCAGCAGGTAATAAAAGAGAGATAAGTAGTTCCACTGAGGTCTGGATTTCAGTAAGTTGCGATTGCTGAGAAGCTTGATTTGTCAGAATTTGATCAATTTGAGCTTGTTGCTTCTCTTGAGTTTTCTCAATATAAGCAACCCTGTCAATGGTAGGTTGGAAGAACTTTTTCTTATCAATTTTCCAAACTTGTTCCTGTTTGATAAAGTTCTCCTGAATCTTGTGTAGCTCTGCATGAGTGTTGGAATGAAGACCTTGTAGATGTTTAGTACTCAATGCAGTGACTCTAAGCTGGGTTTTAAAATCATCAGAATGTAACATTTCATCAGCTTTAGTCAAGTGCTCAGCAAGATGTAAAGCATTTGGAACACATGAAACTGAGTTCCATTCCTTAGTCCACTCCTGACCTGCAGGAGTTTCACTCCAAGGTACTGGTGCATCCCTGATAACAAACTCCTTTACCAGTTCAGACTTAGGAAGAGTCAGTGGAGGAGTATGTCCTGAAGGACCTGCTTCATCAGCATCTACAGTTGTAGCAGCCTCACCAGTATCTCCAACATTTGCAGCATCAGAACTTAGAGAATCAGTATCTTCTGATAAGACAACTGTGTGAGTAGCAATGGAGGCTTCAACATCCTCTAATTGCTGATCTGATACTAAGTTCTGATCAACAGCCATATCTTGATGCTCACCTAAAATCTGATCATCAGCATCTTGATGCAGAGAAGGTGTTAGTGATAACTCAGGAGTTTGAACAGCATCAGTAACAGGTGTTGTGGAAGGATTATTTGCTGTTGGAGCTTCTAAGAAAAGTATTTCAGGCACAACCAGGTTCTGAATATCAATTTCAGCACTTGTGCCTGGATCAACAAGAGACATAGAAGGTGAATTAGCCTTGTCAGATACAGGTTCCTGAGATGGAGTTGATGGAGAAGAAGTGACTGGAGCAAATTCCTTGTCTTGTGAGATCAGAGATTCCTGATCCCCTTCCTTAGCTGCTTCCTCCTCATCATCTGAAACTGGCCTTTGTGCCCTCTGTTTCTTGTACTTCCTTGTTGATTTGGATTCCTTGGGAGTTTCAGGAACCGTCATACGTCTAAGCCTCTTGAGAAGCCTAGAACCCCCAATTGCAGAATCCTTCTGAGAAGTTGCCTTCTCAGCTTCATTTACCACAGGTTCTGAAGAGGGAATCTGATCCTCAGAATCTGATTCATCTCTCAAAGTAATGCTTCTCCTCTTTTGAGGTGTTTGAGGAACAGTCTTTGTTCTCTTTGGCTTAGAGGATGTAGGCTTCACAGTAGGTGCTGAAGAAGAAGGTTGAGCAGTCTGTGAAGTGGAGAGATAGGATTTGAGATAAGTTCTGAGGGTAGGTTGAGTAGAATGAGAGGTAGGTACTGAGGTTGATGGATTTTGGTTATGGTGAGTTGGTTGAACATTTGAGTAAACAGATTTGTAAGTAGCAGGATCAGCATTTACCAGAATCTGTTTCACAGACTGAGGAATCTGTAATTGTCTCACCATTGATTTCTTTGTGTCAGCATTTATCAGGTCGTTAAAGTACCTTTTTGCAACCTTAAAAGGTGGGGTTTGAGTGCTGACTAACTGGGGTTCAGCAGTACAATACGTATAAATAAGTTGACAGAATCTAGCAAAATAAACAACATCTCGATCTTCTATCATCCTATCCCCAATAAAACCAATTATTCCAGTTGCAAAATCAAAATGAGTTTGATGGATAATAACATACCCGATGTGCTGACTCAGAATTGGGATGGCATCAAAATTTGAACACTTGTTGCCAAAAGCCTTGGTGATGCAATCGAAGAAGAAACTCCATTCTCTTCTGATATTAGCCCGTTTTAACTGTCCAAGTTTCATCAGACTCTTTTCATATCCCAAATCAGTCATTAACCCCCGAAGTTCTGATTCCTCTAGTATAGAGAAGGTACAATCTTCTGGAAGATGTAATGCTCTTCATACTGTACCAGGAGTGACTACATAGGATGAATCACCCACTTGGAAGATAATACTGGGAGTTCCTCGTTTACCACCATCATCAAAAACTCCAGTCCTCCAGAACCGCAGAACTTGTTGACTTGAAAATAATTCAGGCTGAGTTAAGGCGTACCCAACCTCACTATGTGCAAGAAGATCTTGCACAAAATGCAATTCAGATGGAGCTTCAGCATGATCAAGAATTACAGCATAGTTGTTTGGAACAAACTTTGCTCCATCAATGATTAAATCCTTTGGTGCCATGTGAAAAAATATTGAAATTCAAGTATGCCTGTTAGGTGTTTGAGATAATGTCTGTATGAAAAACCAACGTGAGAAAGAATGAGAAAGAGAGTAAAAGTAAGAAGAGAGATAAAGTATAAAGAAAATAAAAGATTAAAGAAATCTTCTCTCTGTTGTTCTTATACTCTGAAAAAAATGTTACCGTTGGACACCTGTCAGACATGCAGTAATAACGGATAGTTACTGGGCTCGAGAAAACAGGAATGATTACTTACCCAGTTGCCTTGTTTCAAGGAAAAACCATTTCATTTATCAAGAGACACAGTTTTAATTCAAAATTTAAACCGTTAGCACTGATTGAATTATTTTTCACTGCAACATTAATATTCTGAAAATGAATCATGTTAAAAATGACCGAGATAATTTCGATGAATAAGTGCTGACAAAGAATCAGAACTTAAATAAAGAAAAAATTTAAATGGTCATCAGAATATCAAGCAGGATTTAACAACACAAGATAAAATAACTCAGAGACAAAATCTTGAAGTAAAAACAGTTTTCATTAATATATCAAGTCAATACATATATGAAATAGAAATTACATCAATACAAGATTTTCCCTAAGCTTCTAATCCTAACGTCAACAGCTTTAGTCCTAGCTAAGAAGCCTGACAAAGCTGAGGATGAAGAAGAACAGGAAGAAGACGAGATTAAGTCATCTTCCTCTTCCTATCTTCGACGAACAAGATGGCGAGTCGTATGATTCGCTCTTGCTGACGGATACGACGAAGGTGAAGGTCTCTTCGAATGGCCACCAGATCACGTTTGATAACCTCTGTAAATTGAATCCAGAGATTGTGAGGGATGTTGGTGATAGGGTAGGGAGTTGGAATTCCATTCAAAAAGACATGCACAGTCTCATCACCGTAATTGTAGAACCAGCCAAATTCAGCCATTTGTGATAGTAAATGAAAAACAAGACTGAATTTGTGATACAAGTGTGATGAGAAGACTAATGTGAAGTGGCTGTGTATATAGGCAAGAGAATGCCAAGAGACGCAAAGATATTTAATGCTGACAGGTAGAATTAATTCTACCTCGTCTCCCTAGACTTTGAAAAAGAATAACAGTCATTAAAAAGAGGAATCATGGTCTAGACCGCATAAGACACAAGAAACAGTGGACTGTTCAAGTACAAAACCATTAATCCTAATCATAGTGACTATTAATCTTCCACTTCAACATATGCGAGTACAAACTGAGACTGTTATTAAATTTCATTCAAAGATAAGCCAAGTAAAGGATTAGACTGAGAAATCAGAACTTAGACCTATACCAGAACTTAACAGTCATCAGAACATAATTTCTTAACTCGAAAAAGGAATGCTCATCTTAGTAAATACTCATACAAGTTCTTAGTTATGAACGTCAGAACTTAATCATCAGAACGTGTAACTAGAACTTGTCCTCAGAATTTGTGCAAAAATGACACAATGACTGTTTATCTAAAATAACATAGACCACCACAGAAATTTTCATCATTCAGATGGAGTGATTAGTGTGTGCATTAAGCTAAATAACAGACAAAGAGTAAAGTCTGATCTACTTCAGTACATCTTAGAAATAAGTCATAATTAAAATTTTGCTAAAGAGCTGTCATTATCCTGAAACCTACTGATAAATGAGTTCATGCATGAGTCCACCTCAACTGTTTTTGTGCTAATTTTATGCATCTTTAAAATTCTCTTTTACAGTGGCTTCTCAGTGTAAGTGAGTCACGACTGCTTATCAGAATTTATGCTATTATCAGAGTATTTCTCCAGTAATCATAGAGTGTGAAAAGTCACCAAGAAAATATTTTGCTTTTCTAATGCATATTTACTTAATACCAGCAATGCACTTGGGTCGTCCCTTTCACATTTTTACTCTAGATCTCAAAGGAGTACCTGATTTTTTTTTTTTTTTTTTAATAAGAGAGGTCTATCAGCACTTAGTACATTCAGCAGTTTTACTAGTATCAGAACTTAACAGATGAGTAGCATTATTCTAATTTGTGACTTAGTAATAAGATATACAAAGTAAACTTAACTAAGCTCAGTTATCAGAATTTGCTAGTGTCATAAGATTTCCACTGAAATAATTACTTCTTCTATGGAATCATTTGTTTATTAAAGATTACTAGATCAGTATCTAGCACAGTTATCCTCATAGGATTGAATAGTTACTGAAACAGACATATCACTTATCAGAGTTTAGAAACATATATCAGACAACAGTCAGTACTTAAAGACATTTATCAATTAATGCACAGAATATACAAAGAGATTAATTCTGTAAATACTGATCATAAAGTCTGATAACATAGAACAAGTTTAAGCAGATTTAGAGAAAGAACCTGAAATCATTCCAAGTTCATTTACCAATTTTGTAAAGGTAGCTTCACACAGTGGTTTTGTGAAGATATCTGCTACTTGTTGATCTGTGGGAACAAAATGCAATTCCACTGTACCTTCATCCACATGTTCCCTGATGAAATGGTACCTGATGCTGATGTGCTTTGTCATAGAGTGTTGAACTGGATTACCTGTCATAGCAATAGCACTTTGATTATCACAGTAAATAGGGATTTTGAAATATGTTAACCCATAATCCAGTAACTGATTCTTCATCCAGAGAATCTGTGCACAGCAGCTTCCTGCAACAATATACTCTGCTTCTGCAGTTGATGTGGAAATTGACTTTTGTTTCTTGCTATACCAAGAAACCAACCTGCCTCCAAGAAATTGGCAGCTACCACTTGTGCTTTTCCTGTCAATTTTGCAACCTACAAAATCTGCATCTGAGTAACCTATTAATTTAAAATCTGATTCTCTAGGATACCATAATCCTAGATCAGCTGTTCCTTTAAGATACTTAAAGATTCTTTTTACAGCTGTTAAGTGAGGTTCTCTTGGATCTGCTTGAAATCTTGCACAAAGACAGGTAGCAAACATGATATCTGGTCTACTAGCAGTTAGATAGAGAAGTGAGCCAATCATACCTCTGTAATCAGTAATATCTACTGAATTACCAGTATCCTTATCCAGTTTTGTTGCAGTGGCCATGGGAGTGGATGCACTTGAACACTCTTGCATTCCAAATTTCTTCAGCAAGTTTCTGGTGTACTTAGATTGACAAATAAAAGTTCCTTCTTCACTCTGCTTGACTTGAAGGCCCAGAAAATAACTAAGTTCTCCCATCATACTCATCTGATATCTTGACTGCATTAGGTTGGCAAACTTTTTGCAAAGTTTGTCATTTGGAGACCCAAAAATAATATCATCAACATAAATCTGAATCAAAAGTAAGTCCTGGCCATGGTTGAGATAGAACAGTGTTTTGTCAATAGTTCCTCTGTTGAATCCACTTTCCAGAAGAAACTGAGCTAAAGTCTCATACCATGCTCTAGGAGCTTGCTTAAGTCCATAAAGTGCTTTATCAAGCCTGTAGACATAATCTGGATGTTTGGAATCTACAAAGCCTGGAGGTTGTTCAATATATACTTCCTCTTCCAATTCTCCATTGAGAAAAGCACTTTTCACATCCATTTGAAAGACAGTAAACTTTTTGTGAGCAGCATAAGCCATGAATATCCTTATGGCTTCTAACCTAGCAACTGGCGCAAATGTTTCATCATAGTCAATTCCCTCCTGTTGAGAATATCCTTTTGCAACCAGCCTTGCCTTGTTCCTTACAATTATGCCATCACTGTCAGTTTTGTTTCTGAATACCCACTTTGTACCAACAACCGATCTATTCTTAGGTCTTGGCACTAAGGTCCAGACTTTGTTTCTTTCAAATTCATTCAACTCTTCCTGCATTGCTTGCACCCAATCAGCATCTTGAAGAGCTTCTTCCACTTTCTTTGGCTCAGACTGAGAGAGAAAAGAATTGTAAAGACATTCATTCGAAGTACCTGTTCTAGTTCTGACACCTGCCTCAGGATTTCCAATTATCAAATCAGGTGTATGTGATTTTGTCCACTTCCTTGCAGATGGAAGATTTTCTCTAGAACTGGATGCTCCCCCATGATTCATGCTGTCTTCGGTTTCATTTTCTGATGATCCCCCTGAAACTATGCTCTCTGAGTTGGATCCTTCAGTATTTAGATTTTCAGTACTGTCAGTACTTGGCTTATCAGAACTTGACGAATCAGAATTTGAAGAGCCAGATGTATGTTCTGATGCTTCTTGAGATGTGATAATATCTTGAGTATGCTCCCCCTGCATTGGTGCATCTTCCTTTGACGTAGTCACCACAGTTTCAATAACATCAGAGTTTAATCCATCAGAATTTACAGTATCAGGACTTAGACTGTCAGGACTTGAGGTATCAGAATATGAATCTTCATTTTCAAATCTCAGCTGATCATGATCAATGCAATCTTCAAGTCCAGTGATCTTCTTGTCATCAAAAGAGACATTGATAGATTCCATGACCACTTTTGTTCTCAAATTATAGACTCTGAAGGCTTTTGTAGAAAGTGGATATCCAACAAAGATTCCCTCATCAGCTTTTAGATCAAACTTGGATAGCTGTTCAGGATGAGTCTTGAGAACAAAACACTTACATCCAAATACATGAAAGTATTTGAGATTTGGCTTCTTGTTCTTCACCATCTCATATGGTGTTTTTCCATGCTTGTTAATGAGTGTTGCATTTTGAGTAAAACAAGCAGTCTGCACAGCTTCAGCCCAGAAATAGGTTGGAAGCTTTGCTTCTTCAAGCATTGTTCGTGCAGCTTCAATGAGAGTTCTATTCTTCCTTTCAACAACTCCATTTTGCTGTGGAGTTCCAGGAGCAGAAAATTCCTGCTTTATTCCATGATTTTTGCAGAACTCTTCCATTATCAGATTCTTGAATTCAGTGCCATTATCACTCCTCAAAATTTTCACAGAATATTTGATCAATTTATCCAGATGTTTGACATGATCAATCAGGATAGATGCAGTTTCACTTTTTGTGTGCAAGAAATACACCCATGTGTATCTGGTGAACTCATCTACTATGACCAACGCATATTTCTTCTTTGCAATAGACATGACATTCACTGGACCAAATAGATCAACATGAAGCAGATAATAAGGCTCAAGAATTGATGATTCAGTCTTGCTCTTGAACGAAGATTTTCTTTGTTTAGCCTTCTGACATGAGTTACAAAGACCATCAGGAACAAACACTGATTTTGGCAGTCCTCTCACAAGATCTTTCTTGATCAGTTCATTTATCTTGTTGAAGTTTAAATGAGAGAGTTTCTTGTGCCAATTCCAGCTTTCTTCAGTTGAGGCTCTACTTACTAAACAGATTGCAGAACCATCAGAACTTGTTGAAAGCTTAGCTTCATAAATGTTACCACGCCTGAATCCCTTCAGAACAATTTTTTCTTTAGATTTACTAACTATTTCACAATGTTCTGCAAAGAAATCAACATGATAACCTCTGTCACAGATTTGACTTATACTCAGTAAGTTGTGTTTAAGTCCTGAGACCAGAGCTACATTTTTAATGATGACATTCCCAAGATTGATATTGCCATATCCCAAAGTTTTTCCAATGTTGCCATCTCCATAAGAAACACTTGGGCCAGCTTTCTCCACAAAGTCTGATAGCAGGGCCTTATTTCCAGTCATATGTCCTGAACATCCACTGTCCAGAACTAAAATATTTTTCCTGTTGCCCTGCAATCAAAAAGACCACTAATTATTAGTTTTAAGGACCCAGACTTGCTTGGATCCTTTGGCCTTTTTAGGTTTGTTAACATTTGCAGCGGATTTAGCATCAGATTTTATGTTAACAGTTTTCTTATCAGAACTTATACTACCAGACTTTGAATCAGAACTTACACTAGAAGGAACAACATAAACTTTCTTTAAAGAAGGTTTTATTTGATAATAATCATAGTACAAACTATGATATTCCTTACAAGTATGAATGGAATGCCATAGACTACCATAATGAAAACAAGGATCTTGTGGTTTGTATCTAACAGACTGACTCTTAACTCCTGATTTTATAGATAAGGAGTTAATATTCTTATTCTTCCTGCAAAAAGAAGCCAGATGGTTAGAACTTCCACAATTATGACACGCTTTCCTAGGAGCATCAGGAACAGATTTATAGTTATTGCTTTTATTCACACCTTCCTTTCCATTCCTGTTTTTCCTAGGTGATTTTACCTTGTTTGCATTCTTAACATCTTTCAGCTTATGCTTAAGCTGCTTCTTTGTCATTAAGCCTATGTTAACTTCAGCTGTCTTTTCCTGTTTTAGTTTGTCAGAAGCTAATTCCTTTTTAACTTCTGATTTCTCATTTTCAGATTTTTCAGTTACAAACTTAACAGGTTTTAACTTCAGCTTTTGCTTATCAACAGGCTTAATTTCTACAGTTCCTTTTTCATTTTTATTTTCTCCATAACCTAAGCCCTCTTTCCAGTTTCCACTGCTTAGCAAATTTTGAGTTGTTTTGCCAGAGTTAGTCCAAGTTCTGATAATCTCTCTCTCCTTTTCTAACTCAGTTTTTAGAGATTCATTCATTTTTAGCACTTCATCCCTAACATAAAAAGCATCATCTCTATCCTGCTGAGTTTGATGGAACATGACTAACTCTTTTTCTAAGAAATCATTTCTTTTCCTAAAAGCAAGATTTTCAGAAGTTAATCTTTCACATGTTAAAGTTTGATCTCTATAACTAACAAACATGGTTTTAAGATATCTTCTCATCATCAGTATGAAAAGCATAAGTAGTCTGAGGTACCTTTGTTTCAGCAGCTTCAGAACTGCTCTCAGAACTTGATTTATCAGCATTTGCCATCAATGCATAGTTCTCCTCACTTTCAGAGTCTGAGGTGTCTGTCCAGCTTTTCTGCTTTGTGACAAGAGCTTTGCCTTTGTCACTCTTGGTCTTCTTGCAATCAGGAGATATGTGGCCTTTCTCACCACAATTATAACATTTAACATTAGCGTAATCTCCTCTGTCAGACTTTCCTCCTCTTCCTTCAGATCTTCTGAAATTCTTCTTATCAGAACTTATGCCTTTTCTGGAAAACTTCTTTCCCTTCCTGGACTTCCTGTATGCAATCTTTGTGATTCCTTTCACCATAAGAGCACACAGCTTCATCATCTCCTCATCAGCATCAGTTTCAGGCAAGCTTTCAGAATCTGAGTCATCATCACTCTCAGAACTTGATGACTCAGTATCAGACTTTATGATAAGAGCTTTACCCTTGTCTTTCTTTGAGGAAGGTGGTTTGGGGGATTCCTCTTCAGCCTTGAGAGCAACTGTCCTTGACTTTCCTCCTTTCCTCTTGCTTCTTTGTTCCATCTCAAGTTCATGAGTCTTGAGCATTCCATAGATTTCATCAAGAGTTGTTTCATCAAGATTGTAGTTGTCTCTTATTGTTGTTGCCTTCAAATCCCAACATTCAGGAAGAGCTAACAGGAATTTAAGGTTTGTATCTTCAAGATCATACTCCTTATTTACTAATGACAAGTCATTCAAGAGTTTGACAAATCTATCATATACATCAGTCAATGACTCATTAGTCCTAGAGTCAAAGTGTTCATACTCTTGAGTGAGTATTGTCTTCATGTTCTTCTTAACTGTTTCAGTTCCTTGACACCTTGTCTCCAGTGCATCCCATATCTCCTTAGCAGTCTTGCAGTTGATTACCCTGTTTGACATTACATTATCAATGGCACTATGCAATAAGTGTCGTACCTTGGCATCCTTAGCAATAGATGCTATATCTTCAGCAGTGTAATCACTCTTTTCCTTTGGTACGGTCTTTGCTGCTTCACCTGCAACTACAACAGCGAGCTTGGTAGGTTTGTGAGGCCCTTCCTTGATTCTATCAAGGTATTCTGGATCTGTTGCTTCCAGAAACATGGTCATCCTTACCTTCCATATGGGATATTCAGATGGTCTCAATATGGGAACTCTGATAGTCTCATATCGACTCTGAGTTGATGTCTTTGATGATTCCTCAGTTTTGGTAGGCTTAGTTGGAGTTTCTGTGTCATACATGATTGTGTTTGGATCTTTAACTGTATGTGTGTTAACAGAAGGCTCTGATACCACTTGTTAGGTCACACTTTCACTGTAGAGGGGGTGAATACAGTGTTTATTACAATCAAATCAAACTTCAAGAACTTATATAACAGAAAACAAACTTTATTGAAACAATAAACTCTGTTACAATCTGGAACTGTTATCTCTCAGTGATGAACAAAATATCACGAGAGCTGCTAGGGTTACAGTAAATAATATTCTCGATAATGATAACACTTATAGTGTAAACCCTATGTCTGTGTTTATATACTACACAGTTACAAGATAATCACTAATTGATATGGAATATAATTCTGCTTCTTAAAATATATCAATCAGATATCTTCTATTCCAAGTATTCCATTCTTCACGGAATTCCTTCTTCATGCATATCTCTTCTTATGTTTATCTTGATCTTCTTAACTTTAATCAGCTACTGTCCTTATCTGATCATCCTTCAACACTTAAGTTCTGATATCTATCTCCTGATGCTTATCTCCTGATAACATAAGTACTGATATCCCTTAAGTTCTGACGTCCAGTATAAGTACTGATCAGTTAAGTACTGATTTGTTCTGTTCAAATAAGATCTGAAATCTAAACATAAAACATATTAGCCATGACATTATCAAATATATCTAACAAAATATATCAACCAGTTATCTTTTCTTTCAAATATTCTATTCTTCATAGAATTCCTTCTTCATGCATATCTCTTCTTTCGTTTGTCTTGATCTTCTTTCCTTTCAATCAGCCGCCTTCCTTATCTGAAAGTTTCCTTTAAGTCCTGATATTATCTCCTGATAAATATCTCCTGAACCTTAAGTACTTATAACTTAAGTTCTGTCTTCAGTATAAGTGCTGATATCCAGTTAAGTACTGATTTTTCCTGTTTAAGTAAGATCTGAAAACTAAATATAAATCATATTAGACATGACATTATCAAATATATCTAACAATCTCCCCCAAATTGTAAATTAGCATAATATACAAGTTTAACAGATATTTGGTGATGTCAAAAACATTAAGTACAAATGCATCAGAAATTGACTAGATAACTACAACTTACAGTCCTTAAAGCTTTACCAACTTTAACTTCTGATAACAACTTCAGTCTGTATACACATCAGAATTTGAGCATTTGTAGATCTCGACTTGGCTTCACTTTCTGATCTCTTCGATATCAGGAGTTGTTCTGAGATAGTTCTTTAACAAACATCTCTCAGCATATCTGAGTTCATCAATCATTCTCCTTTTAGCATCTTTAAGCTCTGCAGTATCTTCACCAATTTGGAAGATAGCATATCTGAGATCATTAATTTTTGCTTTTCTCAACTCCTGATCTAGTCTGATGACATAGGCTTTGTCAGACTCTAGATTGAATTCAAGTCCCTTAATACCAAGATATGTTCTGATCTTTGCAGTATTAGGCTTCATTTCAACAATATCACCCTTGTGATCTCTGTACTTGGGACAGTATGTGATGTCAAACTTTACAGATTAAAGCTTCTTCTGTCTCTGAATTTGAATCTTCAAATAATTTGCAGCACTTTCTATTAATCTGTCATTCACTTGAAGTAAGAATAAAATATGTTCTAGTTCTTCAAAATACTTCAGTGGTATAGCATTTTCCCTTATATGGTAAACCTTCCATCTGTCATAAAATATTACAAGATGTGTTCTTTCAAGAAGGTATGGTAAACCATTTGTACAGATTCAAGTTGATTCAATTTTTCAGGAGTTGCTCCAACACCTGGTTCACTTAAGGAAGTTGGATCATTGGTTGTGTTCTGCACTCTTCTTTCATCATCACTACCCAATCCAGATTTATCTCTTGCTTCCTTTCTAGTAACCACTCTTGCTTCAAAACCACTTGTTGCAGTCTTCAAAGGTTGAGTCTGTTTGGCTTTAGTGAATCCTGGTAGGAGTAACTTTGAGGATTTAACATGAGCAATGTCAGAGGTTTTCTTTGACTTATCTTCTGATATCAAGCCAGCTTAAGCTAAGTCAGAGGTTGCTTGCTTTATTGTTATATCAGAACTAACTATATCTTAACTCTGAATAACTTGAGCCATGTCAGAGGTTGTCTTAGAAATCTTCCTTGAAGTCAGAGTAAGATTAGCATCTTCATCAGAAATTTCTTCATCCAAAGGAGGCACATAAACCTTTACAGGTTCACCAACTTTTTCTTTGCCCTTGGACCTTGGATCTATCTGCAATTATGATTTGGCTTTAGTTGCCGTAGGATTTGTCCTTTCTTTTATCACAATGTCTTTAGCCGTAGGAAGTTTCTTTTTAACAACAGAAGCTTCAGATTTGGAGTTGACTTTTTCTAGCTTAAGTCTAGCTTCTTCTTCCATTAGACTCTCAAAGTCCATTCCTGGATTTTCTTTCAGAAATAACTGTCTTGAAATTTCTTCATCAAGTTCCAAAAGTTCATCAGAACTTATCCTTTTACCAGTATCAGAAGTTATTCTTCTCCCAGTATCAGAACTTGTTCTATGTCTTGTAGTTCCAGTTCTACTTGATGAGAGACCTCCACCTTGACCATGACCTCCACCCATTCCAGAGTTTCCCAGGTCATTACCATCCTTTCCCTTCAGTGTCTTATCAGGTTCGCATTTGGACTTAATTACTTTCTCCCCCTTTTTGGCATCAGCAGGTAAAAGAAGAGAGAGAAGTAATTCCACTAAGGATTGAATCTCATTGAGTTGAGATTGCTGAGAAGCTTGATTTTTCAAAATTTCATCAATCTGAGACTGTTGCTTCTCTTGGGTTTTCTCAATGTTGGTAATTTTGTCAAAGGAAGGTTTGAAAAACCTTTTCTTATCCAACTTGACAACTGTATCTTGTTGAATTAAGGTTTCTTGAATCTTGTCCACCTTGGCCTGAGTTACCGAGTGTTGACCTTGAAGGTGCCTTGTACTAAGTACAGTAACTCTTAGCTGTGTCTTGAAATCATCATTGACTAGCATCTCATCAGCTTTTTCCAAGTGATCAGCAAGAATCTTTTCAGTAGGGACAAAGGTAACTGTGTTCCACTCCTTAGTACACTCCTGTCCTCTAGGAGTTTCACTCCAAGGTACTGGTGCTTCCCCTGTAACAAACTTTTTGACTATCTCAGCCTTTGAAGGAGCTTGTAGAGGTGCATGTCCAGAAGGACCAGCTGCATCAGCATCTAAATTTGCCACAGCATTACCAGTATCATCAACATTTACAGCATCAGAACTTACAGAGTCAACAGCTTCAGCATCTTCTGATAAAAGAACAGTATGAGGAGCTATGGAGGTTTCAACATCATCCTCTAAGTGCTGATCTCCAACTAAGTTCTGATCAACAGCCAAATTCGGATGCTCACCTAAAATCTGGTCTTCAGTATCTAGATGCAGAGAAGGTGTTGTAGGCAATTCTGGATTAAAATCAGCATCAAGAATTGGTGTTGTTGGTGGAGTGACTTGAGTTGGTGGAGCTTCTAGATACAAAACCTGAGGCACTTCCAAGTTATGGATGTCAATTTCATCACTTGACCCATGGTTATCAGCATGTACTGGAGATACTGGAGGTGTAGGAATATGAGTAGTTTCTGGCTCATGTAGTGGAGAGTGATGAGTTGCATGAGGGTCTGGATCAGCACTAGGAGAATTGTGAGCTTCAACAGGTTTTTGTGAGATCAGAGATTCCTGATCCCCTTCCTTAGCTGCTGCTTCCAATCTAGCAACTGGTGCAAATGTTTTATCATAATCAATTCCCTCCAGTTGAGAATATCCTTTTGCAACTAGCCTTGCTTTATTCCTTGTAATTATGCCATCACTATCAGTTTTGTTTCTGAACACCCACTTTGTACCAACAACAGATCTGTTCTTTGGTCTTGGCACTAGGGTCCAGACTTTATTTCTTTCAAACTCATTTAACTCTTCCTGCATTGCTTGCACCCAATCAGCATCTTGAAGAGCTTCTTCCATTTTCTTTGGTTCAGTCTGAGAAAGAAAAGAATTATAGAGACATTCACTTGAAGTAGTTGTTCTAGTTCTGACACCTGCGTCAGGATTTCCAATTATTAAATCAGGTGTATGTGATTTAGTCACTTCCTTGCAGATGGAAGATTTTCTCTAGAACTGGATGCTCCCCCATGATCCATGCTGTCTTCATCAACATTTTCTGATGCTCCCCCTGAAATTATGCTCTCTGAGTTGGATCCTTCAGAAATTGAGTTTTCAGAATTATCAGAACTTGGCTTATCAGAACTTGATGAATCAGAACTTGAAGAGCCAGTTGTATGTTATGATGCTTCTTGAGATGTGGTTGTATCTTCAGTATGCTCCCCCTGCACAGGTGCATCTTCCTTTGGCGTAGTCATCACAGTTTCAATAACATCAGAGTTTAATCCATCAGAGTTTGCAGTATCAGGATTTAAACTGTCAGGATTTTCAGTATCAGAATTTAAGTCTTCATTTTCAAATCTCAGCTGATCATGATCATTGAAATCTTCAAGTCCAGTAATCTTCTTATCATCAAAGGAAACATTGATAGATTCCATGACAACCCTTGTTCTTAAATTGTAGACTCTGAAGGTTTTTGTGGAAAGTGGATATCCAACAAAAATTCCTTCATCAGCTTTTAAATCAAATTTTGATAGTTGTTCAGGGTGAGTCTTAAGAACAAAATAATTGCATCCAAATACATGAAAATACTTCAGATTTGGCTTCTTTTTCTTCACCATCTCATATGGTGTCTTTCCATGCTTGTTAATGAGTGTTGCATTCTGAGTAAAACATGCAGTCTGCACAGCTTCAGCCCAAAAATAGGTTGGTAGCTTTGCTTCATCAAGCATTGTTCGTGCAGCTTCAATAAGAGTTCTATTCTTTCTTTCAACAACTCCGTTTTGCTGTGGAGTTCCAGGAGCAGAAAATTCCTGCTTGATTCCATGGTCTTTGCAAAACTCTTCCATGATCAAATTCTTGAACTCAGTGCCATTATCATTTCTTATGATCTTCACAAAATCTTTGATCAATTTATCCAGTTGCTTAAAATGTTCAATCAAGATAGATGTAGTTTCACTTTTTGTGTGCAAGAAATACACCCATGTGTATCTGGTGAACTCATCCACTATGACCATAGCATATTTCTTCTTTACAATAGACATGACATTCATTGTACCAAATAGATCTACATGTAGTAGGTGATAAGGCTCAAGAATTGATGATTCAATCTTGCTCTTGAATGAAGATTTTCTTTGTTTTGCCTTCTGACATGAATCACAAAGGCCATCAGGAGCAAATACTGATTTTGGCAGTCCTCTCACAAGATCTTTCTTGACTAATTCATTTATATTGTTAAAATTTAAATGAGAGAGTTTCTTGATCCAATCCTAGCTTTCTTCAATTGATGTTCTACTCAATAGACAGATTGTAGAACCATCAGTACTTGTTGAAAGCTTGGCTTCATAAATGTTACCATGCATGTATCCTTTTAGAACAACTTTGCCTGTATATTTACTTACAACTTCACAGTGTTCTTCAAAGAAATCCACATGATAACCTCTGCCATAGATTTGACTAACACTAAGCAGATTGTGTTTAAGTCCTGAGACCAGAGCTACTTCTTTAATGATGACATTCCCAAGATTGATATTGCCATATCCCAGTATTTTTCCAATGTTGCCATCTCCATAAGAAACACTTGGGCCAGCTTTCTCCACAAAGTCTGATAGCAGGGCTTTATTTCCAGTCATATGTCATGAACATCCACTGTCCAGAACTAGGATGTTTTTCCTGTTGCCCTGCAATCACAAAGACCACTAATTATTAGTTTTAAGGACCCAGACTTGCTTGGATCCTTTGGCCTTATTAAGTTTGTTAACATTTACAGCGGATTTTGCATCAGAGTTTATGTTAACATTTTTCTTATCAGTATTTACACTATCAGACTTTGTATCAGAACTTACACTAGAAGGAACAATGCTAACTTTCTTTAAAGAAGGTTTTATTTGATAATAATCATAGTACAAACTATGATATTCCTTACAAGTATAAATGGAATACCATAAACTACCACAATGAAAACAAGGATTTTGTGGCATATATCTAATAGACTGACTCTTAACTCCTAACTTTGAAGGTAAGAAGTTTATGTCTTATTCTTCCTGCAAAAAGAAGCCAGATGGTTAGAACTTCCACAGTTATGACATGTTTTTCTAGGAGCATTAGGAACAGGCTTATAATTATTACTTTTATTCACACCTTCCTTTCCATTCCTATTTTTCCTAGGTGACTTTACCTTGTTTACATTCTTAACATCTTTCAGCTTATGCTTAAGCTGCTTCTTTGTCATTAAGCCTACGTTAACTTGAGTTGTCTTTTCCTGTTTTAGTTTGTAAGAAGTTAATTCCTCTTTAACTTCTGATTTCTCAGTATCAGACTTTACAGCTACAAACTTAACAGGTTTTACCTTTGGCTTTTGTTTAACAACTATAGGCTTAATTTCTACAGTTCCTTTATCATTCTTATCATCTCCATAACCTAAGCCTTCTTTCCAGTTTCCACTACTTAACAAATTCTGAGTTATTCTGCCAGAGTTAGTCCAAGTCCTGATAATCTCTCTTTCCTTTTCTAACTCAGTTTTTAGAGATTCATTCATTTTAGCACTTCATCCCTAACATAAAAGGCATCATCTCTATCTTTCTGAGTTTGATGGAACATGACTAACTCTTTTTCTAAATAATTATTCCTCTTTTTACAAGCAAGATTTTCAGAAGTTAATCTTTCACATGTTAAAGTTTGATCTCTATAACTAATGAACATGGTTTTAAGATATCTTCTCAACTCATTAATGTCATCAGTATGAAAGGCATAAGTAGTTTGAGGTACTTTTAACTCAGCAGCTTCAGGACTGCTATCAGCATTTGCCATCAAGGCATAGTTCACCTCACTTTCAGAATCTGAAGTGTCTGTCCATCTTTTCTTCTTTGTGACAAGAGCCTTGCCTTTGTCACTCTTCACTTTCTTGCAATCAGGAGATATGTGGCATTTCTCACCACAGTTGTAGCATTTGACATTTGTGTAATCTCCTCTGTCAGACTTCCCTCCTTTGCCTTCAGTTTTTCTGAAATTCTTCTTGTCAGAACTTGCACCTTTTCTAGAAAACTTCTTTCCTTTCCTGAATTTTATGTATGAAATCCTTGTGATTCCTTTCACCATAAGAGCACACAGCTTCATCATCTCTTCATCAGCATCCATCTCAGGCAAGCTTTCAGTTTCTAAGTCATCATCACTATCAGAACTTGATGACTCAGTATCAGACTTTGTGATGAGCGTTTTTCCCTTGCCTTTCCTTGAGGTAGCTGCCTTGGGGGATTCTTCCTCAGCCTTAAGAGCAATTGTCCTTGACTTTCCTCCTTTCCTCTTGCTTCTTTGTTCCATCTCAAGTTCATGAGTCTTGAGCATCCCATAAATTTCATCAAGAGTTGTTTCTTCAAGATTATAGTTGTCTCTTATAATTGTGGCCTTTAAATCCCAACTTTCAGGAAGAGCTAACATGAATTTAAGATTTGAATCTTCAAGATCATACTCCTTATCAACTAGTGACAAATCATTCAAAAGTTTGACAAATCTGTCATATAAATCAGTCAATGACTCATTAGGCTTTGAGTCAAAGTGTACATACTCTTGAGTGAGTATAGTCTTCCTGTTCTTCTTAATCGAATCAGTTCCCTGGCATCTTGTCTCCAAGGCATCCCATATCTCCTTTGCAGTCTTGCAGTTAATTACCATGTTTGACATTACATTATCAATGGCACTATGCAGCAAGTGTCGTACCTTAGCATCGTTAGCAATTGATGCGATATCTTCAGCAGTGTAATCACTCTTCTTCTTTGGTACAGACTTTGCTGCTTCACCTGCAACTACAACAGCGAGTTTTGTTGGCTTGTGAGGTCCTTCATTGATTCTGCCAAGATATTCTTGATCTGTAGCTTCCAGAAACATAGTCATCCTCACCTTCCATATGGGATATTCAGATGGTTTCAGTATGGGAACTCTAATAGCCTCATATCGACTCTGGATTTGAGTCTTTGGAGGTTCTTTAGTTTTGGTGGGCTTGGTTGGAGTTTCTGCTTCAGACATGATTGTTTTTGGATCTTAAACTGTTTGTGTGTTAACAGATAGGCTCTGATACCACTTGTTAGGTCACACACACTGTAGAAGGGGGTTGAATACAGTGTATAGCACAATCAAATCGAATTCAAAGAACATAAGTAACAGAAAACAAACTTTATTAAACTATGTTATAATGTAGAACTGTCCTCTCTCAGTGATGAACAAAATATCACGAGAGCTGCTAGGGTTACAATGAATATTATTCTCGATAATGATAACACTTATAGTGTAAACCCCATGTCTGTGTTTATATACTACACAGTTACAAGATAATCGCTAATTGATATGGAATATAATTCTGCTTCCTAAAATATATCAACCAGTTATCTTTTCTTTCAAATATTCTATTCTCCATGCATATCTCTTCTTTCGTTTGTCTTGATCTTCTTTCCTTTCAATCAGCCGCCTTCCTTATCTGAAAGTTTCCTTTAAGTCCTGATATTATCTCCTGATAAATATCTCATGAACCTTAAGTACTGATAACTTAAGTTCTGTCTTCAGTATAAGTGCTGATATCCAGTTAAGTACTGATTTGTCCTGTTTAAGTAAGATCTGAAAACTAAACACAAATCATATTAGACATAACATTATCAAATATATCTAACATGGAAAGTCACCCTACTCAATCATGTCCAAGAGAAAGTCTACTGTAAAGTATCTTCATGTGTTTGGAAGCAAGTGTTACATTTTGAAAGACAACTCTGAATATGTGGGAAAGTTTGACTGAAAAGTCTTTGAAGCAATTTTTCTGGGATATCACTAGAAAGAACGGCCTACAAAGTCTATGTGATTGATCAAAAGAAGATCATGGAAAGCACCGATGTGACCTTTGATGAAGACAGATGTCCAGGCTTGGAATGCCTAGATGACAATGAAGTCGAAGCCCTTGCATTTGATAACCTCAACATTGATAGTGATTCTGATGGAGAAGATGAAGTTAATGCACATCAAATGATGTATGAAGAGTCTGCTAAGCAAGAAAACAATGGGAATGGAAGCTCATCTCAAACACCTGAATTTGATGGCACAAACTCAGGGGGAGAAAGAGAAGAAGGATCCACTAGTCATACCAATAATGAAGAAAATGATAAAGGCACAAGTCAAAAAACACACACAAGAAAGTGGGATAGAAGTCACTCTAGAGAAGCAATTATTGGTGATCCTACTGCTGGTGTGAGGACTAGAAGTGCAACAGCTAATGAGTGCCTACATGCATGTTTTCTATCTCTAGTGGAGCCTAAGAAAATTGATGAAGCTCTACTGGATCCTGACTGGAAATCTGCCATGCAGGAAGAGCTAAATCAGTTTGAAAGAAACAAAGTCTGGAAGTTAGTTCCTGCACCAAAGAATAAAAGCATTATTGGAACAAAATGGGTGTTCAGGAACAAAATAGATGAAAATGGTATAGTTACCAGAAATAAAGCAATGTTGGTTGCAAAAGGCTACTCACAAGAAGAAGGGATTGATTATGATGAAACTTTTGCTCATGTTGCAAGACTTGAAGCTATAAGAATTTTTCTAGCATCTGCTGCACACTCAAATTTCAAAGTGTATCAAATGGATGTCAAAAGTGCTTTTCTGAATGGTGAACTTGAAGAAGAAGCTTATGTGCAGCAGCCTCCTGGCTTTGAGGATCCAAAATTTCCTAACTTTGTGTATAAGTTACTCAAGGCTCTATATGGACTAAAACAGGCACCTAGAGATTGGTATGACACACTATTAGATTTCCTATTGAAGCATGGTTTTACTAGAGGAACCATAAACAAGACTCTCTTCTACAAGAAACATGGTAAAGATATGATCCTAGTTCAGATCTACGTGGATGATATCATATTTGGTTCTACTAATGAGAAGCTGTGCCAAAAATTCTCCAAGCTTATGCAGAGTGAATATGAAATGAGTATGATGGGGGAACTAAGTTACTTCCTTGGACTCCAAGTCAACCAAAGAAGTGATGGTATCTTCATCAGCCAAACTAAATATGTCTAGGATCTTCTGAAAAAGTTTGGAATGGTTGACTGTTCACCTGCATCTACACCTATGTCTACTGTAACAAAGTTGGATGAGGATAAAAAGGGCAAGAGTGTAGATATTCGAAGCTATAGAGGGATGATTGGATCATTGCTTTACTTAACAGCAAGTAGACCAGACATCATGTTTGCAACATATCTATGTGCAAGATTTTAAGCCAATCCAAAAGAATCACATTTGATGGTTGTAAAGAGGATTTTCAGATACTTGAAGGGGACTCCTAACTTGGGATTATGGTATCCTAAGGGAACTGGTTTTGAAGCTGTTGGATACACAGATGCAGATTTTGATGGATGCAGGGTTGACAGAAAGAGTATGTTAGTCCCTAACAATGCAACAAGAGTTACAGAAGGGGGGTTGAATGGAATTCTTGAACCTTTTTCAAAAAGATATAAAATGTTCTATCTTAATAATATATAAGTGTTTGATTTGCGAAGTGCGGAATAAGAAGTTAGTAAAATCAAAACACAAGTAATTAAAAACACAAGTCTTTAAAAACTTTCTGGTGGATTTGAATGTATCCACCAGAGATATATATTATATCAAGAGAACTCTGTGTAGCAAGATTAGCTCACAGCTGCTTACAAATATGAACAACTAAGTTTACAGAGAAATGCTAAGGATGCAGCTTACAATTGTTTCTCTGAGATAATGTTCTTAGTCTTGTTCTTGTTGTTCTTTTTCTTGTTGTTGTTCTATTTGCTACTTCTTGGTTTATATATCACCAAGATTACAAAGTAATAAGACAAGATAATAAAACAAAACCTATCAAGTCTAATACTATGCTGCTTCATTACTCTATTCCAGCATCTTTGAATATCTTCATAATAGCATGGAAATGGCAATGCTTCTTTGTTCTCTAAAACCCAGTTGAATAGGCTTCCACATTCCTTTTGCATACACTCGATGCATGTAACTGTGTTGTCACTGTCAACAGATGTTTGAATTGATTATCTGTCGGGTATATGATCATTTGTCGTGTTGCCTTGTTGATCATCCGTCGAGTAGCATGTTGTTTATCCGTCGGCTAGCTATCTGGCACTTGACTTCATTTCATTTATGCAGAATTACAAGACATCATCTATGTACAATTAATCAACCTATTCTTCATATCAAATTAAAGTCAACATGACTTGAGTGCTACTACAAAATATAAATAAGGTGTATGCGGAAATGTGCTACAGACTCATTATTACACAAGCTACTCACTCGATGGATAATAAATCATCATCCGTCGGGACTATATTGAATCTACTAAGGTGTTTTTTAATGAAACCATCAAGTTCATAACATATCCACAACAATCTTCCCCAATTTATGTCTACTGGAATTATAGCCATAAATTAAGAGAAACTTAATGATAACAAAACACCCTAAAAATACAACTTTAAAAGTAAGTAGATAAAACTGTAAAGTGCTTCAAATAACAAAATGCACAAAGATTAGCTCACAGTCATTTTCAAGGTGCTCCTCTAGCCTGAGCATATTAATCTAATTCCTTGAAGATCTGGATTACTTTCCAAGCTTTCTGTTATTTTCTTCTATCTGATTTTGGAGCTGTCTGTGGAATTTCATTTCATCAGATTCTGAGAGATTTAGCTTTTCTTGCATTCCCAAAAGAGTATCATTGCTAGAGATGCTCAATTGGTCTTCTAATCTAAAAAATCTTATAACTCCTTTATCATCCATGAACTCCATCAGCTAGTAGGGCCTTAGATGCACTCTACTCCTTGTGTAAGGAATAGTTAGAGTCTTTGGGAGTGCATTTTTAGCTCCAATACTCCTCAGTTATTCAATCTTCTTTAGAACAAGTCTTCTTGCAGTTACATTGAATCCAAAGTTCTTCTTGAATGATAAATAAACCTTTATCAGCACAGATTGGCTTTCTTGAATGATCCTGTGAAGTGGCCATTGAATCTCCTTTCTCCCTTGTACTTGAAAACTAACCTTTCAGGTAGATTCCTGTAGGCATCAAGCCCTCTAACTTCTTCCAGTTCATCTAGATAGAGATTTAGATCAGAGAATTCCTTGATGTCACATAAGTAAATGTAATCTCCCTTGTTGACTTTGGACTGAGCTTTGGTTAGAGATTTGGATTTGAGAGGTGACAACTTCACTTTCTTGACTGCTCTTGACTTTGTTCTCTTTGACTTGCTAAGGATTGGAAAATTGAAGTCAGGAATTGGTAGACTTTCCCAGTCTATTGGTTCATTCTTAGGCACAATAGGTTCACCATGAATGTTCCTTTAAGGATCCACCACCTTAATGTCTTCAAATACCACTGAGGGTTTTGATGCTTGAGTTGTAGTTGGAATGGATTCCTTTGGAAACTGATCCTCCAATTCCTTACCAATAAAGTTCAATTTCCTTTTGGTTCTTTTAGCCAATTCCTTGTATCTGTGAGATTTCTTTTGTTGTGGTTCAACTTGCTTCTTTGGATCTCGAGTATCAGTGATTTCAGATGGCTGAGCAGGAATTTGTTGTGTTGGTTTCACAGCTTGTAGCTTGGCCAAGATAGCAGCTTGCTCTTTCTTTTGTTTAACCTTTTTAGCATCTAGAGCAGCTTACTTATTTTCCTGCTTCAAACTTGCCTTTTCTTCTCTCTTTTCTTTAGCAAATTGAGGATGTCCAGCCACCACACAAATTTCTTTACCATTCCTGAGAACTTTAGCAATTCTCCTTTTCAAAGCTGAATCAGCTGGATCCTTGTAGAAGGCAATGGATCTTGACAACAGTTTCTTCTCATCAGGATTTGGTGTCTCATACACTGTATCCAAAGGGTTCTTTAGTGATGATTTTGGATAGTTCACCCTTGGCTTCAAAAGTACTTCAGCCTTTGGAGATTTGATACAGGATGGTTGTCCTATTTCCAGATAGTTCATGCTCATTTCATTCACAGAGACTTGCCTGACTTGAGAGTGATGAATGGCTGAATTTTCTGGCTTCTTTTCTAGCCCAAACTTCTTTTGAATATCCTCATCAATTTTCTCCCAGTTAATTGGATTCAACTGCTCCTTTTCAACTGCTTTCAAACTAGTTGCTGATTCCTTTATCAGATCAATATTGTCCTTAGCTGGTGGTTTTGAGATAGTAATTGTAGGCACAATTACTTTGCTAACTTGAATGTTGAGCACTTTTTGCTCCCCCTCACTCCTAGAACTCTCTTTCTCCCCCTTTTTGTTATCATCAAGCTGAGTAGAGGAGGAGGTTTGTGCAACCACCAGTTTCTGAAGCAAGTCTGTTTGTTGAGCTTGGTGTAGATGAATTGCTGTAAGAGATGCTTCCATTACTGTCATTCTTGTATCCAAGGCATCTATCTTTGTGGCAAGATCAGAATTTTTCCTGAGTTGTCTCTTAATGTCAAGCATTATAGCTTCTGGAAGTTTATAGTCCATCTTGTCAGAAATGGCCTTTTTCATCTCATCAATATTATCTTTGATAGTGTTGACATCTTGAGCATGTTGAAAACCTTGAATTTGTTGTAGTTGCAGAGAAGCAAGATGTCCTTGAAGGAGCTTTTTGGTGCTGGCATTTGTGGTGGTTTGAATAGCATAATTTTTTTGATTTATGAGTTAAATCAGGATTGTCTTGAAGTAGTGTTCATCACATTGCTTTGAAAATGCCCAAGATGGCATGCCTGATCTTGAACTAGAGCCTACTCTCCCCCTATGTCCAATGGCTCTTTTTCACTATCTCCACCTTCACCTCCAAATAATTCTTCTGAACCACCAGTCTCATAATCAACATCACCAGCTGTAGAAGGCAAAGTTGTGATGGCATCCTTAGCTCTTTGCATGGACTGTGTGGTGTGCACCAAGTTTAGCATCCTTTTTGCATTGTCATTGCCCTGTCCAGCTAGAAGTTGGTAGGCTGGAACAGGGTGAGTAAATGTCTCAGCATCTAATGAGGTGGAATCTATAACAGCTTGAGTTTGCTGAGATAGTCCCTCCCTGTCTGCATCCTGGACATTCATTAACTCACTTACAATAACATCCACCCTTATATCTTTAGTACCTTCTTTTCTCTCATTTTCTCTCTTTTCTTGCATTAAGGTCTCACCTTGGCTCACCACCCTCACACCCTCACCTTCATCATCTAAGGTGGGACTCTTCACACTCTCTTTTGACAATCTTGAAGAACTGGATTGCATATTTTCACTCTTTTCCTCTCCTTTTTCCTGGGAGCAACCCAGACTCTCACTCAGTTCACTTGATAAGTGGATTTTATATCCACTTGGAACGCTTTATTATAAGTTTAAATTGGTGTTTTGGACTCAAGTTGTTGGTATTTTGATGTGTTTTTGTGTTATTGCATTTCAGGTATCAGTTATATGAAGAAAAGAGCTTTTAAAGGAAATATGATAAAAAGTGATCAGATTTGGAATCCAAGGCCATTGTCAAGTTGTAGATAATCTCAATAGCTTCGCGTGGGCAGTTGAATCGCCTAATTCTGACGAGTAGAACTCAAGTTATGGCCAAAATAAGATTCATCAGAAATTTTTCCAGACAGGAGCTGAGCGCCCGCCCAGGAGAGCTGAGCGCCCGCCCAGAGAGCTGAGCGGCCGCCCAAGGCGCGGCTGGTCGCTGATTTCGCTGAAAAAGCCTTTTTTGAGTGGTATTTGACGATTTTAAGGGTCCAGGTCCACTATGGGCGTATATATACTTAAAAAAAAGGTTTTTCATCATCCGGGAAGATTGGGATATCAAGGAGAAGACCTAGAAGCATAAAACAACTCCGAAAAAGAAGATCTTATTTTTAACTTGTGATTTTTTGAATTAATTGTAACTTTGGATGCTCGTTTTCGTTCTTGTTGAACCTAGATCTCGTTTATTCGTACTTTAATTATTATTCAGTTTATTTAAACCTTGTTTTATACCATGCTTTTATTGGAACCCATGGTGATGATGAGTTCGATTATGGGCTAATCGTTATCATGGGATTCTAGCGGATTTACTTATGGATTTCAATAATTAATTTGTTTCGATATCTTGGTGTGTGGTGATTGATTGATATCCTAGTATTGGTTGTGCTTATTCGTCTTATGTGCGTAGCTAACATATAAGATAGCGTGTTAATCTCTATTGAAGCGACAGTGAATATAGAGGTTTAGAACTTGCCATGCTAGCATAAGTTCATGTATGTGTATGCATGATAACTTGTCCTATGTAATCATTATTGATAACTTGTGCTTAAACCGTTATGTTGTCAAATTCTATAGACATATAGGGTCTCAATATAATTGGTGCCTATTCAGCTTCTATCTCTTTTGTGTATGTCTGGTAGAATGGTACTCGTGCAACGAAAGTTGGCGTTTATCAGTTTCGTGTTATCTGATTAGTGTCATCACCATCACATGCTAAGGTTAAGAATAATAAGGCTAATGAATGAAGTAGTACTGAAGTTAGAATCCCATGTTTGTCATATATATTAATTCAACCTCAATTCTCTTAGTTAATGTTATTTAGTATAATCTCTTAGTTTAATAAAAAACCCAATTTATTATTTGTCTTAGCATTGAGCGATAACCATACATTATTGCATAGGTGCATAAATTGAACTTAACCTAAACCAGTCTCTGTGGGAACGAATCTGATTTATATCTTATACTACTTGCGTGAATTTTAGCGCGTGTTTTCGCCCTAACAAGTTTTTGGCGCCGTTGCCGGGGACTCGGTGTTAATTTTAGATTATGTGCTTGTCATCAGTGGTCGTTAAAGTTCACTGACTCGTATTCTTTTACTTTCACAGTTTATTTATTTTGTTTCATGTACTCATTACAATGGGAGATCCAGCAGCACAAACGAAAGCCTTGATGGATTTTTCTCAACCCAAGATCAATGACATTCAATCTAGCATTATCCGGCCAACTATCACAGCTAATACCTTTGAGATCAAGCCTAGCATAATTAAATGGGTGCAGAATTCAATCCAGTTTGGGGGTTCTCCAACTGAAGATACAAATATGCACATTAGGGATTTCATTGAGATCTGCGACACCTTCAAGATCAACGGTGTTTCTGAAGATGCTGTGAAGCTGAGACTGTTCCCATTCTCTCTGAGGGACAAGGCTAAGAGCTGGTTACACTCTCTACCAGCTGGTTCGATTACTACTTGGGAAGATCTTGCTCAGAAGTTTCTTACTAAATTCTTCCCTATGGCGAAGACAGCTGCAATCAGGAATGCTCTTACTCAATTTGTGCAGCAATCAGGAGAATCTTTATATGAAGCTTGAGAGGGCTACAAGGAGATACTTAGGAAGTGTCCTCGTCATGGAATGCCTGATTGGATGATCATCAATTATTTTTATAATGGGTTGGGAGCACAGTCCAGACCCATGCTCGATGCAGCAGCAGGTGGAGCATTATGGGCAAAAAGCTATGAGGAAGCTTATGATCTAATTGAACTGATGGCTGCTAATGAATATCAGTATCCAGCCCATAGATTGCCACAGGGCAAGGTAGCAGGAGTTCTTGAAGTGGATACAGCTACGGATATCACTGCTCAACTGAAGGCGTTGTTTATGGAGATCGATTCTCTGGCTAACTATGGTGTTAAGCAGATAACCAGTGTTTGTGAGTTGTGTGCAGGTCCGAATGCGACAGAGCAATGCACTATATCTAGTGACTCAGCTCAGTTTGTGAGCAACTTTCAGAGATCGCAGCAGCCAGTTCTTGCCACTTACTATCCTGAAAACTAGAATCATCCTAACTTCAGCTGGAGCAACAATCAGAATGCGATGCAACAGCCGTTCCAGTAGTTTGGAAATAAGCTATTCAACCCTCCTGGTTTCCAGCAATAATTTGCACCAAGACAACAACTCCAACTTCAACAACAAACTCATGATGCAGGTCTATCTTTGAATGAAAAATCTGAATTGGAGGAGTTGAGGCTTATGTGCAAAAACCAGGCTCTTATATGCCAAAGCCAGGCTGTTTCTATCAAGACTCTGGAGAATTAAATAGGGTAAATTGCTAATGCCTTATTGAATCGTCCACCAGGAACGCTTCCTAGTGATACAGAAACAAATCCAGGCAAGAGGGAAGTTGAAGAACAGGTGAACGCCATCACCTTAAGGTCTGGAAAGGTCACAAGCCCCCAAGTTCATCAAGACGAAGAGCCTGAAAAATCTCAAGTTTCAGAAAATGCAGTTGTGGCTGAAGAAGAAGTGCAGAAGGAAGCAGAGGTGGAACCAAGGAAGACTACTGTGGAACACACTCCTCCTGAGGGTAATACAGGGGAAAAACAGATCTATCCTCCACCTCATTTTCCTAAGAGGCTGCAGAAGAAAAAGCTGAATAAGCAATTTGCTAAGTTTCTGGAGGTGTTCAAGAAACTTCATATCAACATACCTTTCGCTGAAGCTCTTGAACAGATGCCTAGCTATGTGAGGTTTATGAAAGGTATTCTCTCTCAGAAAGTGAAGCTCGATGACTTAGAGATCATTTCTCTAATGGAGGAATGCAGTGATGTGTTGCAACAGAAGTTGGCTCCAAAGCTTAAAGATCCTGGAAGCTTCACTATTCCTTGCACCATCAGAAACTTGTCGTTCGACAAGTGTTTATGTGATTTAGGAGCTAGCATCAATCTGATGCCCTTATCTATCTTCAAGAAGCTTTGTCTGCCTGATCCGAAACCAACATACATGTCATTGCAACTAGCTGACCGTTCCATCGCTTATTCACGAGGTATAGTGGAGGATGTCTTGGTCAAGGTGGATAAACTCTTCTTCCCTGCTGACTTTATAATTCTTGATTTCAAGGAAGATAAGAATATTCCCATCATCTTGGGAAGACCATTCTTGGCTACAGGCCGAACTATGATCGATGTGCAAAAAGGAGAGCTTTTGATGAAGGTTTACAATCAAAAGATCACTTTTAATGTGTTCAAGGAAATAAAGTTACCCACAGCTAAAGAGGAGTGCTTTAAAGTAGAGCAAATTCAGGTTTTTAATACACCTCCGTGGAAGAGGAAGTTGGATTTGCCATTCAATTCTCTTGGGTTAGCAGAGCTGAAAATTTCACAGGAGCGTTTTGAACCATTTATTCAAGAAGCTCCCACACTTGAGCTCAATCGAAAGCCAGATCACTTGAGTTATTCATTCTTAGGTGCACCCCATGATAAGGGATTGGGATATATATTTGATGATGTAGAGGGTAGCCGAACGAACTCTCCAATGCCTATAGAGGGTTCTTCTCATGTACAGCAGGTAGTTGATAGGACTGGTGTTGGTGATGAGCAGTACAGGCGAGTAATTAGGCGTATGGAGGCCATACACGACATTCACCGTTATTTTGCTGAAGATTTGACACACACTTTCGGTACTGTTGTCCGAGACACTGGTGGCGAGGTTGATTGGCCACCTGATCCTCCACCTGACGAGGGTGACTCTCCCGCTTATTAGGTATGCCTGAAATCCTTATTATTACCTTCAATGAGGACATTGAAAATTTTTAAGTTTGGGGGTGATAATGTAAGGATTAGTAGTGTGTGTGTCCATATAGATTCATATTACATGTTTAGTTGTAGTTCATTCATATTTTTGCATGATTGTTCATTTAGGACATATTTATTTATTTTTATGTGATTTCATATAGTTGCATTTGCATGCATATTTAGCATGATCCCTTAAGATGAACTATGATATTTGATAAGTTGATGTTGATTTCAGTGTGGTGATGACGAATAGAGGGATGTTTAAGTCTTAATGAATTGATTTGCATGCCAGAAACAAATATTTTCACAAAGTCATATAGGGTTTCTTTTGATCTAGATCATGATCATACTTGTTTGTTGTCGAGATTTAATCACTTGGTTATATTTAGAATTTGTGATATTCTCGTAATGACGTAAAAACACTGATTTTTTTATCTGGAGAAAAACTTGGATTTCATTGCTAGTTGTTGTAAGGCTAGGCGACAAATGGCTAGTAGCCGGCTCATATTTTTATGAGTAGTCTGGGGTTGAATGACATGGAGCGAAACGCACTCATTCAGAAATTATTGAAAAGAAAAAAAAAAGAAAAAAGAAGAAAAAAGAGGGAAAAAAAGAAAGAAAAAAAGTATGTGTTTATGCATAATTTATCAAGAGTGAGCTCTTTAATACTCGAGTTATTAAGTTTTAGGGGACTTTATGCCTAGTGACCTAAGGCTTTTATAGTCTGGGATCCGCTAACCTAACGCTCGCTACATGGCTATTATTGCATAAGTCTTTTGGGACCTCATTCATTGCACGATCAAATAAGCATATTTGCTATGTGTTCAATAATAGTGTGAATCCTTGTATAACTCTAGTAGAAAGGAGGTGTTGTGAGTCATAATGCGTTTATTGTCTATTCTGTTTATAAACTTTTGATTGTTTCGATGATAGATAAGTTATGGTTATTGATCTAGTATCGAGAGATATCTGTTAAGCATTTCACACACGCACGTTTCTGGTTTGTGAGTTGGTTTGTGGGATTTATTCGAACTCTGTTTTAAGTCATTGCATTCTTAGAGGCATTGGTTTATTCATTTGGTTATGGTTATTCCGAGGGGATCGATTGTATTATCATTTAGTTGCATTCAGATAGTTGCATTCATGCATTAGGTTTGTTTTGTAGTTTTGAGTCTGTTTATGCTTGAGGACAAGCATCGATTCAAGTTTGGGGGTGTGATAAGTGGATTTTATATCCACTTGAAACGCTTTATTACAAGCTTGAATTGGTGTTTTGGACTCAAGTTGTTGGTATTTTGATGTGTTTTTGTGTTATTACATTTCAGGTATCAGTTATAAACTGTAAAAATTCCATAAATTATCCGTCGTGTTAGGCTTACAAACTATAAGTATACTCGATGGATAATGTTTAGAGAATCAACGGCTAAGAATAAGATAATTCGACGGATGAGGATAAATCAGTTATCCGTCGAGTCATAAAATATTCCAGAAAAGTAATTGATTTTATTAATAAATAGTATGCCGACGGATGATCAAACTCGATGGATAGTGATCATCCGTCGAGATGTAAATTCTGACTTAGCCAAAATTTCATCCATGACTGAAAAATTAATTAAATTTCTGGCTGCATTACAACTTGCAAACAATCTATAAAGATTCAAGAGTAATTTAACATACCTAACTCACTTACCAACCTTGAAAAGGTGGATTCATCCAGTGGCTTGGTAAATATATCTGCAAGTTGCTTTTCACTTGGAACAAAATATAGTTCCACAGTACCATTCATTACATGTTCCCTTATGAAGTGGTACTTGATGTCTATATGCTTTGTCCTTGAATGCTATACTGAATTTTCCGTGATGGAAATTGCACTTGTGTTATCACAGAAAATTGGAATCCTTTCAACTTGCAAACCATAGTCTAGTAATTGGTTTTTCATCCACAAAATATGTGCACAGCAACTGCCAGCAGCAATATATTCAGCTTCAGCTGTAGAAGTAGAAACTGAATTTTGCTTTTTACTGAACTAGGACACAAGCTTGTTTCCTAGAAATTGACAGGTTCATGTTGTACTTTTTCTATCAATTCTACAACCTGCATAATCTGCATCTGAATAACCAGTAAGATCAAAACCAGAATCTCTAGGGTACCAAATGCCAAGTTTTGGTGTTCCCTTGAGATATCTAAAAATTCTCTTAATAGCTACTAAGTGAGATTCTCTAGGATCAGCCTGAAATCTAGCACACAAGCATGTAGAAAATATTATATCTGACCTACTAGCTGTTAAGTACAGAAGTGAGCCAACCATGCCCTTATAACTTAAAATATCCACAGACTTTTCAGTAGTGTTTAATTCAAGCTTAGTTGCAGTGGCCATGGGAATCTTTGCAGATGTGCAATCCATTAGATCAAACTTCTTTAAAAGATCATAAATGTATTTAGTTTGACTAATGAATATTCCATTCCATCACTAACTTGCTTAACTTGCAAACCAAGAAAGTAAGTTAATTCTCCCATCATACTCATTTCATACTTACTTTGCATCAATTTGGAAAACTTTTTGCAAAGTTTTTCATCTGTAGAGCCAAAAATAATGTCATCTACATAAATTTGAACAAGTATACTAGAGCCATTAACATTTCTAAAGAAAAGAGTTTTGTCTACAGTACCTCTAGTGAAGTGATTCTCTAAAAGAAACTTTGACAAAGTGTCATACCAGGCTCTAGGTGCTTGCTTCAAAAGTGCTTTCAAAAGATAGTAAACATATTCTGGAAAATTTGGATCTTCAAAACCAGGAGGCTGACTACATAGACTTCCTCCTCCAAATCTCCATTCAGAAAGGCACTTTTGACATCCATTTGATAGACTTTGAAATTGGCATGGGCTACATAGGCTAAGAAGATTCTGATGGCTTCAAGTCTTGCAACAGGAGCAAATGTTTCATCAAAATATATTTCTTCTTGTTGACAATAGCCCTTAACAACCAATCTAGCTTTGTTCCTAACTACTATGCCATTTTCATCCATCTTATTTATGAATACGCTTGGGCACCAGCTTCCATACCTTATTCCTCTCAAATTGGTTTAGCTCCTCCTGCATAGCTAAAATCCAATCAGGATCCAACAAAGCTTCTTCTACCTTTTTTGGTTCTTACTTAGAAAGAAAGCTGTTGTATAGACATTCTTCTTGAGTTGCTCTCCTTGTTTGAACTCTAGAAGATACATCACCAATGATGAGCTCAAATGGATGATCCTTTGTCCATTTCCTTTGTTGAGGTAGATTAGCTCTAGATGAAGAGGCCCCATTGTTGTCTTGATGTGTGATTGAGTTTAGATTATTAGAAACTCCCCCTGAGTTAATGGATCTTTGATTTAAGAAAGGGGAACTTTCTGTAAGTGATCTATTCTGACCTCTAGCTTCTTTTGATGACCCGACGGATGGTGAATTTTGAGTACCGACGGATGAAGTTGGTTGTCTCCTGACGGATAAAGCAGATTGTCTCCCGACGGATGAAGTATTATGCAACTCGACAGATGTTGAATTTTGTGCTTCATTGGTAATGGATTGTTCTGCATTATCCTTTGATACTGTTTCTTGATCACTTTCATCATCACTGTCATCACTAACCATCTCCACATTGTCAAATTTGAGGCTCTCATGGTAATCTCCATCTTGCAGTCGCAAAGATTCTTCAATTGTTGAATCAAGCTTCTTTCTGAATGATGCTTTGATCTGCTTTCCTTTTTGGCAGGCATCACACAATCCATCCTTAGAAAACTCCACTTGAGGAATACCTCTAACCAGTTCTTTCTTTACAAGTTCATTCTTGGTCTTGAAGTTTAAATGGGATAGCTTCTTGTGCCATAACCAACTTTCATCCTGACTTACTTTGCTGAGAAGACAAGTAACAGATTCTGCATTTGATGAGTTGAAGTCAGCTAGGTACACATTTCCTTTTCTCACTCTAGTGAGAACCACTTTGTTTCTCCTTTTGTTTGTCACAACACAGGCTTCAGAGTTGAAGTTTACTGAATTTCCTTTATCACATAGCTGGCTGATACTCAACAAATTGTGCTTGAGACCATCCACTAAGGCAACCTCCTCAATGATGACATTGTCTTTTGAAATCAAGCCATATCCCATAGTATAACCCTTGTTGTCATCTCCAAAAGTAATACTTGGGCCAGCTCTCTCCTTGAACTCTGTGAGCAGGGTAGAATCACCAGTCATGTGTCTTGAATAATCACTATCCAAGTACCATAGATTCTTTCTGTTTCCCTGCACACATCAAAATCAAATCAAGTTGATTTTGGTACCCAAGTTTCCTTGGGTCCTGCCTTGTTAGCTTTCTTTTTCTGTTTCTTAGGTTTGATCTCATTTGACTTGGGGATATCAGATTCATCCTTAGTCATTTGAGTTGGACCTTTGAAACCATTCATTATAACAGAATTATCATGCATATTTTGATTAACAGGAAATGGCATACTACTAGTAAACATGTTTTTCCAGTAAGGCATGCTAAATGGCATGTGTGGCATACTAAATGCAGCATAATAAGGTTTAAGTGCAAATGGCATATTAGCAAACTGTGCATTCATATTCTGTGTAGACAAAGCATTTATAGGCATAGAAGGCATGGCATTTATGCTGGGAAAATGAGGTGGCACAGATATGGAAGTAGGCATGGCAGTTTTGCAATTAACAGACAAATGATTTACACTACCACACTTGACACAGATTTTTCTAGGAGCATATTTATCAGGTGTGTAGTTGTTATGCTTGTTAATTCCTACTTTACCATTTCTATTATTTTTCTTTTTAGCCTCTGTTTTAACCTCAATCTTTTCCAGTCTGTCACTCAATTGATTGACAGTCATATGACCAACATTAGCCTTTTTCCCCTTCTTCACTTGACTGGATTCTCCTGGAACAAAATTCTTGGAAACTGATCCATATTTCTCATTTACCTTGGCAAGTTTGGTTTTAATCACAGGTTTGCTCACAGTCGACGGATGAGGATTTATATCACCCCACGGATAACCCTTTTTGTTATCCGACGGATGACCCTCATCATCCATCGAGTCTACATCTGTTAGCAATCCTTCAACCAAATTGGATTCCAGCTTCTTCTTATTCTTCTTCCAGGCTGCATCACAAAAGGACTCAATATCTTGAACTTTGGTGATTTGAGCATGAACATCTCTAGATGTTTTCCATGCCTTAATCACCTCATGTTCTCGTTCAAGCTGCTTCTTCAAGATCTCTTCTTTCTTTAAGGACTCAGTTAATTCATCCTTAGCAATTTTACACTCAATTCTTAATTTTTCAAATTCAATGAACTGAGATTCTAGCACATTATTCCTCTCACTTAAAAACAAATTATTTTCTTTGATTTTAGCATTTTCCTTAGTAAGAGACTTAAGTGTAACACGCAAATGATATAATTCTATAGACATGTCATTTATTGCATCATTACACTCGGCTTTAGATAAATGTGCAAGGTTAGTGGTGATTACCTGATTACTTGAAGAACGTGTCTCTGTTTTATCAGACTTGGCCATTAGGGCTAGATTGACATAGCTGACATCCTCATCCTCATCCATACCATCTGCTGCCCAGTCATTTTTTTGTATAATGAAAGCCCTTTCCTTTTGTTTGAGTAACTCAAAGTATTTATGTTTATAATCCACAGGCTCAAACTTCTTTTTACTGAAATCTGACTTTCTACACTCACTGGCAAAGTGCCCTGCTAAGCCACATTTGAAACATTTGAATTTTGATTTATCCACCATATTTCTATTTGGCTTAGCTGCTCCAAAGTTCTTCTTGAACTTGAGCTTGGCAAATCTTCTGGAAAGAAATGCAAGATGTTCATCAATATCCTCCATATCATCTTGGCTCAAAGAATCTTCATTTTCTGCTACCATCCCCTTGCCCTTATTTTCACAGACCTTTGAAGTTGATTCAACAGCTTCCATCTTCATCTCCTTCTCTTTCTCTAAATCAGCAACTAGTGCAATGGATCCTCCTTTCTTCTTTCCTCTCTCCATCCTCTCATCTTGCTCTATTTCAAGCTCATAAGTTTTCAGGATGCCATACAGTCTCTCCAAAGTAAACTCCTTGTAATCTTGAGAGTTTCTTAATGAGACTGTCATAGGTTTCCATTCCTTTGGAAGAGATCTAAGAAAATTAAGATTGGAGTCTTTTATCTGATAGACCCTTCCATGCAACTTCGGAGCATTTAGTAGTTTTTGAAATCTACTAAAAATGTCAGTGAGAGACTCACTATCTTCACTATGAAAGTGCTCATATTGCTGAATTAGCAGCTGCATCTTATTTTCCCTGACTTGTTCAGTGCCATCACAGATAATCTGTATTGTATCCCAAACTTCCTTGTCAGTTTTGCAATTGATGATGTTGTCAAACATGTCACCATCAACTCTATTGAACAGAATATTCATGGCCTTCTTATCCTTCCTGACTTGTTCAATATCAGGATCTGACCATTCATGCCTTGGCTTGGGAACTGATGGCTCATTTCCAGTTGCAGATCTCATTGGTACATGAGGGCCTCTCTCTATGCAATCTACATAAGCCTCATCTTGAGAAAGTAAGTGAAGATGCATTATTACCTTCCAGTGATGGTAATTATCTTTGTCCAGAAAAGGAATCTTGACTCCTACATCATTCTTGTTCATCTTGCTGTTTGTTGTGATCTTTAAACTCTTTGTTCTTCAAGAGCTTGCTCTGATACCAATTATTAGTCCCTAACAATGCAACAAGAATTACAGAAAGGGGGTTGAATGGAATTCTTGAACCTTTTTCAAAAAGATATAAAATGTTCTATCTTAATAATATATAAGTGTTTGATTTGTAAAGTGCGGAATAAGAAGTTAGTAAAATCAAAACACAAGTAATTAAAAACACAAGTCTTTAAAACCCTTCTGGTGGATTTGAATGTATCCACCAGAGATATATATTATATCAAGAGAACTCTGTGTAGAAAGATTAGCTCACAGCTGCTTACAAATATGAACAACTAAGTTTACAGAGAAATGCTAAGGATGCAGCTTACAATTATTTCTCTGAGATAATATTCTTAGTCTTGTTCTTGTTGTTCTTTTTCTTGTTGTTGTTCTATTTGCTACTTCTTGGTTTATATATCACCAAGATTACAAAGTAATAAGACAAGATAATAAAACAAAACCTATCAAGTCTAATATTATGCTGCTTCATTACTCTATTCCAGCATCTTTGAATATCTTCATAATAGCATGGAAATGGCAATGCTTCTTTGTTCTCTAAAACCCAGTTAAATAGGCTTCCACATTCCTTTTGCATACACTCGACGCATGTGACTGTGTTGTCACTGTCAATGGATGTTTGAATTGATTATCCGTCGGGTATATGATCATCCCTCGGGTTGCCTTGTTGATCATCCGTCGAGTGGCATTGTTGTTTATCCGTCGGGTAGCTATCTGGCACTTGACTTCATTTCATTTATGCAGAATTACATGACATCATCTATGTATAATTAATCAACCTATTATGCATATCTAATTAAAGTCAACATGACTTGAGTGCTACTATATAATCTAAACAAGGTGTATGCAGAAATATGCTACAGACTCATTATTACACAAGCTACTCACTCGATGGATAATAAATCATCATCCGTCGGGACTATATTGAGTCCTCCGTCGGGACTATATTCCTTATCCGTCGAGTGCTACATTTTTCACTAAGTAAAATCTACTAAGCTGTTTTGTTAATGAAATCATCAAGTTCACAACAGAGTACCAGTGAAAGCTGTCAATTTCTTGGACAAAGACTTGTATCCTGGTACAGCAAGAAACAACAATCTGTATCAACTTATATAGTTGAAGCTGAATACAAAGCTGCAGGAAGTTGTTGTGCTCAAGTGCTTTGGATTAGAAATCAACTAATGGATTATGGCCTAGTGTTACACAAAATTCCTATCATGTGTGACAATACTAGTGCTATATCTATAGTAGCTAATCCAGTTAATCATTCTAGTACAAAGCACATTGATGTGAGGTACCATTTTATTAGAGAACATGCTACCAATGGTACCATTGAGCTCATTTTTGTACCAACGTAAAATAACTAGCTGACATTTTTACTAAACCTTTGGATGAAGCAACTTTCATTAGACTTGTAAGTGAAATTGGAATGCTCAATTCTTCATCTTAAGGCAAGAACTCAGCTAATGTTGTGAAACAGATTAATCTCCAGTAAATCAAAATTAATTTGATTAAGGTGGAAATTAACTGAAATATGAATTATAAATATTTCAGAAATCTCTGTATATTTTGTCTTTCAAATTCATTTAACTTGGAATTTTTCAAATTCTGAGTAAACTGCGTAGGTGGTAATTTACATCCTTAATATATAAAATTAACTCAAGGCAGAATTACAATAACCAAAAGTATCTAGAGAACTGAGTTCTCGATTAGTATAAAGTGACTTCTCGACAAGTCATTTTAGGACTTCTCGAGTGAGTCTTCAATAAGTCAACTTACTGACTTCTCGAATAGGTTCAAAATGACTTGTCGATAAGTCCTTATAGAGTTCTCTAGTAGTATTCATTCATAAAGTTCTCTATAAGTACAAACTTTAACTCATCAATAACTCAGAACTGAGATAATTTAAATTGATAAATTATTTTAGTAAAATACCTTTGGAAAATGCATTCTAATTTTATTTTGAATTTATTCAAGTAAAAGTTAGAATTAATTCAGTCCACTTTTTGGACAAACTGGGTATTTATTTGACATTTCGATAAGTCGAGTTTGAGTTCTCTATAAGAGTAATTTAAAATGACTTCTCGACATGTACTTCACTTTTTTAAATGACTTCTCGATAAATTTGAACTTGGAATTTTCATAAAAATTCTAAGTAAACTGAATATTTATTACTTCATATCCTCAGTATATGAACTTAATAAATAACAGATCAAAAGAAGCAAAAAGTATGAACAGCTGAACAAATTTAATTCATAAATTTTGTTCATAAAAATACTTTTGACATACTTTGTCTCTAATTTCTCTGACTTATTGACACATTTACATGCTTATATGATTTCTTGTTTACGTGGAAATAGGTTAGTCCAATGTTAGCAGACTAGTACATTATTTGTGTTGTTTTGAGTATGCTGATAGTGGTTAATTTATTTGACTGAATGCTGATAGGAGGAGTTACTTTTTGTGTAGGGAGTACATGCTTATTTGCATGGAGAATAGTCACTCTCTAAAGTAAACTAATATTCTTGAGTACTTGCATGGAGAATAGTAACTAGTCATTTCTAACTGTCAAATATGCGTATGTGTTTATTATTCGTATTATCCGGGCAACTCAAGAGTCCATTGGTTTCTATCTTTACTCCCTCTATAAATTAAAAACGCCTCCCTCCTTATCATTCATCA
Source organism: Apium graveolens (assembly GCF_009905375.1). NCBI lineage: Eukaryota > Viridiplantae > Streptophyta > Magnoliopsida > Apiales > Apiaceae > Apium > Apium graveolens. Next base: position 185,973,524 of record NC_133657.1, read on the forward strand.
CCACTCTCTTTCTAATAAACTATTTTAGCCTCAAAACTCACCTATTGTTCTTTTCGCTCCAAATGGCTGCCCCCGTTTTTCACACACTCAACCACGGTGTTTATCTTCCAGCTCGAAACTTGACTGACGATAAGGTCTATTATGACCCTTTTGGACTTCAAATTTGTATCAAGGGGATCGTATGTAGCCCTTTTGATCTTCCACGAGAGATCTTTGATAAACTCTCATGGGATGATTAACTTCGTATTCTTTTCTTTGAGATAGAAGTCTCTCTCGAGCAGGAGAGACGAGCCAGGGTGGCTGAGCAGCAACGACTTGCTGCTCTGGAGCTGCAGGAGAGAATCATTTCTCTTGCAAACTCCATGTCCAGAGCGTATGAGCGCAGGGCAAGGAGGTTGGAGGTAGAGAAGAAGGAGCCCAAACTAGAGTAGTTAGGATTATGATTTACTTGTTAAATCTATGTCTTAATGTACTCTATTTCTATTATTAATGAAAATCCAAATTCTTCTCTAAGTATTCTTTTGTTTGTATAATGATTCTTATGTGCTTATATCTATATTGAATTTTTCCTTCTCTGCAATAATGCTTGCAACTAAATTATCTTACAATGTATATGTCTAATGAAACTCCAAAAAGATACATTTGTTCAATGCATTACAGGTCTAATACAAGACATCAACAGGGAATTCAAATAATCAATTCATATGTATTAGTGCTAAAACTGCAGCTAAAACATTTCAAAACCAAACAGTAGTTTACCGAGGCATAACAACACAAACACAAACTCAAACACAATCCCACTCAGGTAACTCTCAAAAGGAACCTGTTTTACAAAAGGACAAAATCCCCAAAATGTTCTTCAGTTGTTTTGTTGTTTGAGAATAAGGAACTGGTATCACAAACATGGAAACTTATCAGCTTTTCATGAATATCAATAATGCACCTTCATGTGCAAAACAGTCTTAACAGACTGATAGGTTTGATGGTAGTACTCCTGAGGGGGAGCTATCTAAATCCTCTCCAATTCAATTGGAGGTTCCTCAAGAAGGAACAACTCCCTTCATAACTCTAGCAGAAACTGCCTTAGCAGTCAAAGCTAGAAGAACAATTGCCTATGATAATGTCATAAGAAAGGCAAGCTTAGCACATTCAAGTGCCAGTGTGTTACAAGACACACAAGGGTTTGAGGCTGGTGCACATAGCAGTAACTCAGTCAAATCCCCTCCAATTCAATTGGAGGTTCCCACTACAAGTGGAGGACAACACACTGTCATAACCACAGAGTAATCTGTGAGTCAGACTATGACCCCAGTCATAGATGCTTATGCACTCATATTTCTGGTGAAATGAGTATGATTAGCCCTGTATGGTCTTCCCCTAATCATATAATCACAGATTAACTCTTCTCAGCCACCTCTTATTTCTGTAGGACAAATAACAATTGAGTCTTTCATGTGAGAATGAGAGAAAAGATTGAGAGAAAAACATAAAATAAGAGAGGCGGGATCCTTCCTAGCAAAAGGAGAGGTAGAATGAGTGTCTGGATTTAGCAATCCTTGTTAGGTAACTCTGACTCTTAAAAGTCATGAGACTAGTGCAGTGAGAAGTAGTGAGACTACTTATTCAAAAGAACAGAGAGCTTAGGATTTTCCTATTCTAATCTACTTGGTAAGCTCATCACTACAGACTTTACTAAAACTTGAAGCTGCTGATACTGTTCTACATGAACATTGACGAAAGCTTGAACAATGTGCATCTAGCTGGATCTTTCTTTCTGAAGATAATGTCAAAAAGGGGGAGAATATATCTAAATGCCAAAACAGCTAATGGATGTTGCCAGATAATAATATTCTTTTCATGATAGGGGGAGAAGGAAGAATAAATCTAAATGCAACTCACAAAAGAAGATCAGATGGGAAAATTGGGCTCTTGGGTTCTGTATTTAGATAAAGTTTTGACATTATCAATTAGAACTTGTGCATAATTTCAGAATGAACAAGTTGGGGGAGATTGTAATATATAATGGATGATATCAAAGATTATTGAAGATGACAATGTCATTAGCAATCAGTTAAGCTTGGGGCCAACCCTAAGTAAGTTATATTGTTATCTAAATTTATATTTTGTACTTGTAACACTTAAAGTCTGTAAAAATGCAAAGGAGCAGACTGAAGTCTTTTTCCTAAAATAGTATTAAGCCTAAGGATTCTATCTGGAAGAAGATCAAGAAGATCATGCCTCAGAAAAATTTTGAAGAAGCTTGGAGTTGAATAAATCTGTTAGAAGAAAAATGTTCTAAGTCAAGATCTCTATAAGTCACAGATTTAATGTTATAGAGAAGTCATTCGAGAACTCCAGAATGACTTATTGAGAAGTCATTCAAACTCCAGAGAGTACCGATGGATAAGCAATATTTACTTGACGGATGAACTATATATCCACTCGATGGATGAATAACATCTACTCGACGGATGAGAAATATCTACTCGACGGATAAGCTATACATCTACTCGATGGATGAGCAATATCTACTCAACGGATAAGCAATATCCACCCGGAGTAGAGAAGTCAGGAAAGCTACTCAAGAACTCAAAAAGATATCGACAAGTCATTCCTTCACTTGAGAACTCAGAGTTATCGACAAGTCTATATCCATTCGAGAACTCAGAGATATCTACAAGTCAAGTGAAGTTATGAAGACTAGAGATCTCGATAAGATGAAGACCTCTACAAGCCAAACTCGTCATGGAGTACTAGAGATCTAGATAAGCCTTTATACTTATCGAGATATCAAGTGTTCAAATGAATCAAACTGGAGATCTCGAAGTACAGTCTCAAAGTACAGAATTGCAAATCAGTGTAATATCCAAGATAAACAATCAACAAACAATCCAACAGTTGGATTGACAAGTCTACAAAAAGCAGCTTGAAGTGTGTACAAGATCAATAGAAAAGATTAACTGACAGAGGAGGATTAAAGTAAACACGGGATACTAAAGATATGTTAAGCCAGAAATGGAAGATTTGTTTTTCTATAAATAGAAATGACAAGTGATAGTTTAGAAAAGCTAATAGCATGTTTATTATCCACTATGTAAACCAGCAGTTAACTGAGCTATAAAGTTAACACCGGTCCTCTAGTTAGACTTAGAAGTAACAATTTGGATCAAAATTCTTGTAACACTCTCGAGAAGAAGCTGAGCTCTTTAACTTCAAAGAGTTTAGAAATTTTGTAGCAAAGCATCTTAATTTTTTATACAAAAATTAAGTGAGTTTTGAAGATATGTGTTATTTATTTTATGCAAGTTTAATTTCTGCAAGAACACCTTTCTATACAAGAACTAATTTACTTTGTTCAACCATTATCTTTCAAGAAAAGCCTAAAATCAGAAAAAACATATTCACCCCCCGTTGTGTGTAATTCATTACCTAACAGTATATATATTTATGGTATAAGAAATAATTACATGGTGAGTATAACTTATTGGCTCTAATTAATTTAGTATATACTCAACAATTCTCTCTAAATTTACTCAATCATTTTTTTATTAAGAATTATTTGTATTCATAGCTGTCAAAAAAGATAAAATTATGAATATATCCATACTATATTATAAATAACAAAATATTAAAAATTTAGTGATCGGTGGTTGGTTGGCATGGTACCTCGGTTTTAATTAATTAATTGTATTATTGATATAATATTCAATAATTACGATAAATAAAAGGCATAAAAGATGTGTTGATTGGTGAGGTACTAGGGAATTAATTAATTTTATAATTTGCACCGTATTCAATAATTATGGTAAATAAATGGCATAAAAGAGGTGAACATTGTCATCCCAATTTTATATTATGACAATTATTAATTCATTTGAATAGGGTGAATAAAAAGTGGATTTGGATTAATGGATAAAAAATGGAGTAAAATATACCCTATAAAATTAGATTAGTTATGATGATAATATAGAAGGGTGAAAAGTATGACATAGCAAAAGGGAAAAAAGAGTGAAAGAGGCAGGCATGCTGGTTTTTTTTAAAATTTGCTTGATATGAACAAACTCATTAGAGAAATCAAGTAAGATTTAATATATATTTCTATAGCCGAGTTAAATACAACATATTATATTTATTCTGTGTTTGACTATACAATATTTCCTAACAAATTCAAGCATACTTTTTATGACTATTCATATCCAGAGTAACTATTCAAACATTGATCGTTTATATTCTGGACTTAATTTATCTTATTTTTATTAAATTCTAAATTGTAAATCTTATTCCTTCAATTTTAAATTGTTTAGAGGATTAATCAAGATAGTCCAATAGGTTTCTCCAAAATTCTCAATTTGGCTTTCAGGAATCGAGAAAGTGATGCTTCAAAGTTCAATTCTAAATAATATCTGTCACGAATTTGCACTTTTATCTAGACATTAGAATAAATGGGACAAGCGGTTCTTTAATTCAATTAAGTTAGTTAGTGAATAGGTTCGTGTGTATGTTTGATGTAGATGATTTGAAGCTTTTAAATAATTTATGGTATTTAGTTCATGTCACTTCCTTCATCAATACTTGTATCAGCTAGTTGGTGTCCTGTTCTGGTTCTAATATTAAGAACAAACCCAATTCCGATCTAAGTAATTCCTAATTCCCACTTTTGGTTCTGGAAATAGAAGTTGCAGGCAACATGTCCCATTTATTCTAATAGCAATCTCAGTTAAATTTAGACGTAATATTATATCGCCTTTTGTTTACTAAAAAGTTCCAGAGAATTCGTAATTACTTTATCTATCATAATGATATAAGTTTTCCGTATGCATATTGCTAGGAGTTTAAGTCTGAAATGTTAGTTCTAATGCTAAAGACAAATGAAACTGAAAATAATTCTACTACAAATAATTAGGTATTCTGAACACAGGAAACTAATGAAGAATAATATAAATTATGTCATCTATAATTTATATATTTTTTCTAATTTGTTGAAATTTTGAATACTGAACTTGTCATTGTAAACTCTGTTAGTAGTGAATACAATTCTAAACTCTGTTACACGTTTAATCACATACTGCTAACAATTTATCAACAACAAGTGTTGGTGGTACTGTGACAAATAAAAGAAGATTACTGCAGAATTATATGCATCAGCACCAAATTGAGATAACCGAAAAGAAGAATGACACTGATAGGTATTTGAATGAAGAACCACTGGATCCTATGACTTCTTCATTCGACATCTTACTTTTGTGGAAGGATCATTCTGAAAAGTACAAAATTTTATCTATGATTGTTAGAGATGTTCTCGAAATTCCGGTGTCTACAGTTACTTTCGAATCTGCCTTCAGTACCAACGGGGGTATTTTGGACCCTTTTAGGACCTCTTTGAGTCCAAAAATGGTAGAGGCATTACTGTGCACGCAGATTTGGCTGAGGGATGATAAGGGGGACTGAAACTTGACGGTTATCTGGATGAAACACATTTTTATGAGTTTTTTTAGGAAGGTAAATTATCTAAATGCATTTTATTTTAAGACTGAATCCATTTTTCTGTACTAGCTTATTTCCCAATTCCCACGAATTTATATTATACATTTATCTATTTTGTAGAGAAAGTTAACAAGGTGAAAGATAAGGACCATGCCAAAACAAGTGCTAAGATCGTCATCATCGATGTGTGATTTTGACATGGATTCTTCAGCCGTAAGCACATGTTTATGTTACACACTTTGATTAGTTTGAACATTAAAAACATTCTCTATTAACTGTTATGACTTATTTGAATTAATTATTGTAATATTTTGGTTGGAATTTAAGACACTGGATAGTGGACTTCGCACGGTGGTGTGGTACGTAGTGGGTTTAGTACGCCCCGCCAAAACGGCTCCGAAACAAACAAAAAGATGCGAGCTAGCAATCCGGACCGTATTGAAGAGGTTCCTGAGACTGAAAGATGCTCGACTTTTAAAGGAAAGGGATGCCTATTTGTCCACATCACCAGTAAAGTAACTGTTTTCAGCCGGTTTTATTCAATACCATTTCTATGACCGAAGCTTGCCAAGGGCAAGGGCAGCCACCCTCGGGATAGCTGGGAAATCCGTGGGGCGCTAGTGGACATGGGGAGGGAGCAGGCGAAGCGCTGAAATGCAGTAAATTTGAATACAATTAAAGTGTTCTTTTGTAACACTAAAGTTATGAATTATGATGGAATTTGTCTAAATATGTTCTAGTACTGTTTATTTGGTTCATTTTTTACAGTACAACAAACTTTTTTTATTTTCAGAATTTTTTAATAACCCGTATAAACCAACCCAACTCGATGTACTATGGTTTGGGCTGGGTTACGAATAAATTTTAAATGGTTGGGTTCAAAGGTTTGAGTTAATGCTTTTAACCGGGCCAACCCTGCCCGTATACACCCCTACGAACAACTACACAAATAGGTTCACAAGCTTGGTTCCCTAGCACGAAATTGGTACTCAATTTCAAACATTTAAGAGGGGAGGGCTTATCAACCTAGCCATAAGCCAATCTCTTCTCTTCTATATATATATAATAGCCCAACATGGCTATAATATTAGTGAGACATTTTATTCTCATGAAATGACAGATTTGCCCATTTATTTATCATCTTTTAAAAAAATGTTATTAATAGGAATCGAACCTTGAGTATTCTCATTCATCAATATATCTTTAAGCAACTACATCAAATTATCACTTGTGTTTTTCACCATACACATAATATGTGAGTGTCATTAAATACTGATACATTTTATTTAACTATAAACATAAATAGTGAATTATATGTGGAGTTAATTTCAATAAATTGGATTTAAATAAATTCAAACAAAATATATTAGTAAATCATTATCTTACTTATTAATAATTTATATGTTTAAAAATATGTTTTAAACCTTTTTTACATAAATTAAAATCTACAAATCCCTACATATTTTTAAAATATACTGAAAATAGAATTACATATATAAATATATTTATATATATATATATATCACGACTGTAATGAGTCGGTGTACTATAGTTGAATTCGAAATCATAATTTGGCTTTTTAAAAAAACACTTGAATTACTTCAGTTTAATTTGAACTCAGAATTTGACCCGAGAATAATGAACACCAAGTGAAGAGCCACCCTCCGGGAACACCGAGAAGGGGGACGAACATCTTTGATTGGATCCGATTTGGTAGACAGAGATGAAGACAATGATGAATAATTTGAAGAAGGCTACGCTGAATCCGAGAAAAGAAGAAGACTATATGAAAAAAATGTTGAAATTATTCACGAATAAAAGTCTAACAGCGATTAAAATATATTAATCGCTATAAAAGAAAATAATCTATTCGAACCTATATCGACATGACCAACGCTATAACATATTCTAAAATATATATATATATATATATATATCTCATTTGACATACCTATATTGTAATCTACACATCACCGCCATGAATATAAGACCTTGTACCCACATTTTAATACGAGATCACTGAAGTTGAATCGAGACATTGTCGATTCCAAACACAACAAGTTTCAATTATCTTACACCCATAAATATTGGACCTACACAAATTACAATTAGTATCGAAACGTCTTTAACTCAAAGATCACATATACCCAAAATATCTATCGTTACCAGAATTATCAAAACCTGAAAAGTAGGGGTGAGCAAAAAAATATGAAAAACCAAAATCGGGCCGAAAAACCGAAACCGAAAATAACCATAACTAAACCGAACTGATGGAACGGTCTGGTAACGGTTATGGTTTTACCCTTATAACGAAGCGAAAAACCGAACCACTCATATTACTTTTAAATAATCAATATTATATATATATAATAATCATAAATGCATTTAGTTATTTTATACATAAATGAGTATTTGACACTTATACTTATTTTATAATTTTAAAAATGTTTTGTAAAAGGGTATTGTGTACTTAAATAATTAATTAAAAATGCAACTATGTATTGGCATTTGCAAAGCTGCAGTAGTACTTAAATTCAGATATACCATGCCAGTAGTAGCAAACTAGTATATAATATTATTTTGCTGATGAATTCTTAAAAATGTAAAATGACGCTTATAAAATTTTCTTAGGATTATCTTAAATAGTTAATTAAAAAAATGAAAACCAAAAAAATTAAATCTGAGAAACGGTCAACCAACCGATAATAACAGTTATGAGCGGTTTGGTTACAGTTAATAGCTAAAAATCAAATTAAACCGACATACGCAGTTTGATAATGATTTTTTGGTAAATTTGTGCACACCCGTACTGAAAAGAAAAACTGTAAACGCTGCATAAAATTTCATTACTTATCGGTCTAAACAAATATTCAGTATAAATTATTTTGAGTGATATTTTTTATTCATTTCAAATAAATAATAAAGGGCATTATATTTTAATTGTAACAAAACCCGCACAAACTAAAATTCACAAATCATAATCCTCTACGCTACGAAGCATTGCTAGAAAATAGTCCGAGTGTCACACGGGTTATTATGCCAATTTATAAGAAGACTAAGATCAAGCTCTTCTTCGTCCAAAACTCTCCTCCAACACAACCTCCCGAGAGCAAGAACTCAGAATCTTTATTTAGGACGAATTAATGACCCTATCTTTTTCTCATATTAGCAATAAGAACAAAGTAGCACTTACTATCCTATTATTGTTGATGTAAACTTGGCAACTTGTTGATGTAAACTTGGCAACGCCTGCGAAATCCAGGAATTTGCGTACATTATGAAATCCAAATGTTGCGGAGTATAATATAAACATGTGTTTGGATATTTGATCTCGTAACATAAACACGCGTAATTAGGCTATACACATCAAAGGGCCATTCCCACCCCTTTCCATGCTCCAATCACAGAACAATATTTATTTAAAATAACCAGAGGGGATTAGGTACAGTGCTAGAATCTAATGACTATATCAACGAGTCAATTATTGGGTCAACATCTCATGTTATGATAATAAAGCTAAATATGGGTAATAAACTAACATTAGCTTTTTGCCAAACAAGACCTTACATATTGTAACTGTTTTCTGTTATTCTACTTAAAATTCTATAGATACTCCAAGAACTCTGTAATATTTGCTTTAATTCAATATCAAATACTCTTCATCTTTACTTGGTTTATTCATCTTTATTTTGTTTGTTAAGGATCCCAGATAAAACTGTTGGTTCTAAATGGGTATATAAAATCAAGTACAAGTCAAATAGGGATATAGAGAGATATAAAGCTAGATTCGTAGTAAAAAGGTACACACAGTTTGCTGATATTGACTTTCATGAAACTTATGCACCAATGGTCAAAATGGTAACTGTCAGGAATCTTCTTGCTATTTCTGCTGCTAATTATTGGTTTGTTGAATAATTAGATGTTAATAATGCATTTTTGCAAGGTGATTTAGAGGAAGAAGTATATATGCAGCCACCATTATGATATATTTTACCTTATTCAAATGTTCCATTGGTTTGCAAGTTGCATAAAGCCATTTATGGATTAAGACAAGCTTCTAGGAGATGGTTTGCTAAGCTAGCTTCATGTTTACTTGAGGCAGATTATAAACAGTCTGTATTAGATCATTCTCTGTTTACTTATAGTTCTGGTAGTATTTTTGTTGCTATTATGATTTATGTCGATAAAATTCTGCTTTGTGAAAATCACATGCCAACTATTCAGGCACTCAAAAATTTATTGGATGATACTTTTAGTATCAAAGATTTAGGGCCTGTTAAATATTATCTTGGTTTAGAAGTGAAGAGAAATGATAAAGGGATATTTTTAGAACAAAAAATTATTCATGACATGCTAAGTTCAGCTAACATGAATGATTGTAAATCTTTGTCTGTTCCTATTGATCCACACATAAAATGAATTTCATGATAATTCTGAATCTGGTGAGTTGTTGACAGATGTTATTTTGTATAGAGCATTGATTGGCAAAATGTTATATCTCACATCATCCAGACCTGATATTGCTTTTGTTGTGCAACACCCTAGTCAGCTTTTACATGCTCCAAGGACTAAACATCTAGAAGCTGTGCATAGAGTTCTGAGATATTTGCAGTTGACAAAGGATCATGGTTTGTTCTTCTCTTCTCAGAATAATTTGCAACTTAAGGGTTATAGTGACAGTGATTGGGGTGGTTGTGCTATAAGTAGGAGGTCTGTTGGAGGATATACTTTTTTCCTTGGTAATGTAGTAGTTTCTTGGAGATCCAAGAAACAACATGTGGTCTCTAAGAGCTCAGCAAAAGCTGAATATAGAGCATTAGCAGATGCTTCATGTGAAGCAGTATGGCTGACTGGTTTGTTAAAGGAACTTGCTTGCATTCTTCTGGTCCTATACCACTACCAATGTGTGATAATAAGGCACCAATATATTTATCATGCTAGAACCAAGCATATAGAAATATATTGTCATTTCATCAGGGAAAAGATTGCTAGTGGTCTTCTGTACAGGTCCTTTCTAAAGATAATGCTGCAGATATCTTGACAAAAGGCTTAGGCAAAGCTCTGCACTGGAAATGTTCATCTACTCACTCTGGGCATTACTTACTCTTGTGTGCCTTCACTGTGTGAGGGGGATAAGAGAAATAGAGACAGCCATAAATCACAGATTATATCAGTTGCAGGGGAAGCTAATGACTATATCAAAAAAATCAACTGTTCGGTCAACATGTCATGTTACGATAATAAAGCCAAATATGGGCAATAAACTAGCATTAGCTTTTAGCCAAACAAGGCCTTACATATTATAACTGTTTTCTGTTATTCTACTTAAGATTCTGTAAATACTCCAAGAACTTTGTAATATTTCCTTTAAGTCAATATCAAATACTCTTAATCTTTACTTGTTTGTTCATATATTTGTATGTTAATTCATACAAAGTTCATAGAATCTAGCTCTAAGACTCGACTCATGGGACCTCCTGTTTGATTATATATTGATATATCACCAACATGTTCATGAAAATATTGAATATGATATTTCTCCACATACAAATATTGAACATATATCAGGGGCATGATACTTTTCTGCAATCTGCATACTTATATCAGGAAAAAGAAGCAACAGTAATTGATTGATTTAAACCATAGCAGTAAACATCAAATTCCATTAGCAAGAGAGTCAAATGTGTAAATAGTCTCATTCATCTCGTGTAAGTGCCAACCAGACCAAATTCACCGGTCAATTGGCATAGTTCACGTCGGCCTTTTAGTTGTGCTTTTTTGGGAATATTTAAACAACACCGATAGCATGAGTGGGTTTAGAATTCACAGGGTCAACCGGGCAAGTCTTTTATAAACAGACTTGATATGTAATAGATACACTGATAATTGATAACTGAGTATAAACAAGGAATTCAGCCCCAATTAATGAGCAAAACTAATACTACCGGATAGTAATTTTAGGACAGGGAAACATTACATTATGGTGAGAACAGACATTAAAAACATAATTTTTTTTTTGGGGGGGGGCAAAAAAAGTAAATTACCAAAACAGTTGAAACAAAAGGCATTCGGGGTAAAAAAAAGTATAAAACACATCCAACTGCTTAAGCAAGACTTTGCGTTGCAAATTTGTATTTGTGGAACCACAAAAGACTAACATTATTAAAAGCTTTTAATTAAAGCCGCAGGTCACATAATCATTGAAATAACAGCTCTAATAATGAGTTTATTGTTATATACACATACCAAATGTAATTCTAAAATAACAAAACAAAACACGCAAATGTCTGTAAATCAATTAAGCATATACCTATTCATGGTAAGGAAGTCTATAAGCTTCTCCAAAACCCATCATAGCATAAAAATAAAAGTTATGTTATGACATGCAACAATCTTTTTACAAATAAACCCACAATTGAGTATATATGCCCAATAACAACATTGAAGTAGTTATCCAAGAGTATACATAATTACATAGAGTATATAACATCTCATTATATAAGAAAACTGGTCACAAACTAAATAACGTAATAGATTAAATACTCTGACAGGAGTACATAAGAAAATTTGTTCTTGGGGGACTTGTAAACCGAGCAAAAAAAGGATCAGCATCAAAGTTATGATCAATGGAGGAAGTATGATCAGAGCTGAGATGTTCAACTAGGGGAACAATTCTGAATGTTGGGACAAAGTCTAAGTTAGCATTCAATACTAGAAAGCAGACCATGACTTTCTTATCAGCCCATAACCAATCCTAGGTATTGGTTTAGTTTCTGTTGAAGAGGTCGCGGATGTCACAATGTTACGACTTAAACAAGGACAGGGGCCCTCTTCCTTCTTTCCCATTGACATTACAGTTAAGAACACTTCCTGCTCAAACCTTTTACTTTTTATCATCATATCCAAACAATTTAAACACATGTAATGACTAATGAATCATTTTAAAATTAAGATATTTAAAAGTTAAACATTTTTAACAAAGGTACAAGGTGTTAGCAATCAACTGCATGCTGACCATCAAATTTTTCCTTGTTCTACAAATATTAATGTCGATGCATTGTAATGCCTATGAGCAGTTGGATTTGGATGTGTTTCAAGCAATTCTTTCATCCAAATATGATGCAGGAAAATTTTAGGGAAGATATAACTATATAATATATAAACATCAAAAGATAAAGTTGGGCAGACTAACTGCGAAAATTCACTACTCCATATCCCAAGGGTTTCCAACTGTCAACCGTAAAAGAGAGACTCAATTAATATTCGAAGTATCTAAATTATTAAGTATTCGATAATATTTGGGACTTGCATCAATCTATAGAGAGTTCGAATACCTAATAAAAACAATCAATAGACAAAAGGCGCAATAGAACTAGGCTAATTACTACTAAAACATGTAAGTAACTAGAGTAAATTTCTCACAGTAAATATTATTAAACTATTTAATAATTACTAAAAATAAAAGTTTCTTTATATTTCCATTCCTATTTCTTGCTGGAGGAAAAAAGTATTAAAATCCACTATTACCTAGTAACTATACAATCATTCCAAATAGTAATTTCAGATAAACCATTTAAATTCCAGCTTCTAAGTTATAAACATATGAAAAGGACTAACGATCCATAGGCATTAGCATTTCAAGAAGTGTAAATATAGGGATGCTCCTGTTATCCGAAAGGAACAGAATAATTATTAATCTGCACCAGGAAACTCGAGAAATTCCAAATAGTAATCATCTAAAACTCATAATATATGAGTTCAAATTGCCAAAAAGATGCATTCTTCCACCTGTCCATCAATTATATACACAATACAAATATCGAAAACCTACAAATAACTCCACAAACTAAAGAAGAGTGATGACAATAAAAAGTAAAATAGCAGCAATAAAAGAGTACTTAAGAGCAGCAACTAAAATAGCCAAAGAAATAAAAAACAACTGCCACAAAACTTGCACACTAGCCCATGTCAACAGACCTGTTAATGCAACTGCAACAATGTTTTGTGGATCCGGGTCAAGAACCAAATCAACCCATCTGAAATTAAACTTGGGCATTTCATTATCTTTCTTTGAATCTTCTTTATCTTCAAGCCCATTTCTTTTAAACCCATTTTCATTATCTGGTTCTGGTTTTAACCCATTGGGTTCTTGGTTTGCATGTAAAATGAACTTTTTTTGCAGGTTTTGAGTGAAGGGTAGAGATTGAAATCTGGGAAATGGGGATTTTGGGGTAGGGTTTGATTGGTTGAGTGAAATTGGAAATGGGGTTTGGGGATTTGGGAGTGAAATTAACCCTAGCATTTTCTTGATTTTCTTGAAATTTTGATGTGTTTTAGAATCAGCCAAACAGAGAATAGTGAAGAATAGTGTGAACTTTTTGGGCCTTTTGATGGGCTGTAAACAGTATAGCCCATTAATCCCGGTAAACATGAACGTCAATGGCAATAAAATTATTCCCCGCGCAGGGAAATCAAAATTATTGTTATAATAAAATTGTTGTAAAAGTTTTTGTTTATTAGAATTTCAAATTAATAAAACCAATTATCTCTCAAATAATTTTCTCGTTTCTTACTAAACCAAATCAAGTCAAATGTACACAATTAAACGTATCCAATATACCTGCTTAGAGCGGGGTTTGGAAAGTATAAAATGTACGCAGTCCTGCCTCTATCCTTAAAGTAGGGATACTGTTTCAGTGAAGAACCTCGACTTAGTAAATAGTACATAAAAATGTGTGATAACTTAAATACAATACCTTAGCAAGTGTCGTTATTCATACGATACTTATTTCGAATTGAATGCATTGTCGCGAGCAAAGAAACTTATGAAATGGATGAAACAAACAAGTTATGATGTCAATGTACTCATGCAACATCAAAAGCTATGAACAAATCACGTGGTAACCACGAGACCCGACTTTTAATACCCCGATACGCCGTCTCCAAGCATCTCTGTCTAATGTCATATTACCTGTGAGATTTAAAGCCGCCATATCCAAACTTAATTGGTCTTTACATGTCCTATGTGCCTCTCTTTTTCTTCCCATTTACCGAAATACATTCAACTCGTTTAACCGGGGCTGAAATACATCTCCACCTAAGATGTTTATACCAACGTAAACATCCCTCCCTTAGTTTCGTAGAAATAGACTTAATACCAAGAACTCTTCTGAAATCTTAGTTCAGTATAAAATCAAATATGGTGCAACCACAAATCCACTGCAACATACACATTTTCGCCGTTTCCAATAAACGCTCTTGAGCCTGTCTCAATGGCCAACATTCAGACCAATATAATAATGACGGTCTAGCTGCCAATCTGTAAAATTTATCTTTTAACTTCAAAGGTACACTTTTATCACATAAAATGCCCGTAGTCGCCCTCCATTTAACCCAACATGCCTTAATACAATGTGTAATGTCGAGAGTAATATCACAACTATTCTATATAAGAGAAATTAGGCCTTCTACCCTTCTATTTACTATTAAAAATGCTCTATCTCAAGATGGCGCTTTTTTATTTTCTTGTCATAAGGATTATGTACCCTTCTATACCAGTAAAAATGGATTGTATCTCGAGAAGTCGCATTCTTGTTTTCTTATCATATGATCTGTGTCAAGTTTGTTGTTGATCTAATTTTCTTTGGTTGTTTTATCACAACCTTTTATCATCTCAGTTGCTCTTTTTCAAGTTTTATGCACTATTAACTTAGTTTAAATATGCAACTATCAGTCACAATTACAAAAGAAAAAGTAAGACAAAGGGATGATATCATCATGGCGCGACATTATTTTATCGAGTAATATTTACTGAAGCTGGCTAGAATTCACTTTGTTATTACCTTAGTTTACCAGCCGAATTATGGAATAACATTTATGTACCTCTTATCTGCAAACTTTTTAGGAACAATGATTACACTCTCCAGTTCAAAATGTGAGTCGGATCGGACCCTCTAGTTCTATTTTCCAGTAAAACTGTATAAAGATGTAGCATTAAAGTTTCATACTCAATCAGCATTCATGGTAAAATTCCTATGGCAGATGTGCTAGTTAGATATATAGAAAGCTCCTTTTGTTGGCTAGTTTTTTCTGATTTCCACGTAAAATTGAGCTTTGTGCAGTCCCAGAAGAACGGATAGATATTGTAGGCCAAATATATGTATATAGGCATATTAATCACACTGTTAAGCTTGTCTTTTTTGGTTCAATTGATGCTCCAATGAGTTGTTATTTTTGTTTTTTTTGTATTCAATTGATGCTCCGATGAGTTGTAATTTGTATGACTGGTGAAACAGCCCGCACTTCTGTACTATTAATTCTAAATCAAAACTAAAATATAATTCAATTTAGTGATCCAAAAATATATTACAAAGGTGCCTATTACAAAAGCGCAGTTAACGGAAGCGGTCCAAAAGTCATTATAGTCCGATCACAAGTCCTCGAACTCCAATGATATCCAACTCGAATCTTAGGTGAAACCCTGAAACATTAAAAGGATGAGCTGCGAAGCCCATCAAGCATACAATCGATCCAACTAGTAAGACAAGTAACACACACATAACAAAATACGATAATCTCTACGATACGATATACAAAACAAACACTTTCGATACATATTCTTATTCTTATTCGATATATACGATACACATAACACATAAATAATAATAATTCAGAACCCATAATTCATGCCACGACCACTACAACCTAGTGACTACAATCCGGTGACTGCGGTCCTAATTTATTATTCGATATTTTCACAAACCATGACACAAATCAAAAATTCAGAATTATCGTCTAGACACCACATAGATATAACAATATCTATACTTGTAATACATAATACTTTCAAATATATCATCACTTAGCCCAAGTTTTAATAATCAAAGATAAACGCTTAACACATAATTTTGAAAACACTAGCAAGATTGATCGAAAACTTACCTTCAAACCTGACCAGATCTGAAATTGACCTTTTTGACCATCTAAACGACGCTTTCTTGGAAAATACGAAACACGAAAGTTGTAGAGAATGAAAAGACCTTGCCGAAAAGTCCAGAATCAACGAATTATGACATACAATGAATTTTCTAACTAATTTACAAATCTGCTGAATTATATGTACAAAAATCCTACGAATTTTAATGATTAAAACGAGGGAGATCAATATGGTGTATTTATAACGATACAAAACCCTCTATCTTAATATACAAGTTATCTATATTAGAATCTGATCCGAATTTTAGGTCCATTGGTTTAATTTAAATTTTAAATCATAATTCTTATCTAATTTTAATCATTTTTATTCTATTATTCCTATAAATTATGGGATATTAGAACCGGACAGTAAAACATGCGATCCAAATCGGAGAAGCAAGTGTTTATTGGTCTTATTGACCGCCTACATGTATGACTGTATTGATGCTGACAGCTTCTGACATGAAATGCTAAAAGTATCTTCTTATACCGACTTGCACTGGGATTTCCATTTATTGTACTGATGTGAAGGGGTTAATCTTGAAATTGAACTCGCTAATCTTTATCTGACCATCAGTAATGAATCGACCTAATATCATTGATATATCTGGTGATATCAACTACATTAAAGAACCACGATTACTCAAGGAGACAATAAAATTATGGAGCACTAAAATATACGACGAGTACAATATAATAAGGAACACTCGATTAGTATTAACTATATATTTATTTACACCGTATATGTGTTTAGATGTAGAGAAATTTACGAGTCTGATAATTATCCATCTACTTGTGTATATATCATAGCTATTAGATTTGTTAATCTCTTCAGGTGATGTTTCCATCAACACTTCTTGGAACTGGTGAAAATTGGACCCTAATGAAAACCATCAGTGTCACAGAGTACCTGAACTATGAAGCACGTTAGTAATCTGAGTATGCAGATTATGATAGAATAAAGACACGATCAGTCAATAACTACTGTTGGTTTACAATTTAAAATTTACTATCTTTGCCACTATTTTGGCATTTTTATATGCTGAAAGATACTAACATTCATGTAGAAGTGCAGAGATATTAGTTGCTAGCATCTCCAACCGTACAGAATCCTTAACTAAAATTCATTAATACATACTATAAATAAAAAATATAGAGATTATGTACAAAAACCATCTCTAATGGGTACATTTGCCAACCTTTTGATATTAGCTATATTTGTTGAATTACTATAGACCTGTTAAAAATTTGTAAAAAAATTATAATCATTTATACCATATTAAAGTGATATATTCTATCTATAACAACATAAAATTTTAATAACATACTATTTTTAAAATATAGCTAACCAATATAGCCAAAACTATCGAAATACCATCGAAGCACATTGTCTTACGGATTCAACAAATCTTACATATTATCCTACAGATCCAATTTAACCAACCAATTATAAGTAACACCATTGGAGAGCTCTGGTAGACCAGGCTCCAGATAAATTAGCTGATACCCTTGTGTTTTTAGATTTCATCATTTTTAAACGGTTTTCTGATATTAGGTGTCAGACTCATAATGTACATGGGCGGATTTGCAAGCAAACTTAAATACTGAATTGTTAAATAATCTTGGAAATTTCATTAATCATGTCTTAAGCTTTATTGCGAAAGAGCAAGTTTAGTCATCTACTTTCTGGGAGCTTAAGTTGTTAATACAAACAGTTAAAGGTAATAGACAATTACAGAGGCCAAGTCCTTTACTTCTTTCCTACATTTGGATCATTAAGTACAGTATATACAAAAATGAATACAAAAAAATTTAACAGTTGATATGTCATGTATTTACTTGCATCAGTCCCATCACACCCTTGAACAATGTTTGGATGCTTGATCTATTATGGATTGTCATGTAAACTCCATCTATTTATGCACCCGAACACTATTTTATTGTCATAAAGATTTTGAGTATTTTTTGTTTTACTTGTTTGTTAGAATACATGACATTAACAACGATGCACGAATGCAATAGTGATGGGTGATGGGGACTGAATTAGGGTTTTGGGGATGACTTCACTAACGAAGAAAACAAATAACACAAGTTATAACTCAAAATTTGCCCATTACAAAATAGCTAATCAGTATATATAATAAACCTATTACCTATCTAATACTGTTACGCCTAGATTCCTTCGGGTGTTTGAACAGGTTTTGGCTGACTTGAAGGTGGCTTCGGCCAGTACCTGAAAGTGAAGAGAATGCGAGAGTTTGTACCCCCGATTCACCTCCGGTGTGAGAGTAAGAATCTGGTTGTAAAGGGGAGGTAAATACTACAAGAAAAGCAGATTGTTTGTGAGAATCTGTGTGTATTTGACTTACTTTTCCAGAGGTTTTATACCAAACCTCACCATAATTGCTGCTTACGTTACTCCTCATTATGGAGGAAGTGAAAAGGGGGCGTTATGCTTCCTCTGTGTTCCAACGGTCCTGATGGAGAGAAGGCTTTGGCCCATGACTCTCCGCAGGCCTTCGTCCTATGGGCCTGGTGGGCCTTCGGCCCAATAGCGAGGTTGTCGACGGTCTTTAGTTCAGAAGGCCTTATTGGGCCTATTACTAACATGTCCCTGTCGTTCGGACATTCCTTCGGGCTGTCAAAAGGACATCTGGTCAGGCCCATATCGGGGCGAAGAAACCCTAGGGCGACCTCTTCAGTTTCGTCTTGATGGTCGCTCGGGCACGTGGCACGTCCCTGGGAACTGGTGGAGCATTAACGTGACAGTTGTTGGCACGTCGTTTCATGGTCCAATCTTAGCCGTCGAATTTCAACCGTTTTAATCTTGGATGTTGATTTTAAAAACCCCCAAACGTCGCCTTTCCAAATTCATTTTGGGCGCCTATATAAAGCTTATTTGTGCCTTTTCTTTTACCTTTACCACTTCCATTTTCTTTACACAGCAACAAACTCCGGCGAGCTTTTCCAATCACGGGCAACATCAACTCCGTTTTTCCAGATCACCCCATTACAGTCCAGGAATATCTTCAAATTAGTAAGTTTCTTTTTGTTTCGAGCATTACTTTTATTTGTATGCGAGTTTTTGGAGTTTACTAGGCTTTGCATGCGGCACTTGTGGCACTGGTTTTAGGGGGTGTGACTGGGTTTCGAACGTATTTAGTTGTATGTTTTGGGGATTTCCAGTTGCTGGGGTATTTCTGGGTAGGTAATAGGAATTTGTTTGGGTTTTATCAGTTTGAGGGGCCCTACGGGTTTAAAGATGGCATCGAAGGCATTTTATGGCCAAGAACGTCCTTCGGAGTTTCTTGGCTTTTAGAACGTCTTCCGGGAGCCGACCCAGGGTGTAAACATGTATCCCGGAGTGTTAGAGATGTTTGCGAAGGATTCTTTGTGGGCAAGAACATCCTTCGGGTTGGCTTGTCCCAGGAACATCTTTCGGAAGCCGTCTCCGGGCCTTTTGTTCATTCATTCGGTCCTGGTACATGTACTCGGTTTTTATCTTTTTTTCTTTTGTCGGCTAATCCGAGTACATGGACTAATGTCTCTCTGTTTCCGAATACAGGGACATGGACCGAGCGAACCGCCCTCCAGATTCCTGGGACCCTTTGTCGAAAGCTTGGCAGGGACGTCTTCTATACGCCCAGAACGAACGGGGCGGGCCCTCTTTGGTTCGGCCGCAGACTACCTGGCGGATAACAATCGATCGGAGCTGTCGAAGGGGCGTGTGGTTCAGATGTAAAATGATTTCTCCGTCCCTCGGGGGTTTTGTTGGTTGTATTTTCCGAAGAAGGACGAAAAAATCTACGATACTCCGGGGGTGCCGGAGGGATATGGAGGCTGCGCCGTGGGGGTCTTGGAGGTGGCCTTTAAATGTGGCTTAAGGATGCCCCCGCTGAAGTTGATAAAGCACCTTTTCTTCCAGATGGGCATCGCCCTTGGACAGATGGACCCAAATGGGTTCATCAATATTAACTGCTTCCAGAACAGATGCCTCCACGCCAGGATCGCACCCAACATTCGTCTGTTCTGGTATCATTATGACTTTCGAAAGAACCCAAAGAGTCCCGGTTTTTACACCATCGCTCGGCGAGCAGGGCGAGCTGATTGGACGGCGATCAACTCAAGCAACAAGACCACTCACACTCATTGGTGTTATGTGAATGGTCCGCGGTTGGCTGTCATGTCATTTTGGCGCGATGTGAATGCCTCGCTGCTCCTTATGCCGAGCCTGACCATGGAGGAGAAGGAGAATTACGCGGCGTTGGTGGACGTCCATGTGAAGAAGTTGGGTCCCAAAGAGTTTCGGGACAAAGACTGGGTCTTCGGCTTGTGGCGGTGGGGATAACAAAACTTCTTCCTTCGTTCTTTCTTTTATTAGTTTTGTTCCATCACCTGTATAATTGTTTGTCCTTTTTATGCATTCTGTTATATATGCTTGGGCTGACTTGCATCCTGCTTACATTTCAGTGTCTTTAAGAGAGGCCTTGATAGAGAGGAAGAAGGCCAAGGCGGCCGAGTGGAGGGCTGCCGAGGAGGCGGTGAAGAAGTGGGCCACCGAACAGAGGGCTACGTCGGATCCCTCGGAGGAGACGGAGGAGAGGGCTCAGACCGAGAGGGCTTCGCCACCCCGCCAGTCTCGTGCGGCTTCTGAGACCGAGGAAGGGGACGACCTGGAGTATATGGGAGAGGGGAACCCTTCAAAGCGGACCCGGAGCCGGGAGGGGGTCGTGCAGTCCTATCTCCCAGGGTGGAGTGTGCTGACGTCCGACCATATTGTATACCCGTCCCGACAATCCACTAAGGAGGTTGCTTCGGACTTATGCCATGGCCTCCAGCTTCCAATCAATCTTCCGACCTTCGCTTCGGCTTCTGCTACCGAGGCCTGCATGGAGCTTCTATCCTTCTTGTCCCTGGTATATACTTTATTTTTACTTGTTCTATCATTCGGTAGGTTTCTTTCTCTTTCGTATGACATTTTGCTTTGTGTTTTCGCAGGCTGCTCCTTGGGCTGTTGCCGTGGAGGATAAGGTCAGGGACATGGAGGCTCGGATGGCCGAGGTGAGGGAGCTGGAGAGGAAGGCCACAGTGGCTGAGGAGGAGCTCGGGAGGGTGAAGACCCAGAAAGAGGAGCTGGACGGGCAGGCCACCCAGCTGAAGGAGGACAAGTCCCGGCTGGAAAATGACTTGGAGAAGGTGAACCGGAGGATCTCCCACCGGAACGTCCAGCTGAAGAGGTCCCGCAAGGAGCTTCGAAAGAAGCAGAAGCAGCTGGACCAGACGGAGGAGCGTTGCTTTCAGTTTGGCGCTGACTATGTCCTGGAGAATGCCCATGGCCTGAACTGGGACTATAAGCAGTTGCTGGATGATAGCTTGGAGGATCATATCGGTCGGCCAGCAGTTGAAGCCCCTCATGTCTCCTCCAGCGAAGACGAAGAGCTCTTGGATGAAGACCCTCAGGCCTAAGCTTTCAGCACTGAGGTGGTTGACATGACTGAAGATGATCTTGTTGCAAAGTTTGCCATTGGTGTTTCCATGGTCGTACCCAACTCTTGCAGCGGCTTTCTTCGTTCATCTTCTTGACTTGTAATTTTATTTTTTGTAATCGATACTCCAGCCTTCGAGGTTTTGTAACTTAACTAGCCTTCGGGCTTTTATATTTTAATGCATCTTTCATCTTTCTTCAGCATTGTTTCTTTTATTTCAACCGTGTATTTTATTCGTCAACGATTTTAATAGAATGAATTGTATCTTCGGCTTCATTTGCCTTAACAATTTTAACAAAATGAATCGCCTCTTCGGCCTTATCAATTTGCCTTAACAATTTTAGTAAAATGAATTGCATCTTCGGCTTTTACTTTAGCAATCTTAATAAAATGAATCACATCTTCGGCTTTTGCCTTAACGATTTTAATAAAATGAATTGCATCTTCGGCTTTTGCCTTAGCAATCTTAATAAAATGAATCACATCTTTGGCTTTTGCCTTAACGATTTTAATAAAATGAATCGCATCTTCGGCTTTTGCCTTAGCAATTTTAATAATGCCTTGCCCCCTATGGCCCCAAGGGTTAAAGACCGAAGGTGACTTCGGGCTGTTAATGATTTAAGTTACTGCTCTTGGGCGAAGGAACAGGGATGCTAATCATTCGGTGATTGCCCCTTGATCAGCATGTCATTGTTCGTTCGGTCAATAAGAAGTTTCGGGTGGTCTTCTTCGGGATTTCCCCTGGTCCAGGCCGTCTTCATTCTGTATTTGTTTGTAAATACAATCGTGATTGAGGCTGAATGATCATGTCCTTTTCTAAGATTGCCCCTGGACAGGGTTTACTTCGGACCTCTTTGATATCACACTAACAAGGGAAGGGCGAAGGATACGGGCTTATCTTAGGATTACCCCTTAAGGCTCTTCGTTAGTCCTTTCTATGTGCAAATCAAATCATAGTAGTGTAGTGAAGGATGTTTGAGTTTTGTGGGACTGCCCCTTATGTTACATGCTTCATTAACAAATTGGACAAGGGCGGCGGCCGGAGAGTTTATCGTCTTCAGGATCGCCTTTAGATAATACTCACGCGGCCGCAACTTTGGTAATAAAGAAATGTGATAAAATGCGTCTTTATTTATAACCGAGCTGCTTACATTCCTCATATTAAATTCAAGTACAAACTTTAAATTTTAAAGAAATTTCTTACTGATAAAACTTTCGAAGGCGACAGGCGTGCCAGGTGTTCTTGATTGCTTCGCCTGCTAGGGTTTTAAGCTTATATGTTCCTGGGTGAACGACCTCAGTCACCTTGTAAGGTCCTTCCCAGTTAGGCTGAAGCTTTCCTTGTTTGGTGGGCATAGAAGCTGCCAGTTCTCTCAGGTCTAAATCTCCCACTCCGAACGACCTCTTCTTGATGTTGGAGTCATAGTGCTGAGCAGCCTGCAACAAGTATTTCATATTCCTTTGATAAGCAGCTTCCCTTTCTTCCTCCAGCAAATCCACATTCGCTTTCAGCCCAAAATCGTTGGTTCCCGTATTGTAGACCTCGGTTCGGTGTGACTCCAATCCTGCTTCGGCTGGGACCAGAGCTTCGGTTCCATAGGCCATCCTGAAAGGAGTCTCTCCTGTTGAAGTCCTAGGGGTCGTTTGATAGGCCCATAAGATCAAAGGGAGTTCTTCTGATCATCTTCCTTTAGCCTTGCCCAGCCTTTTCTTTATTCCTCGAAAGATCACTTTGTTTGCCGCCTCGATTGCCCCATTTCCTTGTGGGTGGGCGACCGAGCTAAATTTTTGTTCTATTCCGAAGTGGTGCAGAAACTTGCGGAACTTGTTTCCAATAAACTGTGTCCCATTGTCCGAGATGCAGGTCTTCGGAATGCCAAACCGAAGAATGATATGTTCTAAGAAGAACTTTTTTGCGGCTTCCTCAGTTATGGCCGACAGAGGACGGGCTTCGACCCACTTGGTCATGTAATCAATGGCGATTATGCAGTATTTCGCTTGCTTCGTACTAGTTGGGAGAATGCCAAATATGTCTATGGCCCAGACGGCAAATAGAATGGGACTTAATACTGAAGTCATCTCTTATGGGGGCTGCTTGGGGACTGTGGCGAAGAGTTGGCACTGGACATACTTGTTGGCATATTCGATGGCGTTGGCCTTCAGGGTTGGCCAGAAGAATCCCTGGCGAAGGATCTTGAAGGGGAGGGACCAACCGGCCAGATGCTCACCGCAAATTCCCTCGTGTACAGCCTCTAGGACTTGGCGTTGTTCTTCGGGGTTCAGGCACCGTAGGAGGGGTTGGCTGACGGATCGCCGATACATTCGCCCATTAATGATTGTGTAGCTCGACGCTCTGTACTTTATTTTCAGTGCTTCCCTTCGGTCCGGAGGTAAGATACCCTTCTCCAGGAAGCTTCTTCTGGGTGTCATCCAGTCGTACTCATGGTGTATCTCTAAATATTTTTTTTTCTCAATTTAAGACGTCTTGGACTCGGTGAGGTAGATGGAACCAGCTAGGTTCTGTGTCTCAGCTGAGGCTAGCCTTGACAAGGCGTCTGCTCGCCCGTTGTTCTCCCTGTCAATTTGACTAAGCTCAAAAGTATCAAATGACAGGGAAGAATCCTTTACCTTGGTGGCGTAAGCTTTCGTTCGGGGGTCTCTCTGCTCATATTCTCCCGAAAAGTGCTTTACGACCAGCATGGAGTCGCTAAAGGCTCTTACGTGCTTTGCTTCTAGGCTGCGGGCCAGTTCCATCCCCACGAGCAGCACTTCATACTCGGCTTCATTATTTGTCAGAGGGAAAGTGAACCTTATAGCCTGGCAGATCTTGAAACCTTCAGGGTTGGAGAGAATTAACCCGGCCCCACACCTTTTGCCAGCTACAGAGCCATCCACAAAAAGCTTCCATTTCTCGGGTGTTCGAATGAGTCGTTCATCGGGGGTGAGGTCTTGGGGGCCCGTGAACGTACATTCTACCACAAAATCAGCTAGAGCCTGGGCCTTGATTGATGTCCTGGGGACATACTCCAGGTCAAATTCTCCCAGTTCGGTGGACCAAGCTACTAGCCTCCCCGATGCTTCGGGCCTAGTTAAAATCTTCTTCAAGAGTTGACTGGTGACAACTTGGATCGTTCGGCTTTGAAAGTAGTGTCACAATTTTTGGGAGGCCATGACCAACCCATATGCGAATTTTTTGGCATTGGGATATCTTGTTTCGGCGTCCTTGAGGACGTGGGATACGTAGAACACGGGGTGTTGATTTCCTTCATGATTTTTCATAAGCACTGCCCCTAGAGTTCTGTCGGATACGGCAAGGTAGAGTTGGAGGGTTTCTCTTGGATTGGGGTGCATCAGGAGCGGTGCCTTAGTCAAATACTCTTTCACTTCCTCAAACGCCTTTTGACAGTCGGGCCCCCATTCAAAATTCTTCGTCCCTTTTAATACGGCAAAGAAAGGAAGAGCCTTTTCTGCCGACCGAGAGATAAAGCGCTGAAGGGCTGCGAGTCGGCCAGTTAGCTTTTGGATGTCTCGGATATATTGGGGGCTCCATATTAATAACTGCTTCGATCTTTTTGGGATTCGCCTCTATCCCCCGGGCGCTGACCATATAACCGAGGAATTTACCACTACAGACTCCGAAGGTACATTTGTTCGGATTAATCCTCATGTTATTCTTCCTTATCGTTTCGAAGCATTCCCTTAAGTCTTCGGCATGATCCGGAAACTGTGACTTTACAATCATGTCATCAACATATGCTTCCATGTTCCTACCAATCTGCTGTTTGAAGACTTTGTTTACCATTCATTGGAATGTGGCTCCAGCGTTCTTCAGTCCGAAGGGCATTTTAATATAAGCATAAGTTCCCTTCGGAGTTATGAATGCTGTCTTGGGCACATCCTTGTCATTTATAGCAATTTGATGATAACCAAAAAAAGCATCCAAAAAACTAAGTACCTCATATCCTTCCATAGCGTCTATCAATTGGTCGATGCTGGGCAAGGGGTAGTGATCCTTCGGACATGCTTTATTGAGGTCCGTATAGTCGACACTGTAAGTCATATGTCATAGCCTATTTGTATATTTGAGGATTCAACTCAACTCAAATAAGAATGTAATAAGTAAATAGTGGATCTACCGTCAGAGAGATCTCGTAAAGTAACATCTGTCAGAGGATTCGGAAATAAGGTTCATCTACATACTTGAGGAGTTAATTCACTGGAAGAAGTTCAAGAAATTGATCAAGCCTCAGTGATATAAATCAAGATCGTGGATTTAATCAAGTGACAGAGATCTCGTCAGAGTATCATTAATTACAAGGATTTAATCTGAAAAAAATCAAAGTGTCAAAGTCAAGACATGAAGAAACGTCACGGAAGTTAGTCACTCATGAACCAGACAGTACATCGAGTGTCAACATTGAAGTGGTGGAATTGATTCATATATTTCAGTGATTTTCAGAAGATATACAGAAGAATAGATGTTACTCAAGATTAGTATTAATTCTCTATTAATTAATTAAGTCATATAATTTAATTAAGAAAATAAATTATATCTGCAAAAGATTAATTTATTTGATTAATTAAATTAATTGATTAATTAATTCTGAATTAATATTAAGAATTTTCAGAATTTAAATTGGTTTAAAAATCTGTTTTAATTCAACAAGACAACTGATTGTATTAGTATGACAATCGGTATGACAATCAATAGTCATACCGAAAGTCATGCTAATTCAGTTGATTGTCTTACCAGAATTATTATTAGATTAAAATCACTTATTAATTCAGCAAAAACAATCTGTTTGAACTACTATGACAATCGGTATGACAATTGATTGTCATACCGAAAGTCTTGCTAGTTCATTCTGATTGTCTTGCCAGTTCTAAACAATAGTCCTACCGATAGTCTTGCTGAGCCAAAGAGATTGTCATGCCAGTTCATTCTATTCGGCTGTTGGATTAAATAGAAGCAGAAGTCATTCATTCATAATTCAATCATCCAACAAACAGAAGTCAAGAACACAGCAAAAAGAAAAAGAAGCAGAACAATATTACATTCTTCTCTGCAATACTTCAAGATCAATTTCTAGATTGTAAAGTTAAATTCAATCAACTAGAAATCTTTATCTTGTTCTTGTGTAACAATCTAGCGGATCAAAATCCCTAGAACTTAATCTCAAATCGTGTTTAGCATTTGATTCTAATTATTGCAAAAATAAAAAAAGTTCATGTCGAATTTATTCTAAATTTGTGATAATTAATTTGAGATTAATTCCTTGTAATCAATACAGTTGTTGTAACACCTTTCAAGTTTAATAATATTCTTATTTAACTTGAATTTTGTTTCATATTTTTTATTCCGCATTTATAGATTATTTGGTGTTGTTTGTATTCAACCCCCCCTTCTACAAACACATTGGGACCTAACAATTGGTATCAGAGCCTTCTGATTAACGAACAAATCAAGATCCTGGACTTTTGTGATTTTTCAACTCCTTGAATTTTTATTCATTCAAAAATTCATAATGACTTCACAAAAAGTTGGAACCGTTAAAATTCCACAATTTGATAAAGAGAATTATATTATGTGGAAGAAGAAGATGCTCTTGTTTTTACAAGTGGCAAATCCCAAATATTCAAACTTGTTGAAGAAGGGGATAAAAACTCCGATGGTTATTGAACCAGAGGTGATAGTAGATGATGTTGTGATCACCAAAGCCAGAACCTATCCTAAAGATCCTGAAGATTTTACTCCTGATGAAAAGGAAGAAGCCTCCTTGGATGCCAGCCTTCAATTAATTTTAATTGATTCCCTTGATCCCTTGATGAACAGACATGTGATGAACTGTAAAAATTCCAAACACATGTGGGAAGCTATTGAGGTGATCAATGAATGTACAGAGGAAGTTAGGGAGAACAAGTTGGAGATCCTAACCTCTGAGTATGAACATTTCAAATCAAATCTAGGAGAAGGAATTACTGAAGTGTTTGAGAGGTACAATGCGTTGATCAACAACCTGAACATCAATGGAAAATTTTATTCAATCAGGGAGGTCAACAAAAAGTTCCTTTTAACACTGCCAACTCATCTTGAACATAGAATCACTGCCATTAGAGAAGCTAGAGATCTGAGTGAGATTTCTTTGGACAGGCTCTATGGAGTGTTAAAAACCTATGAGTTGGAGCAGATTCAACAGAAGGAAGTCTACAGGAAGGATAGAATGGTCAGCACATCTACTGCACTTCTAGCTGAAGGTCAACAACAACAGCAATCTCAACAATTGGAGAGAATGGTACAGTGTTCCAAGGCTGAGGAAAATATGTTAGTAGCAGAATATGATCCTCCTACTACAAATCAATCAAGTGATGATTTTTATTCCTTGGAAGAGCTGGAACAATTGGAAGATGAGTCAGTGGCCCAAATTGTCAAGAGATTCTCCCATGTCAGATTCAAGAGCAATCCCAAGCTTAAGTACAAGTCCAACTACAACAAATTCCAGAAAGGTGGATCTTCATCCTCTAACACCAGCAGTGGTGGATACAAAACAGGGATGGTTGATCGGAGCACCATTAGATGCTATAACTGCAATGAGTTGGGACACTTTGCCACAGAATGTAGGAAGCCAAAGCAAGTAAGAAAGAACTCCGAAAGGGCTTATCTGGCAAAGGGAAGAAGCTGGGATGATACTGACAGTGAAGATAAAGAAGAAGAAAATCTTGCTCTTATGGCTATTAATGGAAAAGCTTCATCGTCAAGAATAGAGGTAAAACTTTCTGATGCTGAAATGGTTTATCATCTAAGAGGCAACTTAGATAATGCACGTCGTGATAATGAACTGTTAAGTTTACAGATCAAAGACCTTGAGAAAGAGGTCAATGAATTAAGACTTGTGCATATTAATCAAGACAAATTAAAAGAACAATTATCTTTTCTAGAGAATAGAGTTGACTGTTACAGAAAACTCAAAACTATTCTCAAAGACAAGATCACCGGTCTTGAGACTAAGGTTAGAGCCTACTTCAATTCTTGTTCGAAGGCTAAAGAGTTCTACAGTAAGCAAGTTGTTAATCAAACATCTGGAATAGGTTATGATTACAATGTTGCTATTAGAGAATTAGGCATAAACTCCCCTCCTCGTGTCTGTGCTAAAGGGAGGGAAGTACCACATGTGCTTAAGGGTGTTGATGAACCCCTCTATAAACCATCAATTGCTGAACCATTTGATGCGACCTCTTCTGTTATTCAGGAAGAAATACGTGCTGAAGATCATGCTAATGAGAAGGTTGTTTCCAAGTCAAGTGTGTCGAAAGTTCCAGTCAAAGTTGTGAAAGCAACTGAGACTAACTCAGACACACATGAGTTGGATAACAAAAATGCCATGTCTGCCATGCATAAATTGCCTGCTATTAATCACTCTCATAAAGCATGTGGTGTTTCTAATTGTATGTCTTGTGCTTTTAATATGATGTATGCTTATTTTAATGGTAAGCATGTTTCTAATGATAAGACTACTCCTCGTCAGCATGTGAATAACAAGAAGCATGATAGGTCTAAGACTGCTAGTCCTTCTAAAGCTAGAAAGGAGACATTTATGCCTAAGCTTAAACAGAAATTTGTTAAGGCTGTTTACAAGGTCAAATGTTCAGTCATTGAGAAAGTTGAGGCAATTAAAATTAAAAATGTTGTTTTGCCTGACAAAGGACAGTTCTACAAGTATGTCGGGCCCAACCAAGTTTGGGTTCCGAAGAAGGGTTAATCCATTTGTGTTGCAGGGCATTAAAATAAGTGAAACCGGGAGTGTGGATTCTTGACAGTGGATCATCAAGACATATGACCGGAGATAGAGCCCTGCTATCAAATGTGGATTGAGAAAGCTGGCCCCCTGGTTACCTTTGGAGATAACAGCAAAGGTGTATCTGAGGGATATGGTTGTTTGCAAGCTGGTAATGTTATCCTGAACTTGTAAATAGTTTCTATATTTTTGCAATATTTATATAAGTTTTTATTTGTATTTTCTGTAATTGTAAATATTGTATGATATATGAAATTGAATGCTGATATCTTGTTGATAGATATTTGGTATTTAATTCATTGATATTTGTTTTTATTATTATTATTTGTATTGTATTATTTTATTTTATTTTTATTTTATTTTATTTTAAATTTTATGCAACATAACAATTAGTATCTAAAGTACTTGACAAGTATCGGTCAATGATATCTTGTTAACATTATGTTGCAGATATTTGTAAGCTTTTGACATGAATGAGAATTACTTAGACTTTACCCTAAGTGATCAATATTTTATCAAAAACTCATTCATATTGAAAAAAAAATCAAACTTCTTTCTACATTAGTGATTTCTTATTTCATGTAAAATCTTTTGAAATCACTATTGTAAATCATTTTCTCTCTATTACCATATGTTCTGTGTTACAGGTTCAGTCTCCAATGACTTTCTTTCATTGACAGTCATGAGGTTGAAAACCCACAACGTCTATCCCAGACTGTAAAGACAAACACAAAAACAGAACCAACCAACACTCTCTTACCACTAAATGTAGTATGAATGAGCGTGAGGGAGATAGTGCCTTAAGTGCACCACATAAGGAAGGTTCTGTAGTCAACCCAGTAGCTCTGTCTCCTACATAGATGAGTAGTATTTAAATCGAGACAACTGCTAACCCCCATACATCTTCTCAAAAAGATGTAATGGTTGAAAAGGCACAAAAACAGTTACTAGATTCATTCTCTCAAAAGGGTGCGTCTATTGAAATTTGCCTGTCGGCCAAGGTATCCTATGTAGTGTCACCACCTCAAATATAAACAATTCTTAATGCACAAGGAAAGGTTACACACACAAAGGATGAGTTGACGGAAATAAGAGTTTCGACCATTTTAAGGTCATATTCGATTGTTCAAGGTTCGTTAATGGACCAATTGCCTTTATAGGTGTTAGGAGAGGATACTGATCCAAAAGCCATATGTTAGTGGTCAGTGTCTACCTCCTCAGGCTTAAATCCCCTGGATGCATCTGCGAATAGTGGATCTGACATAGGCGCAGATTGGCAACTTGTTGACAATGATTCAGATATTACCTGATGAGTCACAAGGAAATGTCTTCACAGACATTAGAAGGGAACTTTGATATTTATGCTAAATTCGTTGGATCATTGTTTACCTTCCCAGAATTCAAATCTGGAACCCTAAAAGGGAAACTAGCAACTTGTAAATTATGACTCAGATTCATCTGACGAGTTTAACAAGGATGGGGATTTGCGAACTCCCATTGCACCACCTGTGACCTCCTTAAGGATGGCTAAGGTGATTTTCCTTGCAGGTACAGCTGGATTATGGAACTGTGAGAGAAGAGTGATACACTTGTGAGAATGAGTGTAAACACGAGTGGAGAGAAGAGTGAAACACATGTGAGGTACACTAAACAGAATCACACACTCACAGTGAGGAAAAAAAAGAAACTTCTTGTTATTTCTTTTCCAACCAAGTGAAATATGAGAACTCCTTCAGACGACGGCATACATTCCTTCTTTAAGGGGGAGATAAAAGCTTAAGTAATAGTTTGGAGGATTCCTCAACTAAGGGGGAGAAGTAGCAGGGAGGAAGAAAAAGATCCTACATATGTACACTACACCACACCATGTTGTTTGTAACTACGGATCCTATTGTACGGGAGAGGTGGTAAATACAAGGTGATTTTCTAATAAGGGAAGAAGCTGTTTTCTAAAAGGGGAGTACCATTGGTTTTATCTGCGGATCCTATTGTACGGGAGAGGTGGTAAACGAAGGTGATCTTCTTTAATCAGTTGATTCTCATAGGGGGAGAAGCAAGACAGATATGCGCTTCTCAACAGGAAATGTGGTTGTACAAATGAAAATGAAACTACTTGAAGATATGTTCAGTCTAGAGGAACGTCTACTTGGAATCTGGAAAATGTTAAATCTAGTCCAGAACTTTTATACTATTTACTTTGCATTTCTTTTTATATCTTTTTCTTATTTGTTAGTTGAGTTATCCTCTAGGTATTTGTGTGTTATTGTCTAACAAACAAATAGGGGGAGATTGTAAGTCATATGTCATAGCCTATTTGTATATTCGAGGATTCAACTCAACTTAAATAAGAATGTAATAAGTAAATAGTGGATCTACCGTCAGAGAGATCTCGCAAAGTAACATCTGTCAGAGGATTCAGAAACAAGGTTCATCTACAGACTTGAGGAGTTAATTCACTAGAAGAAGTTCAAGAAATTGATCAAGCCTCAGTGATATAAATCAAGATCATGGATTTAATCAAGTGACAGAGATCTCGTCAGAGTATCATTAATTACAAGGATTTAATCTAAAGAAAATCAAAGTGTCAAAGTCAAGACATGAAGAAACGTCACGGAAGTTAGTCACTCATGAACCAGACAGTACATCGAGTGTCAACATTGAAGTGGTGGAATTGACTCATATATTTCAGTGATTTTCAGAAGATATACAGAAGAATAGATGCTGCTCAAGATTAGTATTAATTCTCTATTAATTAATTAAGTCATATAATTTAATTAAGAAAATAAATTATATCTGCAAAAGATTAATTTATTTGATTAATTAATTCTGAATTAATATTAAGAATTTTCAGAATTTAAATTGGTTTAAAAATCTGTTTTAATTCAACAAGACAACTGATTGTATTAGTATGACAATCGGTATGACAATCAATAGTCATACCGAAAGTCATGCTAATTCAGTTGATTGTCTTACCAAAATTATTATTAGATTAAAATCACTTATTAATTCAGCAAAAACAATCTGTTTGAACTACTATGACAATCGGTATGACAATTGATTGTCATACTGAAAGTCTTGCTAGTTCATTCTGATTGTCTTTCCAGTTCTAAACAATAGTCCTACCGATAGTCTTGCTGAGCCAAAGAGATTGTCATGCCAGTTCATTCTATTCGGCTGTTGGATTAAATAGAAGCAGAAGTCATTCATTCATAATTCAATCATCCAACAAACAGAAGTCAAGAACACAGCAAAAAGAAAAAGAAGCAGAACAATATTACATTCTTCTCTGCAAAACTTCAAGATCAATTTCTAGATTGTAAAGTTAAATTCATTCAACTAGAAATCTTTATCTTGTTCTTGTGTAACAATCTAGCGGATCAAAATCCCTAGAACTTAATCTCAAATCGCGTTTAGCATTTGATTCTAATTATTGCAAAAATAGAAAAAGTTCATGTCGAATTTATTCTAAATTTGTGATAATTAATTTGAGATTAATTCCTTGTAATCGATACAGTTGTTGTAACACCTTTCAAGTTTAATAATATTCTTATTTAACTTGAATTTTGTTTCATATTTTTTATTCCACATTTATCGATTATTTGGTGTTGTTTGTATTCAACCCCCCCTTTTACAAACACATTGGGACCTAACAGACACACATCCTCCACTTCCCATTTGACTTCTTGACAACCACCACATTGGTAAGCTAATCGGGATATTCAATTTATTCGATGAATTTAGCTTCCAACAATTTTTCTACTTCGGCCTCTATGACCTTCTGTCGTTCGACTGCGAATGTCCTCTTCTTCTGCTTCACCGGTTTGGCCTCGGGCTGCATATTGAAGCAGTGCTTTGCCGTCTTGGGATCCAAGCTGGGCATATCCTCCGGCCCCCAGGAGAACACATCATGGTATTGCTGAAGGACAGCTATCACTTTGGTCTTCAGATCTGCCCCCATATTTTTCCCAATCCGAACCATCTTTCATTAATGGCCTGCATACAACTCCACTTCTTCGGTTTCGGCTGCGGGTTCGGCTATCGGGCTCGGGAGATCCGCCCCAAATTTCTCCAACTCAATGTTTAATGTTTCTCGGCTTCCACTGGACTCGGATTCAGCCCGCTTTCTCTTTCCAGTTCCGTCCGGCCCCTCATATTCCTGATCCTTCTCGAGATCCTCCAGCATTATGATTCGGGCGGTTTTCTGATCGCCTCTCATTTCTCCCACCCCTTTCTCAGTTGGGAACTTGAGATTAAGATGGGGTATAGACTTCACCGCTTCAAAGGTCAACAAGAATGGCCTGCCAAATATTGCATTGTACGGGCTTTCGATCAGAACTACGTAGAACTTCACTGGCTTCTCGACAGTATATGATAATTTTCCTAGGAGGACTAATAGAGTAATTGTTCCTTCAAACTGAATGGGATGTCCTCCAATGGCGTAAATGGGAGCCTCATTGCAGGGCTCTAACTGCTCTCCGGCCAAGTTCATCTTGCAATAGGTTTTGTGGAACAGTATGTTGGCCGAGCTTCCGGTATCTACCATTACCTTCCATATCTTATTCTGCCCGATGATAGGATTTATAATAAGAGGGTCCTCGTGTGGGCGAATGACATCCTCATAGTCTTCTGTGCTGAAGGTCATGGGCATATGTGGCTTCGCCTGACCGAAATGATTTAGATTGTATACTTGTCGGGCATATTTCTTCTTGGTTGTCTTACTGTCTTTTTCCAGGATGCTGCACCCAGATATAGTTTTTACTTCGCCCCTAATTCTATCCCTTCGCTCCGGCTCCTCGGCCTCTATCTCCTTCTCCTGGTTATCCTTCGGCCCCAGCCTATCTCTTAGATCTCGGACGAACTGATTAAGCTCGTCGTCTTTGATCATACGCTCGATGAGCTTTTTGAGGTGATAGCACTCATCGGTGTTATGCCCCTTGTCCCTGTGATAGTCGCAGTATTTATCAGGGTTCTTCTTGTGGTTTGGGACCTTCATTTTGGCCAAACGGACGAATCCGGGTTTGCCCTTAATATCATGGAGAATCTTGGAGATTGGTGCATTCAAAGGGGTGAATACGGCCGAATATTTATCTCGTCGTCGTTCGGCCTCGCGATCCATTTCTTTTCTTCCTTCTTTCCTACTATCCCTTCGGTCAGCGCCTGATCTTGAGCCTTCGTATCTATCGACTCGCTTCGATCGATCGTCCCTTCTGGAATCCTTATACCCCCCAATGCTTTCCATTTTTCGGCAAATGTTCTCGCCTCTCACATATATATCATTCGGGGATTTTCGGGGGAAAATCGTAAAGAGATGAGCGAAGCTTTTTACCTTTATAGGGGTCCAGCCCCGCCATTAGGAAGCCCATTGCTTTGACCTTGTCAAGATTAGTAACCATTTCAGCTTCTTCCTTAAACCGAGCGAGATAGTCCCCCAGCTCTTCGTTCGCCCTTTGTCTGCAGTGGACTAGGGCTTCAGTATCCTTCGCCTTTCGACACAGGTGTGAGTAGTACTTCAAAAACTTCCTTTTCAACTGCTTGTAGGATCCAATGGACCTGGGCTTGAGGGACTTGTACCACATCGAAGTCGACCCTTTGAGATAGGTCTTAAACATTTTGCGTAACATGATATCATTGTTACCCATCCCAACCATCAGGAGTTCGTACTTTTTGCAGTGGTCCTCAGGGTCTCCTTTTCCACTGAACTCGCTCATCTTAGGAAATTGCCTCTCTTCGCCCGGAGGGGGTTGATATTGCTCAATCTCTTGTGTCACGACCGGTTCTCTATCGGCCCTCCTATCGCCGAACAGGGCATTCTCTAGGCGATTGAGCCTGAGGCGGGATCCATCGGGCTCCTCGTCTGAATCAGAAGAAAAGGGTTATTTGGTTCTTTTCCTTCGGGGATGCGAATCAGAGTCAGACTCATCTTCTTCGTCATGCACCCGACGTTCTCTTCTATCCTTGTTCGTTCTGTCATGATCATTGGCCTGCATCGATTCCCGCAAAGCTCGTTCTTGCAACTCAATCTCCTCTCTTTGCAGCTGCAGAGCCTTCAGTCGGAGTGCATCAACTTCTTTTTTCTTCGCTCGCACTTCCGCTTCTTTGTCAGCTTCAGCCGTTACCTGAAAGTGAAGAGAATGCGAGGGTTTGTACCCCCGATTCACCTCCGGTGTGAGAGTAAGAATCTGGTTATAAAGGTGAGGTAAATACTACAAGAAAAGTAGAGTGTTTTAGAGAATTTGTCATGTTCTCGTTATCTCAGCTTGTAAATCTCGTAGTTCCCACAGACGGCGCCAAATGTTACGCCCAGATTCCTTCGGGTGTTTGAACAGGTTTCGGTTGACTTGAAGGTGGCTTCGGCCGGTACCTGAAAGTGAAGAGAATGCGAGAGTTTGTAGCCCCGATTCACCTCCGGTGTGAGAGTAAGAATCTGGTTGTAAAGGGGAGGTAAATACTACAAGAAAAGCAGAGTGTTTGTGAGAATCGGTGTGTGTTTGTCTTACTTTTCCAGGGGTTTTATATCAACATCACCATAATTGCTGCTTACGTTACTCCTCATTATGGAGGGAATGAAAGGGGGGCGTTATGCTTCATCTGTGTTCCAACGGTCCTGAAAGAGAGGAGGCTTTGGCCCATGACTCTCCGCGGGCCTTCGTCCTAAGGGCCTGGTGGGCCTTCGGCCCAATAGCGAGGTTGTCGACGGTCTTTAGTTCAGAAGGCCTTATTGGGCCTATTGCTAACAAATACTTTCCTTACTAATACATGATTCTGAAAGATATAGAATTTCTACTTGTTGGACCTCCAAAGCCTATAATATTGTTTCCAAACCGTTTCTTTGGGATTCTTCCTCTTTTTTATGGGTTGTCCTACATCAAATAGCATCGAGACAGTCTTTAGGTAACTGTACTAAAGTCCGTTAGATACTAACTAGGAATAGTCACATTTGATGGGCTAATACTGTCTTCGTATCCGTCCTTCAAAGGGAGTGCACATACCCCGTCAAAACCTTAAGGTGGTAGAGGAAGGTTCGAATAAGATCTTATACTCTTTAAGACTCCCCCTCAGTCGTTTTATATTAACTAAATGGGGGTGGGAGGACTCGAAGCCGAGTCCCTCCCTAAACCGAGCTCTGATACCATGTTAAGTAACCAGTCGCTCTACAATTTTAAGGTGGTAGAGGAAGACCCGAACAAGATCTTATACTCTTTAACATGTTGCATCTCCGGTAACATTTTGTAATTTTGATGGAAAATCTGCACTGACAGCTTCAGGATATGGCTTCATCATCCCTGATGCACCAGGTGTGGGATCTCACCTTCTTACAAAAAATTGGGTGATAAAGTTGGTAACTATGCGGAACAGTATATTGAAGCTATGGGGAAATTATTGATACCGCTGCTCTGTTATTTCTTTCGATGCTACACCTTGTAGGTTGCTCTTTGTTCATGTAGGAATAACCTTGTAAATTGTAATTCGACTCAGATTAAGCTAAAGCAGGGGTTGAAGCTTGCAAAGAGCATTTCTGTTGAGGGAAATGCATACCTTCAAGTAAGAAACAAATAAAAATCTAGAGCACTCTGTTATTTTTACAATAAACATAATGAACCACAATCACATAGCATCTAACTTTTGCCATTAGTGGACTTTGTCATAATATTAGTCAATCAGCCATATGGCTGTCCTTTAGTATCTGCTGAAAATCATGCTTCATGTAAATTTAATGCAGGAATCTCAATTCTGGAAGCTTTACAAGGAAGACAGGGCTTCCTGTTCTATAGTTATGAAAACTGCCGCAGGACTGGTCTATCTGTTTGCTTGCCTCTTATAACCTTTTATTCCATCCATTTCTATTGAGGTATATTAGGTGGTATAAACTTATGCATTATATTTCTCGAAAGTGATACAGTTTGTCCATGAGATAATGCTATTTGTTCTCACTGCCAGGTACTTAAACAGCTCAACATGCTTCCTTAAACACAAATTTCACTTACAGATGAACATGGAGATATTGACAGGTCTAAAAGACCATGGGAGTTCTTACCTGCTGGTCACAAAATTGGGACTCCTGTTCCAATGTTCAAGGAACTGGTACATATTCTGCGTTTATTTGTTTTTTCACTTGTCAATTTGGTTGAATTTGGACAGAAATTTGCTTGATATTCTTATTGTTCAGTCAGACAAGGATGTGGAGTTATTTAGGAAAACGTTTGCTGTAAGCCAAGCCGATAGGATTGTGAAGGCGGAGGCTGAAGCAAAGCAAATTGCTGAACTTAAAAAGGCGCAAGTATAAGTTTACATTTTGAAAGATTTAGCGAGCAACATGATTCTTTCAAAACGAAATATAGATCATCTGTTCATTCGTTCTTAATTTTTTTTTTTCATTTTGAAATATCTTTTAAAAGCTATGCTTGCCTGAGATTATTCTAAAAAATTACAATCTTTTTCAATGGACCGTGCAATCATTTAATATAGGTTCAGAAGCATCATCCCGATTGACGCACGCTCAATAACACCTTGATGACTTCTTTTATATATTTGAACAGATGGAAATGTAAGGAAAGAACGATTTAAAAAATCCTCGTCTTAAAAATAAAACCCAAGAGCACAGCTGAACAAGAAATTTCCATAAGTAGACTTGATATCCATGTGTTGGCCTCATCAAAAAGGTTCAGAAGCATCCTGATGCCGACTCTTTATACGTGGAAGAAATTGACGTGGGTGAGGGTCAACCTCGAACGGTCGTGAGCGGTCTTGTCAAGTATATTCCTCTTGAAGAAATTCAGGTCTAGTTTCCAGCATGACTGTCATACTCATCTGATCAAACGGACGTATAGATATATATAATTCACTCTGTCATATAGTCATGCTATTTTGTATTTGAATTTCAGTTGAGATGATTTTTTTTTCTAGAATCGGAAGGTCTGTGTTATTTGCAACTTGAAGCCTGCAATTATGCGGGGTATTAAATCATATGCCATGGTGCTTGCTGTTTCGAATGACAATCATACTAAGGTGAATCCTGTCTACAGTTTAGGGTCAAGCATAGGAAGAAATGATTTATTTTCCTTTCATCGTTTACCTGGAAATTTCCTTTCATAATGATTTTACTATCTTAATCATAAAATTCAGAATACATAAATCTGTTTTATAGGCTAATACATTGGGATAACTACTTATAAAAGACAGCCCCACGATAATTTTCAATAACTCTCTCTACTACTTATTCATCCTAATCTTTGGAACTAATTCTACTTATCTTACCAAGAATAAATAATTAAAAAAACAATTTAAAATAAATTAAACAACTTAAACCTATTTTTCTAACAGAATCTTTTAGTAACATTAGAGAACATATTACTTCTAGCAATTTGTTTCCAGAGTGTTAGTAGAACAAAATTTAAAATTTGATGTGTTCCATGTTGGAAGAAAGAATCTCACTCAAACTCACACAAGACAATTTAGGAGAAGAAATTTATTACTTGAAAAGTTACTTGATTACAAATGACTTGGTACAAGGCTTTATATAGGACTCCATGTAAAGATCTAGATAACTCTTAGACTCCAATAGACATCACTTGACAAAGATACATGTATCTAGAGATTACATGTACCTACACCAATACATTGAACATAGAAAAATACTAATACATGTACCAAGATTATTCTAGAGACTCCCACACAATTCTATTATTTTAATAGTCAAAAATATATTATTTATTTTTAACACCCCCCTTAATTTTGAATATCCCAAGTAGACTTCGAAATTTGTTGAAGGCGTCACTTTTGAGAGGCTTTGTAAATATGTCACTAATTTGATCTTGGGACTTCACATAATTCAACTCCACTTCACGCCTTTCGATGCATTCCCGAATAAAGTGATATTTTGTATCAATATGCTTGCTCCATTCATGAAACACCGGATTTTGGCCAAAGCTATTGCCGACTTGTTATCAACCAATACTTCTGTGGACTCATTTTGTGGCATGTGGAGCTCTTCCAAAACTCTCCTTAGCCATATAGCTTGACAAACACAAGAACACGCCGCCACATACTCCGCCTCACAAGTGGACAGGGTAACAATGGGTTGTTTCTTTGAACTCCATGAAAAAGATGTGTCACCAATAAAGAATACATATCCGATGGTACTCTTTCGATCAATAATGTCACCGGCCCAATCACTATCACAATAACCAACAAGTTTGAACTCATTTGAGTAATGATACAACAATCCATAATCCATTGTGCCTTTGAGATAACGAAGAATTCTCTTGGCCGCCTTCATGTGTGTTGTTGTTGGAGCCTCCATATAGCGACTAATAAGTCCAACACTATAGAGTATGTCGGGGCTCGTGCATGTCAAATATCTCAAACTTCCCACAAGACTTTTGAAATATGTAGGATCCACCTTCTCACATTCTTCAAATTTCGATAACTTCGTTCCACATTCAATGGGGGTGCTTACGGCTTGACAATTTTCCATCTTGAATTTCTTCAAAATCTCTCTTGTATAGCTTCCTTGTGATATTAGTATTCCATCATCCATTTGCTTTACTTCAATGCCAAGATAATATGACATAAGCCCAATACCGGTCATCTCAAATTCTCTTATCATGCCTTGTTTAAATTTCTCAAACATACTTGGACTATCCCGTGAATATTAAATCATCCAC
The DNA here is from genome assembly GCF_009905375.1 of Apium graveolens. Lineage (NCBI taxonomy): Eukaryota > Viridiplantae > Streptophyta > Magnoliopsida > Apiales > Apiaceae > Apium > Apium graveolens. Next base: position 186,013,925 of record NC_133657.1, read on the forward strand.
ATACAAGCACGCAAGAAGAAATTCTCCATTTTTAGCAACCTTGGCATATATAACATGTTCATGAGGACACTTGTAAAATCCTTGAGCTTGAAAGTATTTGTCAAGTCTACTATTCCAAGCCCTCGGCGCTTGTTTCAATCCGTACAAGGCCTTCTTTAACTTTAACACTTTTCCTTCTTATCCTTTTACGATGTATCCCAATGGTTGCTCCACATACACGGTTTCTTCAAGAACACCATTCAAGAAAGCGGACTTCACATCCATTTGATGAATTTTCCAGCCATTTTGAGCCGCTAATGAGATGATTAGCCTTATAGTCTCCATTCTTGCAACCGGGGCAAAAACTTCGTCATAATCAACTCCATGTCTTTGATTGTAGCCTTTGGCCACCAATCTTGCCTTATATTTTTCCACCTTACCTTGGGCATTCTTCTTCACCTTATAAATCCACTTTACACCAATAGCTTTTTGTCCTTTTGGAAGTGTTGTTAACTCCCATGTGTCATTCTTTTTTATAGACTCAATTTCGTCGTCCATTGCTTTCTTCCACCTTTCATCTTGCACGGCTTCTTTGAAGCTTGTTGGTTTGGTTTCCGCTAGAAGAAAGAATTTCACTCAAACTCACACAAGACAATTTAGGAGAAGAAATGTATTACTTGAAAAATTACTTGATTACAAATGACTTGGTACAAGGCTTTACATAGGACTCTATAGAAAGATTTAGATAACTCTTAGACTCCAATAGACATCACTTGACCAAGATACATGTATCTAGAGATTACATGTACCTATACCAATACATTGAACATAGGAAAATACTAATAGATGTACCAAGATTATTCTAGAGACTCCCGTACAATTCTATTATTTTAATAGTCAAAAATATATTATTTATTTTTAACATTCCACTCCATTACTGCCTTTGGCTGGTAGGTGCATTAAGAAAATGCATGAGAATATTACTATGTTGTTGTGCATTAGTTCTGGTATCTGAGGGAATTTGTGTAGTGCGCGACTTGTAATTGGTGTCATGATTCTATTATTCAGGTTGAGTTGGTCGATCCACCACCACAATCTGCTCCTGTTGGGGAAAGAGTGACTTTCTCTGGCCTTGAAGGCAACCCTGTTGATGTTCTTAACCCTAAGAAAAAGGTCTGGGAAACCATTCAGCCCGATTTACACACTACCAAGGAACTGATTGCCTGCTACAAAAAAGATCTGCCTTTTAGTACATCAGTTGGAGTTTGCAAAGTCAAATCAATTTCTGTAGGATCAATTCAATAGAGAGGTCTTGGATTACTGGAGCTTCCAGGCCTGAAAATGTTGGTAAAGTTATACTATTAACCTGACCAGTCTTTAGTTGTGCCTAATTGTTTGCCTACAGCATTCTTCTTCTGTTTTTTTCCATCTGTTCGCTGTGTACTTAGCTGTAGAAAATTTATACGCAAATAGATTTAATTGGCGTCGAAGGCTTAAATGATATAGGTTTTTTTTACAAATCTTTTGTGTTTGTGAGATGTTACACATAATTAAGAAAAATAGTGTGTAGCTAGACTTTATTGTATACTACTTTTTACGCACGCTTCATGCCAACACCTATGTTTTACATGTGCTGTCGTTCTATGTCTATATATGTTGAGGCAACTGTTCTATCTAAATTCAAGATCATTGATCATGATTATATGGTAGATAAACACTTTTTTTATGTTTGTTACGAGTAGAATGGTAGTAGTAGTTTAGAAACACAAGTTTCAATGTCCATCACATGAAATGTGCTCTTTTCTTCCTTTCTTTTTACATAAAGGACAAATTTCAGATCTATTAATGTTTACTACTAATTATATTAGTGACTGAGCCAATGAGAGGGGTAATAAACTCAGCTAATATGAAAATTTTAGTAATTTTTTTAATAATCATGATTTTATTTTAAAAAATCTTAATAAATTTTAGTTTAAATCCTGGCTAGCCACTAAAAATTATCAAAGTTTAATTTTAATTTTTTAACCCTTACATTTTATGATCCGGTTTCTGTTGTATAAACTTATTTTCCCATGGTTGAACTATGGAAACGATATTTAAAAATTTCAGTAGACATATAAGTATATAACGTAGCTCTTCTTTAAGCAAAAAAAACATAAAAAACTGAATAATATTAATTTCGAGCGCTAGAACAGTCTGTTCTTAGGGAAGCACCGTGTGCAATTTTTGCCGATTGCTGTGATGTGTGCAAAGTAATGGTTGATGGCTTGATGCATATAATTAATTAATACGGTTAGATTTTAGACCCCTTAGACAAGGTAAGAAAAGTCTGATGCAATTTAAAATATTCTCTTTTTTTTTATTTAAAACATTATACTAAAGATTTTCAACAATGTATTATAAATAACTATTTTTGTTCATTTATATTATATTAATTATTAATGTTAAATATTTTCTTATTAGCCTTACATAGAAACCAAATAGATAAAAAATAACTGTGTATTGTGTATTAAGCTAGTAAAATTTTAAAAGACCACTCACTTGAGTTGATCCAGAGTAACTTAATAGCCTTGTAGAAACCAATAAGTAAAATAACATATAAAATTCACACACAAACATGTAGCATAAAATAATATTTAGCTTGAAGCAGCTAGTATTCCATAACTAGAATGATTTAGTTTTTGCCAGCATCTAGCAAATACTTGTGTTTCTCCTCATCATCCATGAAAGCAGTTGCTGCAAAAGACTTTCCAATGCCCATAGGAGTCTTGAAGTAAATTTTGTTAGAGCCAGGATCATTGTTATCCACAAGACTCATCTCAACTATAGGAACCCACAATAGCAACTGCTTGCTCTTCACTCCTGTCATCTTTTTCATTTTCGACTTCTCAACATACGCAGTTACCTCTGTCGAGTAGCTAACACGAGTATTAGTTGCACCAAAGAAATGCTCGTAAGGCGCCTTCTGTTTCATCCAAACAAATCCTGTTTCGTTAACTCTCCCACATTCGACAAGATCTTGTAGAGGAAGTACACCTTTTGGAAACCCGAGCTCTTGTAGCAGCTCTATGGAATGTTTGTAGCACGCTTCAGCTCCGTATACAATTTCTGCTCCAGCACGTTCAGTAGCAACTTCATCAGACTTGTTTGCATATCTTACCCCTGTTGCTGCCATCGGGCTTAAACTAAACTGCGATCAAGGAAAAAAAACAATTAATGGATTGCGAAATTGCAGAATAATCAAGATGCAGGACTCAGCAGGAATGAATGTATATGGTTGAAATACTAATCATACATAAATACATAACATATAAGATAGGTAAAAGGAGGCACAAAATTTATTATCATTGTCTTTGGCAGTTGAGCTACCTAGCTATTGACAATGTTGCTTACCGAATATATAGAAGTAGAACACTATTTTTCAAACTTCTTGAGTTTAGGTTACCTAATTAACAGATTAATTCATGTTCATAAGGCAAAAGCAACTTCATGATCCGTAGAGACCAAATAAAATTGGTTGGTTTTATATGCAGATGTCATCTGATTTTGTGATCTTCCCATATCATCAAACATTGCAGTTTGATAAAGCACACCAAAAGTGCTGTATATATGATAACATAACATAAAATAGAAATTAATAGAAGCTACCTTTCCATTTATCAAATGTTACAACTATTCTCACAAATAGTCATGTAATTTTATGTGTCTTGATGACAACTCATTCAAAATTAGAATTCAATATGTAAAAAACTTAAATGATCAAAAAGAAAAATCTTATTACCGGCCGTAAGTAAAAGTCAATATAAAATGATTATAAAAGGAGCCTTTCATTTTGTTTCTTTTAAATCGAAAAAAATGTGTCAGGTCGGCAATCTATGTCATTCTTGAGTTTAACGTGTATGAATGTTTGAGTTTATATAGCTATTAAGAGTTTAATTCTTTTCATCTCATGATCGAGAATCACCACTCTACTTATATAGGACTCCAAATTCTCATTTTAAAAAACATAGCTAGCCTCCAAGTCTACATCTTAATAACTTTGTTCAGCCACGTCGCCTGAGAAATTGGATAAAGTAGGTTTTGGAATGCTAACATCGAACTTTCCGCTGATATTTGTGAACCAAGACTTGCTAAACAAAATAATAGAAGAATTAATAGATTACGTAATTCCTTCCGGAACCATGGTATATGTTATAGGTTCCCATAGATGTATGCAAGTACATATGACATAAATAATTTTAAAATATTTTACAACAAACTATTAGATTTTAGAGAGTAGAAATTTATCTAAAGAAAATAAACTCTACAATTAATATTTTATTTATATGTGCAGTTGTTTAAATTTATATATACTCATTATTCACTTTATTTTATATTTAAATTGACTTATTTCATAATATATTTATCTATATCAAAAATGGATATAATTTAAAAATAAATTAATTACCTAAAGATTGAATAATTACATGAATCATATACAGTATGTGTAATGGTGTATATATTGTTATCAAAATAGAAAAAAAATTAGCTAGCTAAATTAATTAAAATATTAATGAAGTCATTGAAGTTAATAGTTAAATATGGAGTTTAATGCATATGCACTAAAGAAGGGGTTGTGTACAATTTTCAATGCAAGTATCTGTTTTTACTATAATAATTTTTATATTAGTGTTTCTAAAATTTAGTGACTTTTTTTAAGATAAGTAATCAAGAAAATTATTTAAGTATAGAATATTTTCACTCCTTTTTCTTTTATTTACAATTTTTTAACTTTAAAACTAAAATTTGTAGATTTGTTGCTAAGTTTTTTATTTTTATTTTGACTATACATGTTTAAATAAATCTATACAAAAACAATATGCCATGTTATATTTAAGGGCTATGTTCAGTGGAACAACTGAACACCTGAAACACCCTCCAAGTGGTAAACGAGTTGCAAGAGCAAAAAAATAATGCTTGGAGCTACTTGTCCGTATAGAGATGTGGCCACTATGCTATATCGTTTGTTACACTTCCTACGCCCTGCGCGAGCGGGGCTCAATTCCCATTTGTATATAATATTATGATATTATCCGTTTTAAACTAAATTTGCATGACTTTATTACTGAATATCCAAAAAAACCTTATACTAATATAACTAATTGACTACTCTATATTCCGATAAAAAAAATTGGATATTCTATATACCAGATAATTTTCTGGTATATAGACACCACCAAAATGTAATATTTGGATTGACACCACCAAACAATCCTCCCCTGAAACTAAAAATCACATATTACGTGATCGCACCCGATGTTTACATCTTGTACCACCACGATTTCCTCGCAGAACCTGTTGCTTAAACACCATCAAGAAAACTTTCAACACAAGGAATCTCGACAGATCTCAAATCGTCATCGAGGAAAACCCCAACATCGTACAACTGCAGTCCATTATTCCCCCTAAGATCCTAGACTAGAGGTCTGAATCATGGGCTCTGGTACCACTTGTTGGGTCGCGAGCAAGCCTTAACTCCACATTAACATGATATTGTCCTCCTTGGACCGATTCCGCGCGGATTAAATTTTGGGCACATCTCAAAAGATCTCGTACTAATGGAGTTGGTTACTCTATATACCAGATAATTTTTTATTATCTACTCGATGTGGTACTTGGATAAACATCACCTAACAGATGAGTTTTGAACTTCAATGTTTAGTGCTAAGTCATCTCTCCACTCCCCATTGTCGCTACCATGTTTGGTAATGAATTCTGGGAACACAAGTGACGGAGACACAAAGTACAACATGTAACGAAGAAAGCGTGGGTAGGTTAGGAACCTAAAGAATGTTTGGGAGTTCAATGAACATTGAGGCTTTGAGAGAGGAAATGCATGTAATAAAAATTTCATAGATGGCACAATATCATCAACCAAACTTTTACCATTAGGTAAAATCTTCTCCTTCTACCATCTGTCGGGAATAATCAGGGATTCATAACTGTAACGACTGAGATTTTCGTGAATTATATATTATGTGAATAAAAATTATGTGGATTATGTGTAACTTGTGTGAATTAGTGAGGAGTACTTAAAAATATATTATTTCAGTTTGATGAGTCAGTATAAGACTTAAAATATGAATTGTGATTAATAATTAAGTTGAAGTGTTAGTCGGGCCTTTAGTTGTGACTCAGTTGGGACGCGACCCGTAAAGACTGATTAAATGAAAAGTGGAATTAATAATATGATTGGGAAAGTAAATTAAATGGAGTATGTGGAAAATATATGATGTAAAGGGTTTTATATGTTCATATGATTATTTGATTAAAAGTATATAAAGCTCTGATATTATTTGAATAATCGATTGGTCCGTAAATACGAAAAGTAATTATAAATAAAGTTTAAATCAAAAAATTTGCAGATATGAGATTTGATCGATTGAGATACGTGGATATATGTTATTTGACTCTTACGTGATTCATGGTGTCATTATAGAATTTTTAAATATTTTTAAATGATTTATTATGTAAAAAATGAGGTTTATTTGACCTCTAAATATTTTTCGAAAATCATCAGAGTACGTGTAAATTATGAAATTTATTTTATTATCTCTAAAATAGTGCTAGAGACTTTTTTAAAAAATAAGGGTTGAAATTATTTTAAGGTTTCAATATTTTAAAAAGATTTTTGAAAGGATTATTTCTATTTTGTGCATTAACTTGCGAAATTCGCAGAAAATAAACCGCTCGCTCGGAAATATTTTTAAAAATATGGCTGGACATCTAGTTTTGTGATCTTAATTTTAAAACTAAGTTTCAGATTTATTTCACCATTTTTTCCGGATCCTAATATTTTATTTAATTTATTTTCAGCATTTGGCTTTAAAAGAAAAACAAAAAAAAATTGCAGATTACTAAAATACCCCTGCCATATCAACATATATTCCCCTCCTCCTTTTTTTCTGGTGCTCTCTCTCTCTCTCTCTCTCTCTCTCTCTCTCTCGCTCTCTCCCTCTCGCTTTCCGGCCGCTTCTTGCAATTGAGACTGGATTCCGGTCTTATTTCTCTTTCTAATTAAGCTATACGGGTTACATGTATGTATAGTTGTGTGTATTGTTCGATTTTGTTAAAACCCACTTCGGGGTTTCGAATTAAACCCTCGAATTTTGAATGTTTTTTATGAAAATCGAATGCGATATGCGTTTTAGAGTATATGGTAAGGTTTTCGTTGAGGTACGCCCTAATTTGGGGAACCTCCGGGACCTTGCCCCACCGGCTATGAGCTCCAGCGAGCCGGTGGAGGCCATGATGCCATGTTGAGCCTTAATAATCGATAATAAACTCGTTTGTACACATGTGTGTGTGTTAATTCAAATTTTTACATATTTTCAATTTCAAATTTTCTTAAATTCGTTCCGATTATATGATAACGACTGGTATATGAATCCGATAAATTGTTTAATGTATGTTTGTTGAGTTGCATGTTAAAATTATGAATTTTCAAATATTATGAATATTATTTTTGATATTTTGATTCAATTTTTACAAAATTCAGATTTTTCGGTTATGAAAATATAGCATATGATTGTAAGATTCATGAAAACTTGTTTTGGTTTTACGAAGTCTGGATTGGTTGGGTATAAAACGAAGTATGTATCTGTGATAGGTGGTTGGTCGTGCAAAAGGGATAGTAAATAAATACGAATACATGCGAAGTATGTATCTGTGATAGGTGGTTGGTTGTGCAAAATGGATAGTAAATAAATACGATTACATCATGTCAAATTTTTGATGCAAATGTAATCGTCAAATAGTTAAGGAACGTAAGAGTCTCTGAAATGAGTAATAAGGATTGTGTAAAGAATGGTATGATAAGTATATGGATATGAATATTTTATTTATCGTGGTTACGTGACTTATAATAAGTGAATGATGAAACGTGTTATGTGTAATCGAGGTGTACGTATATGGTTACTTGGTATAAAAAAGTAAAATCGATGAAAGGTTGAGTATAAGTAAGTAATAGATATGATTACGTGTAAACGTGACAACGTGATTATAAAGTGAATGCATATGCTTATAGGTATGTTATTTAATGTGAAAGGGTAGAAAGCTTACACGTTCAGGGGAATGTCGTTTTATTACGAGGTCCCTAATTAGGGTTTGTTATTGATTATAGATTTGGAAAGCGAGGAAGCGCGAAGTAGAAAAGGAAAGACGATTCTAAGTGACAATTACCCGATTTAGATGAAAAGGGAAAGCATTTGAGGCAAGTAACTCTGCCCTTCTTATAGTGATAAAGATTATGATTTTGATATGAAAAGATGGATTAAATAGTAATATGATCCATGTTAATGTTACATATTTGCTTAACCTGATACCTTTGAAAAATTTACAACCACTTATTGTAACCTAAAACGTAACCCATTGATAACAAATGCATTTTTTTTGAAAACCTTACCCTGTTGATACTAACTTTTCACTAATAATCTTGCACTGATAGTGTTGTGTTTGATTGATACCCTTGAGTTGATAACCCTGGCTTGATTGTACCTTGTGTTATTAATGCCAAAATTAAACCTTTAATTAAACCCTAGTTCTCGATTCTTCTTATTATTCTTGTTTTCTTATTGAACCCCGAAATGAAACTAAGAATGATTTTTAACTTGAAAGAGTCTGAATGATTTCAAAGGCCGATAAATGTTTTAAAATGATGTTAAGTTTTAAAAAGTAAAATAATTTTTCAATATAAAGGTTTTCCTTGAAATCCTAAAGATTTGAGGCGTATATTGATGACCCCTCCTGTTAGCCCTCCTGGCTCCCCTGTTGATGCATCCCCACCTCATTCTGAGGAGCCCATTTATATTAGTACTGATGTTGAGGAGGATCCTTTCGAGGACACTGATACCCCGATGCCTATTTCCCCTATGGTATCCCACTCTAAGCATATCCCTGTTAGGGCTGGCTTTCCCAATCCTGCTGTTGAGCCCCCAGTACCTGTTAGAGTTGATCCAGTGGTTGAGATTGATGCTCCTGAGCCCGAGTGGTGTGTTAGGATTGATATGATAGAGCAGATTGCCCGCAGGCGTTTGGATGAGGGTCCATCTACTAGCGATGCTGAGGTTGAGGCACGTAAAGTTCATAAGCTGATCAGGTGGATGTTGTCCCTGCTGAGAGAGCTCTTGTATCGAGATTATAATCAGGGATGTTAGTTGGTTGTAGACGGGATAGTTTGTGGAAACTGTAGTGTGTTATTGTTGTTATTTTCAGCGTCCATAAGCTTAGGGTGACTTGGTCAGATGCCGGGTTTCCCGTCGTGTTTTAGTTGTTTTAGTATGATTGTGGTTGTAGTAGAACTAGTGGATAGTTAGAAGTTGGTGGTAGATATGGGGTATTTTCCAGATTTTCCCTTGTTTAACCATATGCTTGTTGTTGTACTTTATTTCTCAAACTTGTTGTTGTAAACCCCTGGAATTATCTATCTACGTGACTTTGTGTATTCGTATTGTTCTTTAAAGACCCATAGTTGTCTACATAGTTTGCTTACCTAGTAATTCTATATAATACCTCTATTTAATACATTTGCAACAAAATACCCTAATATCTTGTCATGTGAGAACCCTATTCGATGAGCGAATCATGTAGTAATAAGATTGCATGTGCAAAAGGTTTAAATTTGAAAAAAGAAAGAGAGTTCCATAAATCACTAGTTTTCAGTGTTTATTATATATAAATGTCATGTTATCATATTTCTAAATAATTGCTCATCAGATTCGTGAAATGGCTACTCCACCCATCAACCTAGAAGAAGAAACTCAAAACCAGAACCAAGAACAGAATCAGGGAAATCTTGCCATGGCTAAACTTTTTCAACTTCTCCAACAAAAAATGGCTGCTTTGACTCAGCAACAACTTCAAACCTCAAAAACTGGTAGTTTCAAAACCTTTCAGTATGTCCATCCCCCGGAATTCTCAGGAACTATAGATCCAATAGAGGCCAAATCTTGGTTGAAAGAGATGGAAAAGGCTTTTGTTCTAGTTGAGGTGAAAGAAAGTAAGAAAGTTGAGTTTGCAAGTTACTATTTGAAGAATGAAATGACTTTCTGGTGGGAATCCACTAAATTCTTACAAGAGGAAGAGGATATTTCATGGCAGAAGTTTACTGAACTGTTTATAGAGAAGTATTTACCGAGTTACATGCAAGATCAGTTGGAACTTAGGTTCTTGGAATTGAAACAGGAAAATATGTCGGTTTCGAAATATAAAGTTAAGTTCTCGGAGTTGGAAAGATTGGTACCTCAATATGTTGATACTGAAGCAAAGAAGGCAAATAGGTTTCAGCAAGGGCTTAATCCATGGATTCGAAGTTTAGTTGCAGTTTGTGAATTGAAGACGTATGCCGTAGTTTTTCAAAAGGCATTAATAGCGGCAACTATAAAGGATAAATAAGCGAAGAAAAGGAAAATAGAATAATCAAATAAGGGTCAGGAACAAGGAAGCTCCAAGTTTTGAGGCAAGTTTAGAAGATGTACTGGGAATATGGGTCAGAAGTTTCAGAAATTCAGATTTGGGAACAATAATCAAGGGAACCGTTTTGCGAAACCGAGCCAGTCAGCAAGAGATAATAGGCCACAGATTCATGAAAATGTTACTTGTTTTAAGTGTAATCAGAACGGTCACTATTCAACTTAGCGTCCAAGTGCGACAGAAGGCCAGAAATGACATATAGTCAAGAATTATATGGAAACAGTATAGAGGGCTAATATCTTAAGGATTGCAAGACCGCCTCCACCAACTCTTCTGGTTCAAATAAAGGCAAGAACCTTTAACATGATAATGCAAGCTGTTGTTAAGGATTCGGATGTGGTGGCAGGTACGCTCACTGTGAACTATTTAGAAGCAAAAGTGTTAATGGATTCTAGAGCTACTAGATCTTTTATATCTGAGCATTTTGTGGATAAATTAAAATATGATGTGCATCCTTTAGAAAATAATATGGTTATTGAAGTAGAAAATTAGTATAGAGTTACTGTCAATAGAATATGTCCTAGTTACGATATTGAAATAGAAGATTGTCATTTTTCCGTCGACTTGATACCTTTCAATTTGGGGGAATTTGATATCATCTTAAAAATGGATTGTTAGCGGAACATGATGCGCATATTGAGTGTAAAGGGAAGAAAGTAAGGTTAAGGTCCAAAAATGGTAAAGAGGTAGAGATAGAAAATAAGAGAAGAAATTTTAATTTATCATTCAAGACAATAGATTATTTAGACAATGATGTAAGGTTTATCTAGCTCGTGTACTGGATAGTGGCAAGGAACCGCCCAAAATTGAAGAAATTCTTGTCGTTAATGTATTTCCTGACATTTTTCCTGATGAATTACTCAAACTACCACCGGATCGAAAAATCAAGTTTACGATTGACTTAGTTCCTTGAACGGAACCAGTTTCGAAAGCTCCATATCGCATGGCACATGTTGAGATAAAAGAGTTATCAACACAATTGCAAGAATTACTTGATAAAGGAGTCATTCGACCTAGCGTATCTCCTTGGGGCGCGCCAATACTGTTTGTCAAAACTAAAGATGGGAGTATGAGATTATGCATTGACTATCACGAACTCAACAAGCTGGCCATTAGGAACAAGTATCCTCTACCGCGAATTAATGACTTGTTTGATCAGTTGAAAAGCGCGTCTTGTTTCTAAAAAACTAGTTTGAGGTCTGGTTATCACAACTAAAGATTAAGGCAGAAGATATTCCAAAGACGGCATTTCATACCAGGTATGGGCATTATGAATATTTAGTAATGGCGTTTGGATTGACAAATGCACCTGCTGATTTCATGGATTTGATGAATAAAGTATTTAAGAAATATTTGGACAAGTTTATGATTGTGTTTATCGACGATATCTTGATCTACTCCAAATCGAAGGTGGAGCACGCTAAACATCTAAGGATAGCACTAGAAATACTATGAAAGGAAAATTTATATGCTAAATTCTCGAAATGTGAGTTTTGGTTGAAAGAAGTTCAATTTCTTTGACATGTGGTTAGTTGTGAAGGAACTAAAGTGGACCCCGTAAAGGTTGAAGCTGTAATGAATTAGGAAAGATCAAAGACTCCAAATAAAGTGACAAGTTTTGTAGGATTGGCTGGATATTATCGACGATTTGTACAAGATTTTTCTAAGATAATTGTTCCATTAACAAAGTTGTCCAGGAAAAATGAGAAGTTTATATGGACGGATATATGTGAAGAAAGTTTTCATGGAAGAAGAGGTTTGTGTCAACACCTGTATAAGTACTACTGGATGAAAATGTTGGGTTTCGAGCACATAAACACAACGAAAACAGTAATTAAAAACGTAAAAAATCAGAATTTTCGAAACCCGCAGCAGGATCCATGCGAAAAACATATATTTAATTCGTAGATCAGATTGTTTACCTTAAGAAGCTTTACCAATTGGTTGACTAATGGAGATCCAAAGCTTGTTCAATCACCACGCATCCCGCTCTCGTAATATACGCTCTATCGGTATTCACACGAATGCTTGAACTCAAGGATTGAATGTGTACTAGCACAAACTCGTTTCTTCTTGCTCTCTCCATCTTCTCCCTTGGTGGCTAGGGTTTTAGTAAAAGTCTTACATCCAAAATCAACCACACAAGAGATATTAGTAGAAAAACAAATTTATAACTCTTAACTAATTAGGAGTTATTATTAATTTGAAATTTCTATTTGTATTATAATTAAGTCTCACTTAATAATTTAACAAATAAATTTCATAATTAATATTAGTAAATTCGAATATCAATATTTATCTAATTAATTAAGTCATACTTAATTAATATTATAAATAATTTGAATTACTATAATATAATTTAAATCCAATTTATATTAAATAATCCTTCAAGCATTCATAGTGTGTGACCCTATAGGTTATTATTACGTTGGTAATGAATTTTAAATCTAATTTAAAATCGAAAACAATGAGCGGCATCTAGTAATACATCACTGCTACCCAAGTAATAATAATTGAATCGGTGATCGATTAAATATTTTTGAATAATGTACAATGTAATATAATCCCTTTAACCAAATATTATAGATTAAACTAGAGGTATGTAATGTGTCATCCTCATCATTGTTTAATCCAAGTTTCCTTGATCAATGGGTAGAATATCATATCAAATCAACATTTGAGTGTGACCACGCATTTCATAGTCTAGCTCACACAAGAGGCCAATAATATCACTCCTAAAATAGGAGGGTTAAATCTTATCTAGATCATTCATATTTCTCATACGATTCATAATATACCCAATGTCCACTTTTATCATTACCCGGTCAAGGATAACTTTTAATGGAATCAATGTATATTAATTCTCGTATAGAAATATAATGACTTCAGGTCTAAGGACCATTACATCATTATCACTGTGAGAATTACTTATGACACAACAGACATGTATAATCTCACATTAGGTCTGTCCAGCACCATGACATATACATATGCCTGTGTTTTTTACTTTAGTATCACTATACCTATGATCAATGAGATGTGGTCATTAGTCAACAAACACACCAGTCTTAATGCATTATTATTGGCCCTTAATAATAATACCCGACTAGGGACCTTTAGGAATATTGATACTATTCTCATAATCTTATTTCTAAGTCACGTACTTAGAGATATATAATTGCATATCATATTCCAAGGACATTTATTAATCTAACATTTATATCGCAGTAAATTAAGAATTAATAAATTATAAAGAGAATAATTGATAGAACATAAACATTAATAATCCTAGTGTCTTAAACTAAAACATCATAGTGTTGTCTCTAGGGCACAAACACTAACAAAAAAGGGTGATTTCGGCTTTCTAACTTCACTTCTTTTTCTGGTCGATAGTGATGCTTCTTATAAAGGATTAGGCTGTGTGCAGATGCAACATGGAAAAGTAATAGCTTATGCCTTTCGTCAGTTGAAGCCCCACGAGCAAAAGTATCCCACGCATAATTTAGAGTTGGCAACAATTGTTTTTTCCCTTAAGATATTGAGACATTACTTACATAGAGAAAAGTATGAGATTTATACAGATTATAAGAGATTAAAGTATATCTTTACTCAGAAAGAATTGAATATGAGATAAAGCAGATGGTTAGAACTGATCAAAGATTATGATTGTATTATAAATTACCACCCTGGTAAGGCGAATATCGTGGCAGATGCTCTAAGTCTTAGGGAAAGACTGAACATGATAACTGATTCAGCAGAATTAGTAAGAGAATTTGAGAAGATGGAAATTAAGATATGATTACCAGAATCAATGGATCAAGTGATGTATACAATAACGTTTGAACCCGAGTTGATAGAAAAGATTTAAAGATGTCAAGAATAGGTAATGAATCATGAGAAGGACAAGTTATCGGGCGAAGAAATAAAATCCCAGAAGGATGAGAAAGGTATATACAGATTCTCTTCGCGAATTTGGATCCCTAACATCGTGAAACTAAAGAATGAAATTTTGCATGAAGCGCATAATTCAAGATATTCAATTCAACCTTGAAGTATGATAATATAAGGATCTAAAGGAAAAATTTTGGTGGTTAAGTATGAATAAAGAGATTGCAGAATGGATTAGTAAGTGTTATACATGTCAAAGAGTCAAGGCAGAACACCGGAGACCAAGTGGACATATTTAACCGCTAGATATTCCTGAATGAAAGTGGTATTACCAAAGATAAAAACTAATTATGATGCAATTTGGATGATTTTTTGTGCAAGACATGCCTACATTATAACAAGACTAAGTCAAATTGACAGCCCTTATAATTAGTTGTATGATAATCTAAATCTATATTTTATATTATATTACTTGAGTCTGTAAAGTTGCTAAAGATCGGATTTGAGTATTTTTCCGTGAACAATCTCAAGGCTAAGAATAAACTCTAGAAGAAGATCAACAAGATCATGCCTCAGAGAAAAGGTGAAGAAGATTAGAGTTGAATAAATCTGTTTTAGGAAAAGTGTTCTTAGTCAAGAAATCTACAAGTCACAGATCAAGTCATATAGAGAAGTCATTCAAGAACTCCAAAATGACTTATCGAGAAGTCCAAAATGTCTTATAGAGAAGTTTTGGAGATATCGACAAGTTAAATGAAGATACGAAGATTGGAGATATCGACAAGTCAAATTCTCATCAGAGATATCGACAAGTCAAAATGTATATAGAGATCTCTGAGATATCGACAAGTCATTTCTACATATAGAGAACTCAGAGATATCGACAAGGAAAAATGAAGACATGAAGATTAGAGATATCGACAAGTCAAATTCTCATTAGAGATCTCAGAGATATCGACAAGTCAAAATGCATATAGAGATCTCAGAGATATTGACAAGTCATTTTTATATGCACAGATTTGGAGACCTCGACAAGCCAAGTTCACTTATAGAGAACTGAGAGACCTTGACAAGTCAAAGACACTTATAGAGAACTCAAAGATATCGATAAGCCATTATACTTATCAAGATGTCAGTTCTCTATAGAACAAATTGGAGATCACAATATGAACCTCAAGTACATAATGCGGACCAGTTAAAGATTCAAGATTATCAATCAATAAACGATCTAATCACTTAGATTGAAAAGTCTAAAAAAGCAGTTTGAAGAGTGCAAGATCAAGGGCCAAGATTAACTGACAAAGGAAGGTCACAAACCTACAAGATTTGCAAGGATTTACATAGCCAAAAATGGAAAGCTTTAGAGATAACTTAAATTAGGGTTTAGTACATCTTATTGCATATTGTATAAACCTATGTTTACTAATCTATAAAATAAATACCGGTCTTTTATTTTTAGAAGTAACAAACAGATCTAGATTTTCATGTACTCTCTCAAGATAGAAGCGGAGTTCTTTACTTACAAAGAACCTAGGATTTGTAGCATGACATGACTTGATTTTAATACAAAATTAAGTGAGTTTTGAAATATTGTGTTTGCTAGTTTATTTCTGTTAACATAATATAACTGCATCTCTTATACTTTTTGTTCACACAACCAAACAAATCAAAAAAGGCTTAAAAATATCCAAAACACATTCACCCCCCCCCCCCAATGTGTTGTATTCAATATCTAACAAGTGGTATCAGAGCAAAATTTGAAAGTAAACATATCAAGATCTTGGAAGAATGAATACACAAAAGATAAGCGGTATCAAGATACCATCCTTTGATAAAATCAACTATACATTATGGAAGAAAAAGATGATGTTATTTCTAAGGATGGTCAACCCTATGTACATCCAGATTCTGAAGAATGGACCTTTTATTCCTTTGGAAAGGATTGAAGAGTCAACAGATGGAGACATGGTCATCCCAGCTCATTATGGTCCTAAAGATCCTTCAAAATACACAGAAACTGAAAATGAAAAAGTCTCCCTTGACAGTGGCTTACAATTAATTATGATAGAGTCACTTGACAATGTGATGTACAACAATATTGTCAACTATGACGCAGCCAAACAAATCTGGGAGAAGATTGAGATACTGTGTAAAGGTACAGAGGAAGTTAGGTCAAATCAAAGGAGAATACCGGTGTCTCGGTATGAGGGTTTTATGGCAAAACCAAATAAGAGTGTTACTGATGTATTTGAAAGATTCAATAAGCTGATTAAAGACTTCCATCTTCATGACAAATACTATGAAGCTGAGGAGGTTAACTTGAAGTTTTTGCTCACCCTTCCTGACCATCTTGAACGGAAAATATCAGCCATAAGAGAAGGAAGAGACTTGAGCAAGATAACACTGAAGGTTTTATATTGGATTTTAAAAATATATAAACTGGAAATGATTCAAAGAAAATCCTTAAGAACTGGTCAAGGGCACATTGTTGATGGAACAAGTGCACTAGTTGTTAATGACAACAAGTCATTTGATGATGAACTAGCGATCCAGACTCCAGCTGTCTCAAGTATTGAGCAAAAGAACAAGGAACCAATAAAGCAAGTTATTTTGGAACTTGAAGAAAATGAGTTCTATACATTAGATGAACTGGATGAGTTAGATCAATCCATGGCTTATCTGGCCAGGAAATTCTCTAATATTAAAGTGAAAAGGCCAAAGTTCTTCAAGATTAAAGGACATACATCTAACAATGACAGCTGCTGGTAAGGAAAGGGACAGTACACTCCTGGTGGCAAAAGTGACTACAAGACTGGATCTGTTGTGTTAGATATATTTGATAATGTCATGACTAATATGATTTATGTTTAGTTTTTCAGATCTTACTTAAACAGGATAAATCAGTACTTAACTAAAATCAGTACTTATACTGAAGTCAGAACTTAAGTCATCGGTACTTAAGGTTCAGGAGATATTTATCAGAAGATAATATCAGGACTTAAAGGAAATATTCAGATAAGGAAGGCAGCTGATTTACAGGAAGAGAAGATCTAGACAAACGTAAGAAGAGATATGCATGAAGAAGGAATTCTGTGAAGAATGGAATATTTGGAAGAAAAGATATCTGATTGATATATTTTAGGAAGCAGAATTATATTCCATATCAATTAGCGATTATCTTGTAACTGTGTAGTATATAAACACAGATATAGGGTTTACACTATAAGTGTTATCATTATCGAGAAGATTATTCATTGTAACCCTAGCAGCTCTCGTGATATTTGTTCATCACTGAGAGAGGACAGTTCCATACTGTAACAGAGTTTATTATTTTGAATAAAGTTTGTTTTCTATTACTTGAGTTATTAGAGTTCGATTTGATTGTGCTATACACTGTATTCACCCCCCTCTACAGTGTGTGTGACCTAACAAGTGGTATCAGATAATGTAACGACACTTACTGCATAGTGCCATTGATAATGTAATGTCAAACAGGGTAATAAACTGCAAGACTGCAAAGGAGATATGGGATGCCTTGGAAACAAGATGTCAGGGAACTGATACGATTAAGAAGAACAGGAAGACAATACTCACTCAAGAGTATGAACACTTTGACTCAAAGGCTAATGAGTCATTGACTGATTTATATGATAGATTTGTCAAACTCTTGAATGATTTGTCACTGGTTGATAAGGAGTATGACCTTGAAGATTCAAACCTTAAATTCCTGTTGACTCTTCCTGAAAGCTGGGATTTGAAGGCAACAACAATAAGAGACAACTATAATCTTGATGAAACGACTCTTGATGAAATTTATGGGATGCTCAAGACTCATGAACTTGAGATGGAACAAAGAAACAAGAGGAAAGGAGGAAAGTCAAGGACAGTTGCTCTTAAGGCTGAAGAAGAATCCCCCAAGGCAGCTACCTCAAGGAAAGGCAAGGGTAAAGCTCTCTTCGCAAAGTCTGATACTGAGTCATCAAGTTCTGATAGTGATGATGACTCAGAATCTGAAAGCTTGCCTGAGACGGATGCTGATGAAGAGATGATGAAGTTGTGTGCCCTTATGGTGAAAGGAATCACAAAGATTGCATACAGAAAGTTCAGGAAGGGAAAGAAGTTTTCCAGGAAAGGTGCAAGTTCTGATAAGAAGAATTTCAGAAAATCTGAGGGCAAAGGAGGAAAGTCTGACAGAGGAGATTATACAAATGTCAAATGCTACAACTGTGGTGAGAAATACCACATATCTCCTGATTGCAAGAAAGTGAAGAGTGACAAAGGCAAGGCTCTTGTCACAAAGAACAAAAGCTGGACAGACACCTCAAATTCTGAAAGTGAGGAGAATTATGCCTTGATGGCAAATGCTGATATGGCAAGTGCTGAAAGCAGTTCTGAAGCTGCTGAGTTAGGTACCTCAAACTACTTATGCCTTTCATACTGATGATATTAATGAGTTGAGAAGATATCTTAAAACCACGTTCATTAGCTATAGAGATCAAACTTTAACATGTGAAAGATTAACTTCTGAAAATCTTACTTGTAAAAAGAGGAATGATTATTTAGAAAAAGAGTTAGTCATGTTCCATCAAACTCAGAAAGATAGAGATGATGCTTTCTATGTTAGGGATGAAGTGCTTAAAATGAATGAATCTCTAAAAGCTGAGTTAGAAAAGGAAAGAGAGATTATCAGGACTTGGACTAACTCTGGCAGAACAACTCAGAATTTGTTAAGTAGTGAAAACTGGAAAGAGGGCTTAGATTATGGAGAGCATAAGAATGATAAAGGAACTGTAGATATTAAGCCTATAGTTGTTAAACAAAAACCAAAGTTAAAACCTGTTAAGTTTGTAGCTGTAAAGTTTGATACTGAGAAATCAGAAGTTAAAAAGGAATTAACTTCTGACAAACTAAAATAGGAAAAGACAACTGAAGTAAATGTAGGCTTAATGACAAAGAAGCAGCTTAAGCATAAGCTGAAAGATGTTAAGAATGTAAACAAGGTAAAATCACCTAGGAAAAATAGGAATGGAAAGGAAGGTGTGAATAAAAGCAATGATTATAAGCCTGTTCCTGGTGCTCCTAGAAAAACGTGTCATGACTGTGGAAGCTCTAACCATCTGGCTTCTTTTTGCAGGAAGAATAAGAACAAAAACTCCTTACCTTCAAAGTCAGGAGTTAAGAGTCAGTCTGTTAGATATAAGCCACAAAATCCTTGTTTTCATTGTGGTAGTTTATGGCATTCCATTTATACTTGTAAGGAGTATCATAGTTTGTCCTATGATTATTATCAAATAAAACCTTCTTTAAAGAAAGTTACCATTGTTCCTTCTAGTGTAAGTTCTGATTCAAAGTTTGATAGTGTAAATTCTGATAAGAAAAATGTTAACATAAACTCTGATGCTAAATCCGCTGCAAATGTTAACAAACTTAATAAGGCCAAAGGATCCAAGCAAGTCTGGGTCCTTAAAACTAATCATTAGTGGTCTTTGTGATTGCAGGGCAACAGGAAAAACATCCTAGTTCTGGACAGTGGATGTTCAGGACATATGACTGGAAATAAAGGCCTGCTATCAGACTTTATGGAGAAGGATGGCCCAAGTGTTTCTTATGGAGATGGCAACATTGGAAAAACATTGGGATATGGCAATATCAATCTTGGGAATGTCATCATTAAAGAAGTAGCTCTGGTCTCAGGACTTAAACACAATCTGCTGAGTGTTAGTCAAATCTGTGACAGAGGTTATCATGTGGATTTCTTTGAAGAACACTGTGAAGTTGTAAGTAAATCTACAGGCAAAGTTGTTCTGAAAGGATACAGGCATGGTAACATTTATGAAGCCAAGCTTTCAACAAGTACTAATGGTTCTGCAATCTGTCGGATGAGTAGAGCATCAATTGAAGAAAGCTGGAATTGGCACAAGAAACTCTCTCATTTAAATTTCAACAATATAAATGAATTAGTCAAGAAAGATCTTGTGAGAGGAGTGCCAAAGTCAGTATTTGCTCCTGATGGCCTTTGTGATTCTTGTCAGAAGGCTAAACAAAGGAAATCCTCATTCAAGAGCAAGACTGAATTATCAATTCTTGAGCCTTATAACCTACTACATGTTGATCTATTTGGTCCAGTAAATGTCATGACTATTGCAAAGAAGAAATATGCTATGGTCATAGTGGATGAGTTCACCAGATACACATGGGTGTATTTCTTGCACACAAAAAGTGAAACTGCATCTATCTTGATTGATCATGTCAAGCAACTGGATAAATTGGTCAAAGATTCAGTGAAGATAATAAGAAGTGATAATGGTACTGAGTTCAAGAATTTGATAATGGAAGAGTTCTGCAAAAACCATGGAATCAAGAATAGAACTCTCATTGAAGCTGCACGTACAATGCTTGATGAAGCAAAGCTTCCAACCTATTTCTGGGCTGAAGCTGTGTAGACTGCTTGTTTTACTCAGAATGCAATACTCATTAACAAGCAAGGAAAGATACCATATGAGATGGTGAAGAAAAAGAAGCCAAATCTGAAGTATTTTCATATATTTGGATGCAAGTGTTTTGTTCTTAAGACTCATCCTGAACAGCTATCCAAATTTGATCTAAAAGCTGATGAAGGAATCTTTGTTGGATATCCACTTTCCACAAAAGCCTTCAGAGTCTATAACTTGAGAACAAGAGTGGTCATGCAATCTATCAATGTCTCTTTTGATGATAAGAAGATTACTGGACTTGAAGATTTCAATGATCATGATCAGCTGAGATTTGAAAATGAAGACTTAAATTCTGATACTGAAAATCCTAACAGTCTAAATCCTGATACTGCAAACTCTGATGGATTAAACTCTGATGTTATTGAAACTGTGGTGACTACGCCAAAGGAAGATGCACCTATGCAGGGGGAGCATACTCAAGATACAACCACTTCTCAAGAAGCATCAGAACATACATCTGGATCTTCAAGTTCTGATTCGTCAAGTTCTGATAAGCCAAGTTCTGATAATTCTGAAAACTTAATTTCTGAAGAATCCAACTCAGAGAGCATAGTTTCAGGGGGAGCATCAGAAAATGTTGATGAAGATAGCATGGATCATGGGGGAGCATCCAGTTCTAGAGAAAACCTTTCATCTGCAAGGAAGTGGACTAAATCACATACACCTGACTTAATATTTGGAAATCCTGATGCAGGTGTCAGAACTAGAACAGCTACTTCAAGTGAATGTCTTTACAATTCTTTTCTTTCTCAGACTCAACCAAAGAAAGTGGAAGAAGCTCTTCAAGATGCTGATTGGGTGCAAGCAATGCAGGAAGAGTTAAATGAATTTGAAAGAAACAAAGTCTGGACCCTAGTGCCAAGACCAAAGAACAGATTTGTTGTTGGTACAAAGTGGGTGTTCAGAAATAAAACTGATAGTGATGGCATAATTACAAGGAATAAGGTAAAGTTGGTTGCAAAAGGATATTCTCAACAGGAGGGAATTGATTATGATGAAACATTTGCACTAGTTGCTAGATTGGAAGCCATAAGGATATTTTTGGCTTATGCTGCTCACAAAAAGTTTACTGTCTTTCAAATGGATGTGAAAAGTGCTTTTCTCAATGGAGAATTGGAGGAGGAAGTATATGTTGAATAACCTCCGGGATTTGTAGATCCCAAATATCCTAATCATGTCTACAGGCTTGATAAAGCACTTTATGGCCTTAAGCAAGCTCCAAGAGCATGGTATGAGACATTAGCTCAGTTTCTTCTGGAAAGTGGATTTAACAGAGGAACTATAGACAAAACACTGTTCTACCTTAATCATGGAAAGGACTTACTTCTGGTTCAGATATATGTTGATGATATCATCTTTGGTTCTACAAATGATAGACTTTGCAAGAAGTTTGCCAAACTAATGCAGTCAAGATATTAAATGAGTATGATGGGGGAACTTAGCTATTTTCTGGGCCTTCAAGTCAAGCAGAATGAAGAAGGCACCTTTATTTATCAAACCAAGTACACCAGAAATTTGCTGAAAAAATTTGGAATGCAAGATTGTTCAAGTGCATCCACTCCCATGGCCACTGCAACAAAACTGGATAAGGATACTGGTAAATCAGTAGATATTACTGATTATAGAGGTACGATTGGCTCTCTACTCTATCTAACTGCTAGTAGACCTGATATCATGTATGCCACCTGTCTTTGTGCAAAATTTCAAGCAGATCCAAGAGAACCTCACTTAATAGCTGTGAAAAGAATTTTCAAGTATCTTAAAGGAACAGCTGATCTGGGATTGTGGTAACCAGAGAATCAGATTTTAAACTAATAGGTTACTCAGATGCAGATTTTGCAGGTTGTAAAATTGACAGGAAAAGCACAAGTGGAAGCTGTCAATTTCTTGGAGGCAGATTGGTTTCTTGGTTTAGCAAGAAATAAAAGTCAATTTCCACATCAACTGCAGAAGCAGAGTACATTGCTGCAGGAAGCTGTTATGCACAGATTCTTTGGATGAAGAATCAGTTACTGGATTATGGGTTAACATATGATAAAATCCCTATTTACTGTGATAATCAAAGTGCTATTGCTATGACAGGTAATCCAGTTCAACACTCAATGACAAAGCACATCAGCATTAGGTACCACTTCATAAGGGAACATGTGGATGAAGGTAAAGTGGAATTGCACTTTGTTCCAATAGATCAACAACTAGCAGATATCTTCACAAAACCACTATGTGAAGCTACTTTTACAAGATTGGTAAATGAACTTGGAATGGTTTCAGGTTCTTTCACTAAATCTGCTTAGTTTTGTTCTGATGCATCAGACTTTATGATCAGTATTTACAGAAATTACTCTCTTTATGTATTATGTGCTTAATTGAAAATTGCTTAAGTACTGACTGTTGTCTGATGTGAATTTCTAAACTCTGATAGTGAACTAATTGTTTCTCTGACTATTCAATCCTATGAGGATAACTGTGCTAGATGTTGTCCAGTAGTCTTTAACATACCAGAGATCCCATGTTAGAAGTAATTATTTATGTGGAAATCTATTGACACAAGCAAATTCTGATATTGAGCTTAGTGAAGTTTACTTTGTATATCTTATTACTAAGTCAAAAACTAGAATAATGCTTCTCATATGTTAAGTTCTGATGTTAGTAAATCTGCTGAATGTACTAAGTGCTGATAAACCTCACTTATCAAAAGAAAAAAGGAAAAGAAATAAGGAATAAAAATCAGGTACTCCTTTGAGATCTAGAGTAAAAATGTGGAAGGGACGACCCAAGTGCATTGCTGGTATTAAGTAATATGCATCAGAAAAAGAAAAAATAAATATTTTTCTTGGTGACTTTTCACACTCTATGATTACTGGAGAAATACTCTGATAATAGCATAAATTCTGATAAGCAGTCGTAACTCACTTACACTGAGAAGCCACTGTAAAATGGAATTTCAAAAGATGCATAAAATAAGCACAACAACAGCTGAGGTGGACTCATGCATGAACTCATTCAAAAGTAGGCCTCAGAATAATGACATATTTTAAGTAAAGTTCTTAGTTATGCCTTATTTCTAAGATGTACTGAAGTGAATCAGACTTTACTCTTTGTCTGATATTTTGCTTAATGCACACACTTACACTCCATATGAATGATAAAAATTACTGTGGCGTTCAATGTTGTTTTAGATGAATCGTTTATGTGTCAAATTGCATAAATTCTGAGGACAAGTTCTAATGGAAGTTCTGATGATTAAGTTCTGAAGAATCAACATCAGAATTTGTGTGAAGAATTACGGAAATAGGCATTCACTTTTTGAGTTAAGAAATTATGTTCTGATGACTGTTAAGTTCTGATATAAGTCTAAGTGCTGATATTAAATTCTGATTCTTTACTTGACTTATTTGTGGTTAAAATCTGCAACAGTCTTATTTTAATTCAGAATATGTTTGGGTAGAATATTAACAGTCAATATAATTAGGGTTAGTGGAACACGTACATGCACAGTAATATTTACTTGTTTCTTGTGTGCATTAAACCCTGTTTTACACTTCCAATGCCTGTTTTTCTTCTTCCCAGTCTAGGGAGATGAGGTAGAATTATTTCTACCTGTCAGCATTAAATTTCCTTGCGTCTCCTGGCATTCTATTGCCTATATAAACCAACACCTCAAATCAGCCTATACATCATTTCTTTTCTCACATACTCACTCTATTTTCCTTCATACCAACACAATCATGGTTAACTACAATATGTTTTTAAACTATGAGACCTTCAACATGGAGTTGAGATGTGAGAACTGGCAACAGGAATGGCATGTAACTGTCATTCCTGATGAGATTTGGGACTCGGTTCCCCAGGAGGTTCTCACACACCTCCTGTTCTTTTACATGGACTACTATCGCCATCTGGAGCGATTGGAGGAAGAAAGGATGGAAGCTCTCCGCCAACAAGAGTGAATCATTCGACTCGCTATTCTTTTTATAGAGAGTCGGAAGAAGAAATAATTAGTTTTCTTCTTCCTGTTTTACTTCATCGTCAGCTTTGTCCAGCTTCTTAGCCAAGGAAAAAAGCTGTTGATGTTAGGTTTAGAAGCTTAGGACAGTCTTGTAATGTTCTGATGTAATTTCAATTTCATGGATGTATTCTCTTAATATATTAATGGAATTTCTTATTTCTGCAAGATTTTGTCTCTACGGTGTATCAAATTTTACTGCATTTTCAAATCCTGATATATCCATATTCTAATGACCATCTTAATTGCTGATATAAATTAAGTTCTGATTCTGCAATGTCAGTACTTGTTTACTTGATTTATTTTTTTTGGTCATTCTCACACTTGAATATTTTTAAAGAATATTGGTTTTGCAGTGACAATGATTAAATAAGTGGGAACAGTTTAAATTTTGAATTAAAACTGACTTACCTCAATTAATGGGATAACTTGGTAAGTGGAACGGTTTTTCCTTGAAAAACTGCATGTGATACATAATGATTACTGTTTTCCGTGCCCATTAACTATTCATTATTGCTGCATGTCTGACAGGTGTCCAACGGTTATTTTTTTTAACCATGTATAAGTAAGAGAGAGAGAAGATTATACAATCTTTTATTTACTTTTAAACTTTATCTCTCTTTCTTTACTTTTACTCTCTCTCATCTCCTGACATTGGTTTTCATACAGACAATTTCTCAAACACCTTACAGGCAAACTTAATTCTCAATTTTTCTCATGGCACCTAAGGATTTGATCATAGATGGAGCCAAGTTTGTTCCCAACAACTATGCTGCAATCTTAAACCATGATGAAGCTCCATCTGAGTTGCATTTTTTGCAAGATCTTCTTGCACACAGTGAAATTGGGTAAGCATTGACTCAGCCTTCAGTCTTTTCAAGCCAACAAGTTCTGACGTTTTGGCGGACCGGGCATTTTGATAATAGTGGTGCAACTGGTACTCCCAGCATTGTTTTTGAAGTCAATGATGATGAGCATGTGGTAACTCCTGGAACAGTTCGCAAGGCTTTACATTTACCAGAAGGCTGCATTTTCTCAACACCGGAGGAACCAGCTCTACAGCAGCTCATGGCCAATTTGGGGTATGAGCAGAGTTTGGCTAAGCTTGGACAGTTAAAACGAGCACATATCAGAAAGGAATGGAGCTTTTTCTTCGACTGCATCACTAAAGTCTTCGGAAATAAGTGTTCCAACTTTGATGTCATTCCAATAATGAGTTAGCACATCGGGTATGCTATTATTAACCAAACTCATTTTGATTTTGCAAGTGTTGTGCTAGGTTTTATAGGGGATAGGATGACAGAGGATATGAATGTTGTCTACTTTGCTAGATTCTATCAGCTTATATATAATTTACATTGTGCTGATGAACCCCAACCTACCACTGACTTATTTCCACCTTTAAACTTGCAAAACGGGCCTTTAATGACTTCGTAAATGCTAACCTTAAGAAAACGGTGGTTAGACCTTTACAGATTCCTCAGTCTGTAAAACAGATCCTGGTAAATGTTGATCATCAAACCTATAGATCTGTTTATCCTGATGTTCAACCTACCATCACATCCCAAACACCACACCAACCATCAGAATATACCACACATACATCTATACCTCAACCCTCTCTCAGAACATATCTCAAAACTTATCTCACACCTTCACAGACAGCTCAACCTTCATCCTCAGCACCTACTATGAAGCCTTCATCTTCCAAGCCCAAGAGGACAAAGACTGTTCCTCAGACACCATAGAAGAGAAGGAGGATTGTTCTGAGAGATGAGTTAGACAGTGGGGAACAGGTTTCTGCATCAGAACTTGTTGTTAAAGAAGCTGAGAAGGTCCCTTCTCAGAAGGATTCTGGAATTGGGGGATCTAAGCTTCTCAAAAGGCTTAGAAGAATGACTCCTGCTGAACCTCCCAAGGAATCCCCACCTTCAAAGAGATACAAGACACAGAGAGCTAAAAGGCCAGCTTCAGATGATGAGGAAGCAGCAGCTAAGGAAGGAGATCAGAAATCTCTGATCTTAAAAGAACCAGAATTTCCTGAAGCTACTGCATCTCCCTCTTCATTGTCCCCAACTTAGGAAGCTGCTACAGATAAGGCAAACACACCATCTGTGTCTCCTGTACATGAAACTGTATCTCCTTTAGACCCAGGCACAAGTGCTGAAATTGATATTCACAACCTGGTTGTGCCTGAGGTTCTCTACTTAGAAGCTCCAACAGTAATTAATCCATCAACAACACCTTTTCCTGATGCTGCTCAAACTCCAGAATTGTCTACAACACCTTCTCTGCATCTAGATGTTGATGATCAGAATATAGGTGAGCATCAGGATATGGCTGTTGATCAGAACTTAGAAACAGATCAGCACTTAGAGGATGATGCTGAAGCCTCAATTGCTTCTCATACTGTTGTTTTATCAGAAGATGCTGATTCTGTCAGTTCTGATGCTTCAAATACTGATGATACTGGTAATGCTGCTATTAATGCAGATGCTGATGAAGCTGGTCCTTCAGGATATGCATCTCAATAAATTGTTCATAAATTTGAACTAGTTAAGAAGTTTGTTACAAGAGAAGCACCGGTACCTTGGAGTGAAACTCCTAGAGGACAGGAGTGGACTAAGGAATGGAACTTAGTTACCTTTGTTCCATCTGAAAAGATTCTTGCTGAGCACTTGGCAAAAGCTGATGAAATGTTAATTAATGATGATTTCAAGACACAGCTTCGAGGCACTGCATTGAGTACTAGACATCTGCAAGGTCTCCATTCAACAACTCATGCAGAGTTATATAAAATTCAGGAAGAATTGCTCAAGCAAGAAACGACTCAGAAAATTGATAA
This sequence comes from Apium graveolens, assembly GCF_009905375.1. Classification (NCBI taxonomy): domain Eukaryota; kingdom Viridiplantae; phylum Streptophyta; class Magnoliopsida; order Apiales; family Apiaceae; genus Apium; species Apium graveolens. The sequence goes on from NC_133657.1 coordinate 186,041,646, forward strand.
GAAAAAATTCTTCCAACCTACCTTTGACAGGGTTGCTTACATTGAGAAGACCCAAGAGAAGCAACAGTCTCAGATTGATGATATTTTGAAAAATCAAGCTTCTCAGCTCGATGAAATCCAAGCCTCAGTGGCATTGCTTGTCTCTCTTCTCTTACCTGCTGATGCCAAAAAGGGGGAGAAAGTAATTAAGTCTAAATGCAAAACTGTAAAGACACTGAAGGGGAAGGATGATGAAAAAGATGACCAGGGAAACTCTGGAATGGGTGGAGGTCATGGTCAAGGTAGAAGTTTCTCATCAAGAAGAGCTGAAATTACAAGTCACAGGACAAGTTCTGATGCTGGAAAAAGAATTACTTCTGCTACTGGTAAAAGGATAAGTTCTGATGAACTTTTGGATCTTGATAAAGAAATATCAAGACAGTTATTTCTGAAAGAAAATCCAGGAATGGACTTGGAAAGTCTGATGGAAGAAGAAGTTAGACTTAAGTCAGAAAAAGTCAATTCTAAATCTGAAGCTTCTGTTGGTAAAAAGAAACTTTCAAAGGCCAAAGGCATTGTGATAAAAGAAAGAACAAATCCTGAAGCAACCAAGGCTAAATCACAATTGCAGATAGATCCAAGGTCCAAGGGCAAAGAGAAAGTTGGTGAACCTATCAAGGTTTATGTGCCTCCTGTGGATGAAGAAATTACTGTTGAAGATGCTGATCTTGCTCTGACTTCAAGAAAAATTTCTAAGACAACCTCTGACATGGCTCAAGTTGTTCAGAGTAAAGATATAGTTAGTTTTGATATTTCAAAGAAGCAAGTAACCTCTGACATAGCTCAAGTTAACTTGATATCAGAAGATAAATCAAAAGTAACCTCTGATATTGCTCATGTTAAACCTTCAAAGATACTCCTACACCAAAGCCAAACAGACTCAACCTTTGAAGACTACTGCAAGTGGTTTTGAAGCAAGAGTGGTTACTGGAAAGGAAGCAAGAGATAAATCTGGATTGGGTAGTACTGATGAAAGAAGAATACAGAACACAACCAATGATCTAACTTCCTTAAGTGAACCAGGTATTGGAGCAACTCCTGAAAGATTGAATCAACTAGAATCTGTACATATGGTTTATCATACCTACTTGAGAGAACACATCTTGTTGTACTTCATGACAGATGGTAGGGTTTATCATATAAGGGAAAATGCCATTCCACTGAAGTATTTTGAAGAATTGGAACATGTATTATTCTTACTTCAAGTGAATGACAAAATAACAGAAAGTGTTGCAAACTATTTGAAGAGACAAATTCAAAGACAGAAAAGGCTTTATACTGTAAAGTCTGATAGCACATATCTTCCAAAGTACAGAGATCACAAGGGTGATATTGTTGAAATGAAGCCTAACTCTGCTAAGATTATAACTACCTTTCTGGGTTACAAGGCTGTGGAATTCAATCTTGAGTCGAACAAGGCATATTTGATCAGACTGGATCAGGACATAAGGAAAGCTAAAATTAATGATCTCAGGGCTGCAATCTTCCAAACTGGTGAAGATTCTGCAGAACTTAAAGATGCTAAAAGGAGGATAATTGATGAACTCAGATATACTGAGAGATGTTTGTTAAAGAACTATCTCAGAACAACTCCTGACATCAGAGAGATCAGAAAGTGAAGCCAAGTCAAGATCTACAACTGCTCAAATTATGATATGTATACAGACTGAAGTTGTTATCAGAAGTTAAAGTTGGTAAAGCTTTAAGGACTGTAAGTTGTAGTTATCTAGTCAAATTCTCATGCATTTGTACTTAATGTTTTTGACATCATCAAATATCTGTTAAACTTGTATATTATGCTAATTTACAAGTTGGGGGAGATTGTTAGATATATTTGATAATGTCATGACTAATATGATTTATGTTTAGTTTTTCAGGTCTTACTTAAACAGGACAAATCAGTACTTAACTGAAATCAGTACTTATACTGAAGTCAGAACTTAAGTCATCGGTACTTAATGTTCAGGAGATATTTATCAGAAGATAATATCAGGACTTAAAGGAAATATTCAGATAAGGAAGGCAGCTGATTTACAGGAAGAGAAGATCTAGACAAACGTAAGAAGAGATATGCATGAAGAAGGAATTCCGTGAAGAATGGAATACTTGGAAGAAAAGATATCTGATTGATATATTTTAGGAAGCAGAATTATATTCCATATCAATTAGCGATTATCTTGTAACTGTGTAGTATATAAACACAGACATAGGGTTTACACTATAAGTGTTATCATTATCGAGAAGATTATTCATTGTAACCCTAGCAGCTCTCATGATATTTGTTCATCACTGAGAGAGGACAGTTCCATACTGTAATAGAGTTTATTGTTTTGAATAAAGTTTGTTTTCTGTTACTTGAGTTATTAGAGTTCGATTTGATTTTGCTATACACTGTATTCACCCCCCTCTACAGTGTGTGTGACCTAACATGTTGACAAATCTAAAATAAGGTGCTTCAATTGTGATGAATTCGGCCACTTTTCTACTGAATGCAGGAAGCCGAGGAAGGTGAAGAAAGATAAAGCCTATCTGGAGTTGGAGGCAAAGTATGAAGCTCTCTTGAAGAAACAATCTGGTAAAGCTTCTATTGCAGAAAGAAAAAGTTGGGATGACACTGATGATGATGATGACAATAAGGAATTTGGAAACTATGCACTCATGGCCATAGAGCAAGGAGAGTCATCCTCATCAAAAACAGAGGTACCAACTTTTACCACTATTGATTTAAATACAAGTCAATATAAAGATATTGTTGAAAAGATGAGCATAGAAATGTTCCACATCCAAACTAGCATGGTGATAGCTACTGAGGAGGTTAGTAGGCTGTCAAAAGCTAATGAGAAGCTTGAGATTGAGAAATAAGATTTGGAGTTGCAGCTTGTTGAGCTTGAAACTGTCAAGCAGGAAAATGAATATTTGAAGAACAAGCTGAAGTATGCTAGTAAAATAGAAGTTGTGTTGAGGGAAAAGATAGAAAAGAATGAAGTGAAGTTGAAGTCTTTCAGAAATGCTTCTCAGTTAGTTGGTCAGTACCATGAGAAAAATAAGCCATGTGTTAACATAACCATTGGCCTTGACTATGATACGAACAACAGTAAAAAAACTGAAAGTGACAGAGGCAAAGTAATTGCAATTAAGATGTCCCTGTTATGCTAAGGAAAGTGGAGTCACCTATGTTCAAGGCATGTAAAGTCAATTTCAGTGAAGAGGAGTTGGTCATCAAGCAAGAACTTGCAGATGAAGATAAAGAAATGAAAAATGAAGAAACCACTCCTGCTACTGAAAGAAAGAAGAAGCTCATGGTTAACCAAATCCCTAAGACACATGTCAAGGAAGTCAAGACTGAGAATACAGGAAAGATAAAAAAGAATAGCAATGGCAAGATAAGAGTAAACAAAAGAAACAATTTTGCATTTGTTGCAGATGCCCCCAGAAAGAAATGTCATAAATGTGGCTCAACAAATCATCTAACTCACCTTTGTAAAAAGGATTTTAGCAAGAAAAAAGTGGGAGCCTGCAAGTACAGTGAAGCAAATGCAGAAGACCCTTACTCATTTTGTGACAAATTTAACTGCATACCTTGCAACATGAAAGTGATGACAAGTTGTCATAAACTGAGAGTAGATTTGAAATCTGTTAATTTTGGATCTACAGACAAAAATAAAAATGCAAAACAATCTGTTCACACTATTTATTCTGAATCAACACACTCTAATTCTGCAAATCCTGTTAGCAAGAAGAAAGTACCCAACACTGCTTGGGTAGCTAAACACACTTAATCCTCATTGTGTGCAAACAAAAATGAAGAGATTCATATGGATCATAGACACTGGATGATCAAGACATATAATAGGTGATAAAGCCATGCTATCACAGTTTGAGGAGAAGGATGGCCCATTGGTGACTTTTGGAGATAACAACAAAGGATTCACAATGGGATATGGGAATTTAGTTTCTGGAAATGTTGTCATTGAAGATGTAGCACTGGAGGCTGGTTTAGAAATGAATCTTCTGAGTGTCAGTCAATTCACAGATAGAGGATTCAATGTTGCATTTGACAAAGGAGATTGTTCAATAATCATCAAAAAAATGGTGAAATTGCTTTGAAATGGGCAAGAAAGGGAAGCTTATTTGTTGCAGATTTACACTCAGGAAATAAGGAAGGAATATGTTGCTTCTACACCAAGGCATCTGTAGAGAAAAGCAAATTGTGGCACAAAAATCTCTCTCACCTGAATTACAAAGCAATCAACAGCCTGGTGAAAAAGGAGTTCGTGGGAGATATGCCTAATCTTGAGTTTGCTCAAAATAAAGTTTGTGAGGCTTGTCAAAAAGGAAAAAATGAAGAAATCAAGTCACAAGAGTAAAACTGTGAATTCCATAAGTGCATCTTTGTAACTTATCCACATGGACTTATTTGGACCAGTTAATGTCTTATCAATTTCAAGGAAGAAATATGCACTTGTGATGGTAGATGACTACTCAAGGTAAACATGGGTAAAATTTATGCATTCTAAGGATGAAACGCCACACATCATAATTGAACACATCAAGAAGATTGAGAAGCAGGCTGAAGATCAGAATTGTGTAAAGAGATTGAGGAGTGATAATGGCACAGAATTCAGAAATGCAACTTTAATTGAATTCTACAAAGACAGGGGCATTGTTCAAGAATTCTCAGCTATTAGAACACCTCAGCAAAATGGGGTAGTTAGATAAAGAACAGAACACTAGTAGAGGTTACGAGAACAATGCTGTAAGATGCCAAACTGCCAATAAGTTTTTGGGAAGAAGCTGTCAACACTGCATGCTATACTCAAAACAGATCTCTCATTAACAAGAATCTTGCAAAATTACCCTACTCAATCTTATCAAAAAGGAAGCCTATTGTGAAGCATCTTCATGTATTTAGAAGCAAGTGCTATGTTCTAAAAGACAACTCTGAATATGTGGGAAAATTTTACTCTAAAGTTTTTGAAGCAATATTTCTGGGATATTCATTGGAGAGAACTGCCTACAAAGTTTATGTGCTTGAAAAAAAGAAAATTATGGAAATCAAAGATGTAAATTTTGATGATGACAAGTGTCCAAGCTTGGAATGCCTTGATAATAATGAAGCTGAGGCCCTTAAATTTGAAAATCTCAACATTGATAGTGATTCTGAAGATGAAGCTAAAGTCAACACAAACAACAGAATGGATGAAGAGTCAAATGAACAAGTGAATCATGAGAATGGAAGCTCATCTCAATCACCTGAATTTGGTAGCACAAATTCAGGGGGAGAAAGAGGAGAAAGTTCAACAAGTCATTCCAATGGTGAAGAAGATGCAAAAAATTTAAGTCAACAATCTCACACCAGGAAATAGGATAAGAGTCACACAAGAGAAGCAATTATTGGTGATCCAAATGTTGGAGTGAGGATTAGAAGTGCAACTGCTAATGAATGTCTACATGCATGCTTTTTTCATAAGTTGAGCCTAAGAAAGTTGAGAAAGCTCTACTTGATCCTGACTGGATATCTGCTATGCAAGAAGAGCTAAATCAGTTTGAAAGAAATAAAGTTTGGAAGTTGGTTCCTGCACCTAAGAACATGAGTATAATTGGAACAAAATGGGTGTTTAGGAACAAAATGGATGAAAATGGGATTGTAACTAGAAAAAAAAAGCAAGGTTGCTTGCAAAAGGCTACTCACAGGAGGAAGGAATTGATTATGATGAAACTTTTGCTCCAGTTGTAAGATTTGAAGCAATAATGATCTTCTTGCATTTGCTGCACACTTAAACTTTAAAGTGTATCAAATGGATGTAAAGAGTGCATTCCTAAATGGTGAGTTAAAAGAAGAAGTTTATGTGCAATAGCCACCTGGCTTTGAAGATCCTGAATTTCCAAACTTTGTTTACCAACTTCTAAAGGCTCTCTATGGACTAAAGCAAGCACCTAGAGCTTGGAATGACACATTGTCAGAATTTCTGCTTAAACATGGATTCACTATAGGAACTATTGATAAGACTCTCTTCTACAAGCAGCATGGTGGTGATATGATCCTAGTCCAGATTTATGTGGATGATATCATTTTTGGTTCTACTAATGAAAAGCTATGTCAAAGATTCTCAAAACTCATGCAGAGTGAATATGAAATGAGTATGATGGGAGAGTTAAGTTACTTTCTTGGACTTTAAGTCATTCAAAAAAGTGATGGAATCTTCATCATCCAAACCAAGTATGTTAAATATTTATTGAAGAATTTTGGTATGGTTGATTGGTCACCTGCATCTACACCTATGTCTACAGCTACAAAGTTGGATGAAGATAAGAAAGGTAAAAGTGTAGATATTTCAGGTTATAGAGGAATGATTAGATCTTTGCTGTATTTGATTGCTAGTTGCCCAGACATTATTTTGTAACATGTCTGTGTGCAAGATTTTAAGTCAATCCAAAAGAATCACATTTAATGGCTGTAAAGAGAATTTTCAGATACTTAAAGGGGACTCCAAACTTAGGATTATAGTATTCTATGGGAACAGGATTTGAAGCTGTTGGATACACAGATGCATATTTTGCTGGATGCAGGGTTGACAGAAAGAACACTAGTGGAAGCTGTCAATTTCTTGGATAAAGACTTGTATCCTGGTATAGCAAGAAACAATAATTTGTGTCAACTTCCACAGCTGAGGCTGAATATAATGCTGCTGGAAGTTGTTGTGCTCAAGTGCTATGGATTAGAAATCAGCTAATGGACTATGGCCTAGTGTTACACAAAATTCCAATTATGTGTGACAATACTAGTGCTATATCTATTGTGGCTAATCCAGTTAATCATTCTAGAACAAAGCACATTGATGTAAGGTACCATTTTATTAGAGAACATGCTGTAAATGGTACTATTGAGCTTACTTTTGTTCCAACAGAAAAACAATTAGATGACATTTTTACTAAACCTTTAGATGAAGCTACTTTTACTAGACTAGTAGGTGAAATTGGGATGCTAAATTCTTCATCCTAAAGGCAAGAACTCAGCTAATGTGTTGCAGCATATTGATTTCTAATAAATCAAAATTAATTTGATTTAATTGGAAATTAACTGGAATATGAGTTATAAATATTTCAGAAATCTCTGTATATTTATTTTTCAAAATTCAAAATTTAGCTTGGAATTTTTCAATTTTGAGAAAAATGTCTAAATGTTAATTTACATTTTCAATATGTGAAATTAGCATAAGACAGAATCAAAAAGAACAAAATTATATAAAGAACTGAGTTCTTGATAAGTCTAACTGACTTCTCGACAAGTCATTTTGAGACTTCTCAAGTGAGTTCTCGATAAGTCATTTTTCTGACTTTTTGAAAGACTTCTCGACATGCATTATTATGACTTCTCGATAAGTCATTGTAGAGATCTCGATAAATGATCATTCACAGAGTTCTCTACAAGTATAAATTTTAGATTTATCAACAACTTGGAATTGAGATAATTTAAATTAATTAATTATTTTGGTAAAATACTTTTGATAAAATCATTCTGATTTTATTTTGATTTATTCAAATAAAAAAATTTGGAAAAATTCAGTCCATTCAGGACAAACTTGGTATTTGTTTGACATCTCGATAAGTCACTTTCTAGTTCTCAATAAGAGTCGGGAAAGTGATAGATCGATATGTATCTATTCTATTATATGACTTCTCGATAAGCAAATCTCAACTGTTTATTTCTATATCTCGATAAGTCATTTACCTTTTACTATAAATACCCAAACATCTCGACATACACCTCTTTACGCCTTCGAGATCTCTAAGTGACCTAATTTTTACAAATCCAACCCGTTTCCTCTCATTTCAAGCTCTTTTCTCTAATTTTTCTTACCCACTCAAATTTAAACACTTAAAATGGCATCAAACACAGTTAGAACTTTTATTCCAAAGGAGGGCACCAACTACCTTGCATTTACAGATACAAACCAAACATCTGATGTCTTCAAGAGTTTTGTGAAGTTCCTTTCTGAAACATACTTTGCAGGTGCTCAACTATAAATCCAATTCTATATTTGGATGTTCTCAGAGATTTTTGGAACACAGCTGTGGTGAGGACAATAGTGCCAGAGAATCAAGCTATGTCCATAGTGGTTAACTGCTCCATTCAAGTCCAATATGTGGAGTTTTCAGAGAATAATGTCAATATGGCTTTGGGCATCCCTACTGACAATCTGGTGGATGTTCAACTCAAGATGAGCTAGCTGAGTTCATGGACTTCATCAACTACAGTGAGAAAATCACTTAGCTAGCCTGAACAAGAAGAATTTGAGGAAGGAATGGTCATTCATGTTTGACTCCATTGTGAGAGCTTTCACATGTAGGAAGACATGGTATAATTACATTTCAAGTGTGGTCCAGAAGCTGATATTCTCCATGGCTCACAACAGACACTTAAATGTGGGGCTTCTGATTCTGCAGGAACTAAACACAAGGCTCACGATGCCTTTGACTACAAGAGGTAAGGAAATTTTCTTTCCTAGGTTTATAATGTCTAATTTAAACCATAAAGTTCAAGACATTTATTTACTTAATCGTATAGATAGAACATAAATAGGCAATTGTAAACAGGTGTCCAAAATTCTATTTGGCTCACTTACTACAAAGAACAAGGTAACTATAAGTCTTAGAATCACTTCATTTATGTTGAAGAGATTCAGGACATGCCCTTACCCTATGCCTGACATGGGGTCTACAATCATAACTAGTATGGTAATGGCTCCTATACTTGTGGAAGAACAAACACAGGAACACCAATAGGGGCCTTCCCAAACTGAGACCCCTCTTTCTTTACCAATAGCAGCTAGGAAACCAACCATTTTATCCTCCCAAAAGGGTGAAGTGAGTAAAAAAAAGAGAAAGAAGGAACCTTTGACTGTGATAAATGAGAGTGGTGAGGACCAAACACAAATAGAGTCCACCCTGGTCAAGAAACCAAAGAAGGTAAAGCAAACTGAGTTGACCACTCAAGCTACCTCTGCATTCTCCCAAAAGGATGTAGTTGAAAAAGAGGGATTCAAACAGACTCTAGGAGCATCCTCTCAATATGGTTTCTCTATTGAAAAGAGCAATCTCCCTAGTGCACCTTGTATAGAGCCTGCACCTGCACTTGAATACATTCAAGTGTATGAAATAAGGAATAAGGATGGCACACACACGGAAAGCAAATCTTTTGAAGCTCCCTCGTCTTTTCAGGGGGAGCTACCAACACTTAATTCTGAACTCACAAATCTTATTTCTAAAATTTCTTCTTCATACAATGAAATACTTGAATCTAATTCTCAAGTGTTGCCAAAATCAAGTGACATGGTTCATAAAACTGTGCTCACCACTCAGGAACCACATCTAGATGGTGAGAGGCTACTAGCTAGGGTAGACCTTGATGACACCATCAAAACCACAGGGGTTTCATCAGTTTTAACTGAAGACCCTGTGAATGTTACTCAAGAACCTTCATGCGCTAAACAATCTTCATATATTGATAGGTTTGAGGGTAGTACTCCTGAGGGGGAGCTATCTAAATCTTCTCCAATTAAATTGGATATTCCTCATGAAGGAACAACTCCCCTAAAAACCCTAGATGACATTTCCTTAACAATTGAATCTAGGAGTTTAATTTCCAGTGAGCTTGTTATAGGGGAGGGAAGTCAAGAACATTCAAGTGTCAGCTCTCTGCAAGAAGAGCAAGGGTTTGAGACCATGGTACATGACAGTAACTTGGTCAAATCCCCTCCAATTCAATTCGAGGGTTCCTATTGTTGGTGAATAATACACTGTCACAATCACAGTTCCAACTTTGAGTCAAACTATGGCATCTGTCATAAGTAATATTACTGAACCCCAACCATCTACCTCAACTCAAACAGACATCCCTTCTACATCAAACCCTTCTCAATTACCCCCACACTTAATTTTCCAGTGGCTACAGGATGCTCGGGCTTAGCCACTAACAATGAATGATCTTCTAGTGGACCAACTTTCTGGCCTGGCCAACATCACACAATAATTTCTCATAACTGATATGTCCAATCAGGATTATCAAGCCATCTTGTTGTCCTACAAAATAGATGTTGAAGAACAGCAGCAGAAAATTATCAGTGAGGCTGAACAGGATGGCAATGTGGATGCTTGGTTAGATAAGGACTTTAGCTTGAGCATGGATGAGGTCTTGGAAATATTTAGAGAAGAGTATGTTACAATTTTGGGAAGCAATTTCAAGACTCTCAGTCCACAGAAAGTTTATGATATTGTAACTGAAGTGTACAAAGCTCAACTCAAGGCTTTCCATCTTATGAGTACAGCTCTACAACAGATGATAAGTAGATTTTATATCTACTTGGAACGATTCATTACAAGCTTAAGTTGGTATTTTGGACTCAAGTTGTTGGTATTTTTGATATGTTTTTGTCTTATTGCATTTCAGGCATCAGTTAAATGAAGAAAGGGTTTTTAAGGAAATATGTTGAAAAGTGCTAAGAATTGGAAGCCTATGCCATTCTCAAGTTGAATAGAATATTGTCAGCTTCGTGTGGGCAGTTGAATCGCCTAATTCTGATGAACAGAATTCAAGATACGGCCAAAATAAAAATTAGCAGAAAAATCCAGAAACCCTGCGCGGCCACCCACAAAACCAGCATGGCCGCCCCGACTTTCTGCCAAAAAAACCAGCACGCCCGCATTGATTTGAGCGTGGTCGCCCCGCCCTTTTTGCCCCAGAATCCTGATTTTAGTATAATTTGATGATTTTGATGGTCCAGGTCCACTAGGGGCTTATATATACCAATAAAAAGACATTTTAAATGACAAGGAGCGAGGGGAGAGCAATAAGAAGACCCAATAGCACAATACAATGAAGGAGAAGAAGATCTTGTTTTTACTTATGATTCTTTGCTTAAGTTGTAATCTTGGATGCTTGTTTTCTTTGTTGTTTGAACCTTATACTCTTGTTAACGTACTTTATTATTATTATTCAGTTATTTCAGACCTAGTTTATCTTAGTTTATTTACCATGCTTTCATTGGAACCTTATACTCTTGTTGTTTGAACCCTTATAATCTTATACTCTTGTTAACGGATTTACTTATGGATTTCTATAGTTAATTTGTTTCAATATCTTGGTGTGTGGTGATTGATTGATATCCTAGTATTGGTTGTGCTTATTCGTCTTATGTGCGTAGCTAACATATAATATAGTGTGTTAATCTCTATTGAAGCGACAGTGAATATAGAGATTTAGAACTTGCCATGCTAGCATAGGTTCATGTATTTATTATGCATGATTCACAGGTAATTTTAACCATCTTACTTGCCCTATGTAATCGCGATAGATAACTTGTTCAATAAACCTTTATGTTGTCAAATTCTATAGACATATAGGGTCTCAACATAATTGGTGTCTATTCAGCTTCTATCTCTTTTGTGGATGTCTGGTAGTAGGGTATTCGTACAACGATAGTTGGCGTTTACTAGTTTCGTGCTATCTTATTAGTTGTCATCACCATTGCATGCTAAGGTTAAGAACAATGACTTTGAATGAAGTATTTAATGAAGTTAGAATCCCATGTTTGTCTCATATAGTTAATTCAATCACTTTTATTCTTAGTTAATTACATGTTAGTTTAATCTTAGTTATAAATATCTCAACTTGTTATTATCTTAGCATTGAGCGATAGCCATACCATTGTTGCATAGGTGCATAATCTTAAGTTAACTAAAAAGAGTCTCTGTGGGTATGAATCTGATTTATATCTTATACTACTTGCGAACGCGTATACTTGCGTGTACTTTTAGCGCGTGTTTTCGCCCTAACAAGTTTTTGGCGCCGTTGCCGGGGACTCGGTGTTAATTTTTAGTTTATGTGCTTGACATCAGTGGTCGTTAAAGTTCACTGACTCTGATTGTTTTACTTTCACGGTTTACTTGTTTGTGTTTCAAGTACTCATTACAATGGGAGATCCAGCTGCACCAACGAAAGTTTTGATGGATTTTTCTCAACCCAAGATCAATAAAATTTAATCTAGCATTGCCAGGCCAGCGATCACAGATAATACCTTTAAAATCAAGCCTGGTACGATTCATATGGTAAGAAATTCAATCCAGTTTGGGGGTTCTCCTACGGAAGATCCTAATATGCATATTAGGGATTTCATCGAGATTTGTGACACCTTCAAGTACAACAATATTTCTGAAGATGCTGTGAAGCTGAGACTTTTCTATTTTTCTCTGAGGGATAAAGCTAAGTGTTGGTTACACTCTCTACCAACAGGTTCTATCACTACTTGGGAGGATCAGAAATTTTTTACTAAATTCTTCCCTATGGCGAAGACAGCTGCAATGAGAAATGCTCTCTCTCAATTTATGCAGCAATCGAGAGAATCTCTATATGAAGCTTGGGAGCACTACAAGGATATGCTTAGGAAGTGTCCTCATCATGGAATGCCTGATTGGATGATCATCAATTGCTTCTATAACGGTATGGGAGCACAATCAAGACCCATACTCGATGCAGAATCAGGTGGAGCATATGGAGAAAGAGCTATGAGGAAGCTTATGATCTAATTGAACTGATGGCTGCTAATAAATGTCAGTATCCAAACCAGAGATTGTCACATGGCAAGGTAGCAGGAGTTCTTAAGTGGATACAGCTACGGCTATCACTGCTCAACTAAAGGCGTTATCTATGAAGATCGATTCTCTGGCTAACTATGGTGTTAATCAGATAACCAGTGTTTGTGAGTTGTGTGCAGGTTCGCATACGACAGAGCAATATGCTATATCTAGTGAATCAGCTCAGTCTGTGAGCAACTTTCAGAGATCGCAGCAACCAGTTCCAGATACTTATCATCCTGACAACTGGAATCATCTTAACTTTAGCTGAAGCAACAATCAGAATGTGATGCAACAGCCATTCCAGCGGTTTGGAAATAAGCAATTCAATCCTCCTGGTTTTTAGCAACAATTTTCACCAAGACAACAACTACAACTTCAACAACAAACTCATGGAGGTGCAGGTCAATCTTCGAATGAAAAATCTGAATTGGAGGAGTTGAGGCTTATGTGCAAAAACTAGGCTCTTATATGCCAAAGCCAAGTTGTTTCTATCAAGACTCTAGAGAACCAAATAGGGCAAATTGCTAACGCCTTATTGAATCGACCATCAGGGACGCTTCCTATTGATACAGAACCCAATCCAGGAAAGAGGGAAGTTAACGAACAGGTGAATGCCATCACCTTGAGGTCCGGAAAGGTCGTCGGCCCCCAAATTCAGCAAGATGAAGAGTCTGAAAGATCTGTCCAGAATGCAGGTGCATCTGCACCTTTTCCAAATCCAAAAATGCGATTATAGCTGAAAAAGTGGTGCAGAAGGATGCCGAGGTGGAACCGAAGAAGAAAGCTGTTGAAAGCAATCTTCCTGAGGGTAATACAGGGGATAAACAGGTCTACCCACCTCCGGCATATCTTAAAAGGCTTCAAAAGCATAAGTTGTATAAGCAATTTCCTAAGTTCTTGGAAGTTTTCAAGAAACTTCACATCAACATACCTTTCACTGAAGCTCTTGAACCGATGCCTGGCTATACAAAGTTTATGAAAGGTATTCTCTCTGGAAAAGTGAAGCTCGATAACTTAGAGATCGTTGCTCTTATGGAGGAATGCAGTGATGTGCTACAACAGAAGTTGCCTCTCAAGCTTAAAGATCATGGAAGCTTCACTATTTCTTGCACCATCAGAAACTTGTCTTTCGACAAGTATTTATGTGACTTGGGAGCTAGCATCAATCTGATGCCCTTGTCTATCTTCAAGAAGCTTGGTCTACCTGATCCGAAACCGACATACATGTCATTATAACTAGCTGATCGTTCCATCACTTATCCACGGGGTATAGTGGAGGATGTCTTGGTTAAAGTGGACAAACTCATCTTCCCTGCTAATTTTGTCATTCTAGACTTTAAGGAGGATAAGAGATTCTCATTATCTTGGGAAGACCATTCTTGGCTACAGGACGGACTATGATTGATGTGCAAAAAGGAGATCTTACAATGAAGGTTCAAGATCGGGTCACTTTTAATATGTTCAAGGCAATATAGTTACCCGCAGATAAAGAGCAGTGCTTTGAAGTAGAGCGGGTCGACTCTATCATGAATTCGGAGCTTGAGCAATTGCCAAAGTTAGATACTGTAACACCCCCAGATCCGGGGTCGGGGATCCGGGTCGTCACGGTCTTTCTTTCCACAATATCACTTCACTTAATTAATAATAATAACCTTATGCTGTAACCCCACACTAACACACACCACAACCCGTTATAGTCTCAGAGATGAAATTGAAATAAGAACAAGTCTTTGAATCCACAATTTAAAAGTTATTACAACCCAAAATGATTACTTGATAAATTTACAGTTAATTGCCATTATCTGCCACAAGTTATAATTATACATAATTGATTCTCAAAAGTAGATGGTCTGATCTACAATAGATCTACCTCTGCAGCTATAGCAGCTACAACATCAACGGGAAGACGCGGGATGCTTCCCACGCGCTTGCGCTGGGTCTGCTGGAGTCTGGCCATCTTTCCTAACTGTTGTTGTGTGATGAAGAAATAAAGCAAGAGTGAGCCATACAGCTCGCAAGATAATATATAGTGATAACAATAATACAAGTATCTAAATGGATACTTACTAGAATTCTTTATCATGAGTAAGGTAATTACTTACCGGATATAAGTTTTAAAAGAAGATGAAGTTACCAATTACTTCACTATACTTATACCATTTTGTTAGAAATCTACTTGAACTACTACTGTTCGAAGTATAATAAGATTCACGAGGTCATCCCATAGATGAGACCACAAATAAAACTTGAAAATATTTGATCTTTGAAATATTTTGAAAAGAAATGAAGTTACGAGATACTTCATTCAATGGATACACCAATAAAAATGTTTGACCCTGTCAATGCTTCGGCAACCACCCATTAGTAGCCTTTCGATCGAAATGCTACGGGTAGTGTTGCAGAATTATCCAAATGGATGATGAACTCATTACGGGAGTTTGCCGCGCCAGGAAGACCACTTACGATGATCAGTCGTAGTAGTACAACCCCACCATTTTCTACATGTAGAGGAGAACCTGTCGGATTTACTTGTCAACCGAACACTGAACTCCTAAGGAATGGACCGCCTTAGCGGAACTTCCAGGCCATTTGGGCCAATATAATAAGGCTGGGCCGGCGCCACTCGACCACTTACACCACTCCTAGTTCAGATGAAATCCATGACTCTGAAGCGTAAAGCTCGTTCCCCCTTTCCCCAAGTAGAACTTATTGATACGGCTCCACCAAGAAGTCGTATCTAGTTGGAAAGGAAAACTCACCGATATTTCCCAGGCGATGCCTGCTAATGGATTAACTTGTTCCAAGAATTTTACTTCCCGAATATTGGGTAAGTAATCAAAAACTCTTTTATCAAGACAGCAACCTTGTTGCGAATATAAAATACACCACAGAGCCGGATCCCTCAGGTTTTGAGCGAGTATTTAAATCCCCTTAAAAAGGAAGATCTTAAATATAAAAATGAGTTTTGGGATCCGCTCTAACTTTTAAAAATCATTTTGAAGACTCGAAAACACTTTATAGAGTGTTTGGAGTAAAGCTGATTTAATGAAGTAAATCAGTCCCCAGAATATTTAGAAAATGACTGAATATTATTATTTAAATAATATTCCCATATAGAATAATCTTTATAAAATAATTGAAGTAGAAGTATTAAAACTTATACTTGAAACGAATATTAAATAACCAAAGATATACTTATATAAAAGTACTATATTTATTTGAATAATCGAAAATAAGTTTGATTATTGACACCTTATTCTTTAATAAAATAAAGAATATATTTCAGTAATAAGCGGAGTCATAATACCTCGAATGAATATTATAAATAATATTCATAAAATAAAGGAGTCATACATCCTCAAATAAATATCCAAGTAATATTCAATAATAATATAAAGGAGTCATAAGCCCTCGAATAATATTCGAAATAATATTCAATAAATAAAATAAAGTTATCGAATAAACCTTATTCGATTAATAGTTTTGAAAACTATAACCATATAAATATATATAAATATATATATAAAATCTACTCGGGATCCTCGACTCCCGGTTTTAGAAAATGTTTTCACCTTTGGGTCCCTATACTAAGGGTATATGCAAATTACTGCTATCCTCTAGCATAGGTATTATCAACTGAACCAACAGATATATATATGGCAAGAATACGAAACAGGCATGCATATGTACCATATAACATGCTACAATATATCGCAACATTTGCTAATTAACCAACATGCATCTACTGCAAGATAATGCATATACATATATACATCACAACAACAGTATAACGGGTAGAAAACTTGCCTGAGCGACTTGGGGTGATAAAAGGCTCGGGACGAGTCTGGTAACCTATAAACAACAAGTAAGTTGGAATTAAACCAAAGTCACTTGTAAATCTATTCTTTAACTAACTTAGACTCTAACGCTTGTTTTGCGCTCACTGATTCGCTTAAGTCACTCGGGTACCCTCGGCTCCACCATTTTTAATAATTTAACCTTTACGAGTTTTAAGGCGATTCCTTCGCGAGTGTCTTACCAACTTCCTAACACACTTACCATAAATGTTTCTTACCCCAATTAGTCATTTAAGGTCCTTAACCAAGGTTTCAAAGTAAGTCGAGGGGAAATGTTTCGTTCGCGAAACGCCGTTACTTAAAACGATCGTTTCTCCTAAACCGTGCATCGGAATCGAACGAACTACATATCAAAACGAAGCTTGTAACATGAGCTATCTAAACATGGCAGTGGTCATAATCTAGCAGGGGGTCCTCGGGTCCTAATGTTATGCACCAAAACAGTCTAAAGAAAATCGGACGTTACGACGGCTATGTTTACGCGATTTCCCAATTTTTAAACCATTCAAAACCAACCCAATTCAACCTCAAATCCAACATACAGCCAACATCCATCCTTATCACATCATAAAAACCCCAACCAATTCAATTTTAACATTCATACTTATGCCTAAGCTTAACTTTAACCATACTTAAGTTCTTTTAATCAAAACCACAACATTTACCATTCCATTTCACTACCATTTCAATTCCCAAACTCTAATCACAACAACAAGCTACAATATCATCCTACTAATCAAAATCATCTTATAATACATAGGAATCTAGGGTTTGGAGATGGTATACCTTCCTTGAAGTGGTGGGAGGAGCTAGGAAGCCTTAAGAAGCTTTGAGAAGTCTTAGGAATGCTTGGATCTTCAAGGAAAACAAGAAAAACTTCAAGTTAAAAACTTGAAAACATTATTCATAGTCTTCTTCTTTGATTAAATGAAGAAGATGGAGAAGGAATTGATGGCTTAAACTCATGATATAGCCCTAACTAAGCATGAAGATGATTAGGGAATTAACTCACCAATTTAGGAAGCTTGGATCTTAAATTTTTGAAATTTCTTGCCTTTTGAATAGTAAAAAGCCGAGAGCTTCTTCAAGAACAAAGCCTTGGTTCTTTTTGATTTTGATGAAAATGATTTTTGCTTGGCTTGGTTGATTTGTTTTTGTGTTTGATTTAGTCAATTACCTTCTTGCCCTTGAATTTGTGTGGTTCTCATTCAACCACACCTCCTTCCTTCCCATGTCATGCCCATGTCATGTGGTGAGGTCATCTTTCCCTCCTTGTCCCCTTCTCATTGGTTGGGTGACATCATCCCCCCCTAATCCCTTTGATTACTTCCTAATTGTTTGCCTAATGACCGCTGATTTGTTATACGGTTCGCTTAACTTTCGTTCTCGTTTATCGTTTAAAGGATCATACCCGGGATCTTATTACTGAGGTTCCCTTAACCTTTCTCAATACATTATATTCCTTTTTATGATCCTCTATCATAATCCTTTAATTTAAATCCTTTTTATCCTGTTACCTTATACTCAATTCTCTCCGTATCTAGTTGATTTCCGGGAAAAATCAAAGTGTTCGGAATTGGATTCTGACGATCTTTACATACACTTATATACTACATAGAGTACTAATAATATCCCAGAATATCCATAACAGAACCCCTACATAGTGTGGCGTGAAAAGTTTTCTCATTCAGCTAAAACACTATTCACAAGGGTTACAAAAAGTTGAAAATTTTGGGGGTTATTACAGTCTCCCCTCCTTAAAAGGATTCCGTCCCGGAATCAAACAGAAAACAAATGGGGGTACTTTTATAGCATTGCGCTCTCTAGTTCCCAAGTTGATTCTTCTATATTATGATTCTGCCATAGTACTCTGACTAGCTTGATCACTTTGTTCCGAAGCACCTGCTCCTTCTTATCTATAATCCTTACTGGCTTCTCCACGTAAGTTAGATCTGGCTGCATATCCACCTGCCCGTACTCCACTATGTGTCTGGCATCCCGATGATACTTCCTTAGCATTGACACATGGAACACATTATGAACTTGTTGCAAGTTAGGGGGTAAGGCTAACTCGTAAGCTAAATTTCCAATCCGTCTTAATATCTCAAAAGGTCCAATGTATCTTGGGCTTAGTTTTCCTTTCTTTCCGAACCTCATTAATCCCTTCCAAGGGGACACCTTTAGCAGTACTAAGTCCCCGACTTCATATTCCTTATCCTTTCGGGCTAGGTCTGCATATTTCTTCTGTCTATCTTGGGCTGCTACAAGCCGTCCTCTGATAAGATCCACTATGTCTTTGGTCCTTTGGACCACTTCGGGTCCGAGCATCTTCCGCTCTCCTACTTCATCCCAGTATAAGGGAGATCGACACCTTCTTCCGTACAGGGCCTCATAAGGCGGCATTCCGATGCTAGCATGAAAGCTATTGTTATAAGAAAACTCGATCAACGGTAAGTGATCATCCCAACTTCCTTTAAGGTCTATTGCACAGACTCTCAACATATCTTCTAGTGTCTGGATGGTCCTTTCACTCTGCCCATCCATCTGGGGATGGTACGCGGTACTCATATTTAACTTGGTCCCCGCACATTCCTGAAAGCTCCTCCAAAATCTGGAGTTGAACCTGGGGTCTCGGTCTGAGACAATGGACGCTGGGACTCCATGTCGCGTCACTATTTCCTTAAGGTAAATGTCCACCAGTCTATCGACTGTGTATCTCTCATTGATAGGAATGAAATGAGCTGACTTTGTTAGTCGGTCTATAATTACCCAAATGGCGTTGTGATTGGCTTTCGTCCTTGGCAAGCCTACAACAAAATCCATCGCTATCTGTTCCCATTTCCATTCGGAAATCTCCAGGGGTCGTAAGAGTCCACTGGGTCTCTGGTGCTCTGCCTTTACCCTTTGGCAAGTCAAATATTTGTTTACCCATTCTGCTACGTCCCTCTTCATGTTGGGCCACCAGTAATATTCCTTCAAATCCCTATACATCTTGGTACTTCCCGGGTGAATGAAATACCTTGAACTATGGCTTTCATCCAATATCTCATCTTTAAGCTCTTGAACATTCGGAACCCAAATTCGGTAGGAGTACCTCATTATCCCTTTATCATCTTTCTCAGTATGGATCTCCTCTCCAGTCATTGACTTTCTGCCTTCATTCATTATTTTCTCCTGGCACAATCTGATCTTTTCCAATAACTCTGGCTGCATTGAGATCTCAAAAAGCTTTTCAGTTCCGGTTCCGGTTACCTTTACTTCTATTTCCATTCTATCAAAATCCCTTATCAATTCTTCCGAAGTCGTTATCATTCTGAGTCTTTCCTTTCTACTAAGGGCATCAGCCACCACATTGGCTTTCCCTGGATGATAGAGAATCTCACAATCATAGTCCTTGATTAATTCTAACCATCTCCTATGGCGCATGTTGAGCTCTTTCTGCGTAAATATGTACTTGAGGCTCTTATGGTCTGTGAAAATCTCGCACTTCTCTCCATACAAGTAGTGCCTCCAAATTTTTAAGGCGAATACTATTGCCGCGAGCTCAAGGTCATGAGTAGGATATCTAATCTCGTATTCCTTCAGTTGTCTCGACGCATACGCAATCACTTTACCGTGCTGCATAAGCACACATCCTAATCCTTTGTGCGACGCATCACTATATATCACAAAATCTCCTTTTCCGTCCGGCAATGCCAACACCGGAGCCGTTATCAACCTTTTCTTTAATTCTTGAAAACTGTTCTCACATTTCTGCGTCCATTCAAACTTCTCTGTCTTACGAGTAAGTCGTGTCAAAGGGGCTGCGATCTTCGCAAAGTCCTGTACAAATCTACAATAGTAGCCGGCCAATCCTATGAAACTCCTTACCTCTGTGGGTGTGGTTGGCCTTTCCCAATTTGAGACCGCCTCTATCTTGGAGGGGTCGACCAATACTCCTTCTTTATTGATCACATGTCCTAAAAACTGTACTTCATTCCGCCAGAATTCACACTTCGAGAATTTGGCATACAACTGCTCCTCTCTGAGTATTCCTAGAGCTATCCTCAAATGCTTTGCATGTTCTGTCTCAGTCCTTGAGTAGATCAAAATATCATCGATAAAAACTATCACACATTTGTCCAAGTACTTCTTAAATACTCTATTCATTAAATCCATGAAAGCCGCTGGGGCGTTGGTTAATCCAAAGGACATTACCAAGAACTCATAATGCCCATACCTGGTACGGAACGCTGTCTTGGAAATATCTTCGGGTTTAATCTTTAGTTGGTGATATCCAGTTCTCAGGTCGATCTTGGAAAAATAAACAGCATCCTTTAGCTGGTCGAACAGATCGTCTATTCTAGGTAATGGGTATCTGTTCTTTATGGTTAGCTTGTTCAACTCTCGATAGTCTATACACAGCCTCATGCTCCCATCTTTCTTCTTAACAAATAAAACTGGTGCTCCCCACGGAGACACACTAGGTCTTATCATACCCTTATCCAAGAGTTCCTGCAATTGGATAGCTAATTCCTTCATTTCTAACGGGGCTAACCGGTAAGGTGCTTTTGAAACTGGCGCCGTCCCTGGGGCCAACTCAATAGCAAATTCAATCACTCTATCGGGTGGTAATCCCAGAAGGTCTTGTGGGAATACATCTTCAAATTCGTTGACTACTGGAATTTCTTGTAAGTTGGGCACCTCCTTCTGCGTGTCCACCACATAGGCTAGGTAGGCCTCATTTCCTTTTCGTAGCATCCTTCTGGTCTGGGCCATAGTCAAAAATTTCTGCGTCTGCCTCTTTCCTCTAAATATAACTTCTTTCTTCCCGGGAATATTTAACTTAACTTTCTTCCCTTTACAGTCTATCTGAGCATCATTGCTAGATAGCCAGTCCATTCCCAAAATCACATCAAACTCCCCTAATTTAAAAGGAATCAGATCAACACTAAAAGATTGCTCCCCTATGCCTATCTCACAGGCGGGGTGAATCTGGTTAACAGGAATAATTTCATGATTGGCTATTTCTACTTGTAAGGGTTCTATCAAGGGTTCAGCTTTAAGTCTTAATTTACGCGCAAAGACCCTTGATATAAAAGATTTAGTTGCTCCCGAATCAAATAAAATGTTTGTACTGACTGAATTTAGAGAAAGGGTACCTGCTATCACATCTGAATCTTTCATAGCATCCTGGACTGTCATGTTGAAAGTCCTTGCAGTAGGTGGCTTATTGGAAGCAGCCCTGCTTGCTCCCGAAGCTGCTGGTTTGTTCATTGGGCATTCCCTCTTCCAATGACCCGGGCGTCCACACAGATGACAATTGGTGGTTGGAATGACGACAGGGGCTGGCGAAGGGCATTTGTGAGAATAGTGGCCCACTTGCCCACACTTAAAGCAGGTTACTGGCTTTCCCTTACATTCCCCAGAATGCACTCTTCCACAAGTGTTACAGGTTGGCAATGGGGGTCGAGACTGGTTGGAATAAGACATTCTTGACTTCTGGCCGCTCTGGCTCACATTCATGTTCATTGGCCACTTAAACCCAGTGTTCTTTCCCGGTAGGGACACTGCTCCTCGATTAAATCTAGTTGGGAAGCTCCTTCCTGCTGAACCCCCACCCATGCTCATACTTTTCCTCTTTATTCCCTTCTTCTCTCTTTCCTTCTGCATCTGTTCACTTCCGGCTTCTACAATCGTTGCTTTTTGCACCAGAGTGGCATAATCCGTAAGCTCAAGGATTGCCACCCTATTCTGAATCCACGGTTTCAGTCCCTGCTGAAACCTCCTAGCTTTCTTTTCCTCGGTGCTCACAAACTCCGGCACAAACCTTTATAACTCAGTAAATTTCGCTTCGTACTCTGCTACAGATAAATTATTCTGCTTTAGCTCCAAGAACTTAAGCTCCATCTGGTTTTCCATAAACCTCGGAAAATACTTTCCCAGAAATAACTGACTGAACCTCTCCCAGGTTATGATAGCATCTGTCTCCATGTTTTTCTTGGCCTCCCACCAGTAGTTAGCCTCTCCTTTTAGAAGGTAGGTAGCAAATACAGTTTTATGTGCCTCATCGATACTCAAAATCTCAAAGGATTTCTCCATTTCCTTTAACCATGCCCTTGCCTCAACTGGGTCGGCTGATCCGTGGAACTCAGGGGGCTTAAGGGACTTAAAAGCCCTGAAAGAGTTTGCCACAGTATTGTTATTTCCTTGAGGGGGTTGGTTGGGTTGACGTTCCAAATTCTGCCTTAGGAGTTGCATGAACTGGCCCATGGGATCCATGCCTGGGTTTGGTACTGGTTGCTCAACCTCGGTTTCTCCTTCTTCAGCCTCTATCTCAAATCCCTCAACATCATATGTTTCCTCTTCCTCTTCATACAGGGAGTCATCCTGTTCCACATAATCCTCATCTTCCTCTTCACTGTGTTCCTGGTTCCTATCATCCTGGTTATGGCTTCCCTGGTCCTCAGATCCAGGGTTCGCCCTAGTTCCAATCTTTCTTGGCGGCATGATTCTGATAAATAAAAAAAAACTATTGGGAAAATCAACGTTAGGTCACAATCATATACAACATTGTGCCTTGCACGGCTCTTATAATGGGGAGAACGTATCTCGCAATTCTATTATTTTATGATAGTTCTAATACGAAGTGCAGTAATAATAATGATAAAAACAGTGATCTCGTCACTAAGGAACTGAACCGAAAGGAAACAAATATATACATAATGCGAGAAATACATAGTTGATCTGGTCAAAAGTACAACAGTGCTACAGCCATCTGTCCCAAAAGTGATACACAAGAGTCTATCTGTCTAGTCAGAAAAAGGGATGCTATATACAAGTCAACTAACCCGAAAAATTGGCTCTTACTAAGGCCTCGGCTAACTAGACAACTAGACTATTCCATCGTCAGTCCTGAATCATACACCGGAGCGGGTCAGCTCCCATACCCTTTCCATCGCACGACGGAAGATATAGTCGGCCTGCCGCCTGGAGATCCTACCATGCCTGTCCCCCTGGAGAGATCTGAGTCTCGCTCGGGACGTGAGCTCTATCCCCGTAAGCTCCCTCCTCAAGGATCGGGGTATAGAAGCCCTAGTCTCATAAGCTCGGGTACACCTACCCGCCCTCTCCGCATCCAACTCCCTTCTGGCCTCATCCAGTCGGCCCTCGGCAACAGCCACTCGGGTCCTCAGAACATCCTGAACATATCCATGTGCTAACGAAGACTGCCTGTGGGCAGGGTCAAGAGGTGGTGAATCCGGAGCCGCTGAGGGTGCCTCCTCGGTCTGCCTAGGCTCAGAAGTATGGGTCTCTGAGCTGTCATCATCGGGAATCCAGGATAGTGGTGGAGGGGTAGGGGCTCTGACCACCGGAAGTGTGGGTAATGGGGTACCAGCATACACTACCATAGGTCCAACACGCTCCTCAGCTACTGGGACCTCATCCGGGTCCTCCTCATCTGGAATAGCAATAACCTCTGTCTCTGACTCCTCTGAGGGGTCCTCCTCATCTGAAATAGCAATGACCTCCGTCTCTGACTCCTCTGTGGGGTCCTCCTCATCTGAAATAGCAATGACCTCATCGTGCTCACGCTCGAACATCTCAGGGTCCTCTATCTCAGGCGCCTACACATTAAACGAGCTAAGTTACTATCATGATACTTATAAGGGTTCCCGTAAGGGTTTTAACTGTCAGCACTACTTTAAGTAGTCCGACCATGAACTTGGCAAGAGTTCTTATTATCTTTGTGAGTTTGTTATTATATCGACGCATCATCTCTGAGGTTTATAACGCTTAGCTCTGATACCATTTCTGTAACACCCCCAGATCCGGGGTCGGGGATCCGGGTCGTCACGGTCTTTCTTTCCACAATATCACTTCACTTAATTAATAATAATAACCTTATGCTGTGACCCCACACTAACACACACCACAACCCGTTATAGTCTCAGAGATGAAATTGAAATAAGAACAAGTCTTTGAATCCATAATTTAAAAGTTATTACAACCCAAAATGATTACTTGATAAATTTACAGTTAATTGCCATTATCTGCCACAAGTTATAATTATACATAATTGATTCTCAAAAGTAGATGGTCTGATCTACAATAGATCTACCTCTGCAGCTATAGCAGCTACAACATCAACGGGAAGACGCGGGACGCTTCCCACGCGCTTGCGCTGGGTCTGCTGGAGTCTGGCCATCTTTCCTAACTGTTGTTGTGTGATGAAGAAATAAAGCAAGAGTGAGCCATACAGCTCGCAAGATAATATATAGTGATAACAATAATACAAGTATCTAAATGGATACTTACTAGAATTCTTTATCATGAGTAAGGTAATTACTTACCGGATATAAGTTTTAAAAGAATATGAAGTTACCAATTACTTCACTATACTTATACCATTTTGTTAGAAATCTACTTGAACTACTACTGTTCGAAGTATAATAAGATTCACGAGGTCATCCCATAGATGAGACCACAAATAAAACTTGAAAATATTTGATCTTTGAAATATTTTGAAAAGAAATGAAGTTACGAGATACTTCATTCAATGGATACACCAATAAAAATGTTTGACCCTGTCAATGCTTCGGCAACCACCCATTAGTAGCCTTTCGATCGAAATGCTACGGGTAATGTTGCAGAATTATCAAAATGGATGATGAACTCATTACGGGAGTTTGCCGCGCCAGGAAGACCACTTACGATGATCAGTCGTAGTAGTACAACCCCACCATTTTCTACATGTAGAGGAGAACCTGTCGGATTTACTTGTCAACCGAACACTGAACTCCTAAGGAATGGACCGTCTTAGCGGAACTTCCAGGCCATTTGGGCCAATATAATAAGGATGGGCCGGCGCCACTCGACCACTTACACCACTCCTAGTTCAGATGAAATCCATGACTCTGAAACGTAAAGCTCGTTCCCCCTTTCCCCAAGTAGAACTTGTTGATACGGCTCCACCAAGAAGTCGTATCTAGTTGGAAAGGAAAACTCACCGATATTTCCCAGGCGATGCCTGTTAATAGATTAACTTGTTCCAAGAATTTTACTTCCCGAATATTGGGTAAGTAATCAAAAACTCTTTTATCAAGACAGCAACCTTGTTGCGAATATAAAATACACCACGGAGCCGGATCCCTCAGGTTTTGAGCGAGTATTTAAATCCCCTTAAAAAGGAAGATCTTAAATATAAAAATGAGTTTTGGGATCCGCTCCAACTTTTAAAAATCATTTTGAAGACTCGAAAACACTTTATAGAGTGTTTGGAGTAAAGCTGATTTAATGAAGTAAATCAGTCCCCAGAATATTTAGAAAATGACTGAATATTATTATTTAAATAATATTCCCATATAGAATAATCTTTATAAAATAATTGAAGTAGAAGTATTAAAACTTATACTTGAAACGAATATTAAATAACCAAAGATATACTTATATAAAAGTACTATCTTTATTTGAATAATCGAAAATAAGTTTGATTATTGACACCTTATTCTTTAATAAAATAAAGAATATATTTCAGTAATAAGCGGAGTCATAATACCTCGAATGAATATTATAAATAATATTCATAAAATAAAGGAGTCATACATCCTCAAATGAATATCCAAGTAATATTCAATAATAATATAAAGGAGTCATAAGCCCTCGAATAATATTCGAAATAATATTCAATAAATAAAATAAAGTTATCGAATAAACATTATTCGAATAATAGTTTTGAAAACTATAACCATATAAATATATATAAATATATATATATAAAATCTACTCGGGATCCTCGACTCCCGGTTTTAGAAAATGTTTTCACCTTTGGGTCCCTATACTAAGGGTATATGCAAATTACTGCTATCCTCTAGCATAGGTATTATCAACTGAACCAACAGATATATATATGGCAAGAATACGAAACAGGCATGCATATGTACCATATAACATGCTACAATATATCGCAACATTTGCTAATTAACCAACATGCATCTACTGCAAGATAATGCATATACATATATACATCACAACAACAGTATAACGGGTAGAAAACTTGCCTGAGCGACTTGGGGTGATAAAAGGCTCGGGACGAGTCTGGTAACCTATAAACAACAAGTAAGTTGGAATTAAACCAAAGTCACTTGTAAATCTATTCTTTAACTAACTTAGACTCTAACGCTTGTTTTGCGCTCACTGATTCGCTTAAGTCACTCGGGTACCCTCGGCTCCACCATTTTTAATAATTTAACCTTTACGAGTTTTAAGGCGATTCCTTCGCGAGTGTCTTACCAACTTCCTAACACACTTACCATAAATGTTTCTTACCCCAATTAGTCATTTAAGATCCTTAACCAAGGTTTCAAAGTAAGGCGAGGGGAAATGTTTCGTTCGCGAAACGCCGTTACTTAAAACGATCGTTTCTCCTAAACCGTGCATCGGAATCGAACGAACTACATATCAAAACGAAGCTCGTAACATGAGCTATCTAAACATGGCAGTGGTCATAATCTAGCAGGGGGTCCTCGGGTCCTAATGTTATGCACAAAAACAGTCTAAAGAAAATCGGACGTTACGACGGCTATGTTTACGCGATTTCCCAATTTTTAAACCATTCAAAACCAACCCAATTCAACCTCAAATCCAACATACAACCAACATCCATCCTTATCACATCATAACAACCCCAACCAATTCAATTTTAACATTCATACTTATGCCTAAGCTTAACTTTAACCATACTTAAGTTCTTTTAATCAAAACCACAACATTTACCATTCCATTTCACTACCATTTCAATTCCCAAACTCTGATCACAACAACAAGCTACAATATCATCCTACTAATCAAAATCATCTTATAATACATAGGAATCTAGGGTTTGGAGATGGTATACCTTTCTTGAAGTGGTGGGAGGAGCTAGGAAGCCTTAAGAAGCTTTGAGAAGTCTTAGGAATGCTTGGATCTTCAAGGAAAACAAGAAAAACTTCAAGTTAAAAACTTGAAAACACTATTCATAGTCTTCTTCTTTGATTAAATGAAGAAGATGGAGAAGGAATTGATGGCTTAAACTCATGATATAGCCCTAACTAAGCATGAAGATGATTAGGGAATTAACTCACCAATTTAGGAAGCTTGGATCTTGAATTTTTGAAATTTCTTGCCTTTTGAATAGTAAAAAGCCGAGAGCTTCTTCAAGAACAAAGCCTTGGTTCTTTTTGATTTTGATGAAAATGATTTTTGCTTGGCTTGGTTGATTTGTTTTTGTGTTTGATTTAGTCAATTACCTTCTTGCCCTTGAATTTGTGTGGTTCTCATTCAACCACACCTCCTTCCTTCCCATGTCATGCCCATGTCATGTGGTGAGGTCATCTTTCCCTCCTTGTCCCCTTCTCATTGGTTGGGTGACATCATCCCCCCCTAATCCCTTTGATTACTTCCTAATTATTTGCCTAATGACCGCTGATCTGTTATACGGTTCGCTTAACTTTCATTCTCGTTTATCATTTGAAGGATCATACCCGGGATCTTATTACTGAGGTTCCCTTAACCTTTCTCAATACATTATATTCCTTTTTATGATCCTCTATCATAATCCTTTAATTTAAATCCTTTTTATCATGTTACCTTATACTCAATTCTCTCCGTATCTAGTTGATTTCCGGGAAAAATCAAAGTGTTCGGAATTGGATTCTGACGATCTTTACATACACTTATATACTACATAGAGTACTAATAATATCCCAGAATATCCATAACAGAATCCCTACATAGTGTGGCATGAAAAGTTTTCTCATTCAGCTAAAACACTATTCACAAGGGTTACAAAAAGTTGAAAATTTTGGGGGTTATTACAGATACCTTAGTGAGATCCTTAATAGGGGAATCAGTTATTGATGATGAAGAAGGAGCAGAGCAACTGCAGGTTTTGAATGTTTGTCCGTGGAAGAGGAAGTTGGATATGCCATTCGACTCTCTTGGGTTAGCAGAGCTGAAAATTTCTCAGGAGCATTTCGAGCCGTCTATTGAAGAAGCTCTCACACTTGAGCTTAACCCACTTCCAGATCACTTGAGTTATGCATTCTTAGGTGCACCCCATGACAAGGGGTTGGGATATATTTTTGATGATGTAGAGAGTGGCCGGAAGGATCCTCTTGTGTCTACAGAGGGTTCTTCTCATGTGCAGCAGGCAGTTGATAGGTTTGGTCTTGGTGATGCACATTATAGAAGGTTGATTCGGCATATTGAGGCCATGCACGACATTCACAGTCATTTTTCTAAATATTTGACACACGCTCTCGGTACTATTTTCCGAGACACTGGTGTCGAGGTTGATTGGCCACCCGATCCTCCACCCGAAGAGGGTGATCCTCCCGCTAACTAGGTATGCCTTGTATCCTTATTATTACGTTCAATGAGGGCATTGAAAATTTTAAGTTTGGGGGTAATAATGTAAGGATTAGTTTGTGTGTGTCCATATAGATTCATATAGATTCATGTTTCATGTTTATTTGTATTTCATTCATATTTTTACATGATTGTTCATATTGGACATTTTTATTTATGTTTTTATGTGAGTTTATATAGTTGCATGTGCATGCATATAACATGATCCTGTAGGATGAGTTATTTCTGATTGATAAGTTGATGTTGATTTGAGTGTGATGATGACGAATAGAGGGTTGTTTAAGTCTTAATGAATTGATTTGCATGCCAGAAAAAAATCACAAATCTTATAAGTTGCTTTAGAAATAGATCATGATCATACTTGTTTGTTGTTGAGATTTAATCACTTGGTTATATTTAGAATTTGTGATATTCCCGTAATGATATAGGAACACTGAATTTAAATCTGGATAAAAACTTGGATTTCATTACTAGTGTGAATAAGGCTAGGTGTCAAATGGCTAGTAGCCGGCTCATATTTATATGAGTAGTCTAGGGTTGAATGAGATGGAGCGAAATGCACTCATTCAGAAATCATTGAAAAAAAAGAAAAAAATAAAGAAAAGAAAAAAATGTGTTTATGCATAATTGATCAAGAGTGAGCTCTTTAATACTCGAGCAATTAAGTTCCAGGGGACTTAGTGCCTATTGACCTAAGGCTTTGACAGTCTGGGATCCACTAACCTAACGCTCGCTACAAGGGTATTCTTTTATAAGTCTTGTGGGACCTTATTCATTGCACGGTCAAATAAGTATCTTTGTTATGTGTTCAATAATAGCATGAATCCTTGTATAACTCTAGTGGAAAAGAGGTGTTGTGAGTCATTATTCGTTTAATGTCTATTCTAGTTATAAACTTGTGATTATTTTGATGAATGATAAGTTATGGTTATTGATCTAGTATCGAGAGCATACCTGTTAAGCATCCCACACACGCACGTTCTGGTTTGTGAGTTGATTTATGAGATTTATTTGAACTCTATTTTGAGTTATTGCCTTCTTAGAGACGTTGGCTTATTCATTTGGTTATGGTTATTCTGAGGGGATCGATAGTATTATCATTTAGTTGCATTCACGTAGTTGCATTCATGCATTATGTTTGTTTTATAGTTTTTGAGTCTGTTTATACTTGAGGACAAGCATTGATTCAAGTTTGGGGGTGTGATAAGTGGATTTTATATCTACTTGGAATGCTTCATTACAAGCTTAAGTTGGTGTTTTGGACTCAAGTTGTTGGTATTTTTGATATGTTTTTGTGTTATTACATTTCAGGCATCAGTTAAATGAAGAAATAAGCTTTTCAAGGAAATATGCTGAAAAGAGCTAAGAATTGGAAGCTCAAGCCATTCTCAAGTTGAATAGAATCTCATTAACTTCGCGCGGGCAGTTGAATCGCCTAATTTTGACGAGCAGAACTCAAGATACGGTCAAAAGAAGAATCAGAAGAAAAATCCAGAAACCCTGAGCGGCCGCCCCGACTTTCTGCCAAAAAACCAGCGCGCCCGCTCTGATTTAAGTGTAGCCGCCCCACCCTTTTTGCCCCAGATTCCTGATTTTAGTATAATTTGATGATTTTGAGGGTCCAGGTCCACTAGGGGCTTATATATACCAATAGAAAGATGATTTTAACGACAAGGAGCGAGGGGAGAGCAATAAGAAGACCCAATAGCACAATACAACGAAGGAGAAGAAGATCTTGTTTTTACTTGTGATTCTTTGCTTAAGTTGTAATCTTGGATGCTTGTTTTCTTTGTTATTTGAACCTTATACTCTTGTTAACGTACTTTGTTATTATTATTCAATTATTTCAGACCTAGTTTATCTCAGTTTATGTATTATGCTTTCATTGGAACCCATGGTGACGATGAGTTCGGTTATGAACTAATCATTATCGTGGGGTTCTAACGGATTTACTTATGGACTTCTATAGTTAATTTGTTTCAATATCTTGGTGTGTGGTGATTGATTGATATCCTAGTATTGGTTGTGCTTATTCGTCTTATGTGTGTAGCTAACATATAAGATAGCGTATTAATCTCTATTGAAGCGACAGTGAATATAGAAATTTAGAACTTGCCATGTTATCATAGGTTCATGTATTTATTATGCATGATTCGTAGGTAATTTTAACCATCTTACTTACCCTATGTAATCGCGATATATAACTTGTTCATTAAACCTTTATGTTGTCAAATTCTATAGACATATAGGGTCTCAACATAATTGGTGTATATTCAGCTTCTATCTCTTTTGTGGATGTCTGGTAGTAGGGTATTCGTACAACGAAAGTTGGCATTTACTAGTTTCGTGTTATCTGATTAGTTGTCATCACCATTGCATGCTAAGGTTAAGAACAATGACTTTAAATGAAGTATTTAATGAAGTTAGAATCCCATATATGTCTCACATAGTTAATTCAATCACTTTTATTCTTAGTTAATTACATGTTAGTTTAATCTTAGTTATAAACATCTCAACTTGTTATTTTCTTAGCATTGAGCGATAGCCATACCATTGTTGCATATGTGCATAATCTTAAGTTAACTAAAAAGAGTCTCCGTGGGTATGAATCTGATTTATATCTTATACTACTTGCGAACGCGTATACTTGCGTGTAATTTTAGCGCATGTTTTCTCCCTAACAACAGACCCTGGACAGTCATCAAGAGAGGATAAGAAGGTTAGTGAAGGACAAGTTGGATGACCTTGTGCCTACTCAAGTTGAGATCAATAAGAAGTTTCAGAAATTTGCTGACTAAATGGAAAGATTTGATATGTCTATCATGGAGCAAAGCATCAAGCAATTGAAGCAATCATTTATAGCTTTTCATGAAGTTGTCCAGAATCACATTACCAGTTATAATGACACCTTCCTCTATATCAACTTCATCAAGAAAGATATGAACCATCTGCTCTTTTAATGTAAGGGATCAAGGAGACAGTTCAAGCTCCTTTTGGTGCTCCTATTTCTTCAAGTTCTCAACCACCTTCCTCTATATCAACAAATCTCCAGATTCAATCTCTATGGAAGCAAGTTTCAACTCTCCAAGCCTCAAATGACTCACTCACAGCTCAGGTCAATGCTCTCACTTCTCTGGTGCAGAATTAACAGGATGACATCAGGACCCTGGTAGACTCCCACAAACATCTTCAAATGCAGAATTCAGTTTCTTTGGGAGCTATCATAGGTGCCTTGTATATTCTTTTGCCTGCTCTTCCTGAAGCTGTAAGGACATAAATTCCAAATCCACTACTCCTGCCTGCCAACAAGACTAAGAGGGAGATAGAAGCTAGGATTTAACCGTCCAAGGAACCTAATACATCTACTCAATCTAAAGAGGCTGGAAAATCTACTACTCACTCTGGTCAAAGTTCTATACAATTAAAGCTATCTCAAGATGATAGTAAGGACAGGCTCCAGAAATTTACAGTAGGACCTTGTCAAGATAAGGAGTTCAGTGAGCTACTGGCAATTCTAAGTGTCTCTCTGGCCAATAACTACATCACCTACAAGAGAGCTTTGGCCAACAACATCAATTTTTTAAGAGTGGTAATAGTAAAGGTTGACAACTTTTTGGAGAAGAAGATAATAGCCAATGTCAATGACTATGGTTTGGACAGATGTCTACAGGAGTCTCTCTCAAATCTTCAAAGTATGAGAGCATCTGAGCTAGATATAATAATAGACAGAGTTAATTTAATAATTCCAGGAAACACCCAATTGCTCAAAAAACTCAAGAAAGCTCAGATAGCTGCTTTTCCTGAAGCTTATCTACATCCAAGCAAGAGGGTGGCCTAAATTTGTCCAACAACTAAACAGTGTAGATACCTCAACAATTATAGAAGGGGGGCTATCTGGAATTGCTTTAATCGGACTGATTTTCTACCTTTAAATTGGTGCATCATAGATGATGACTACTTTCAACAATTAGCTGAAGAAATAGTCAAAATTTGGGTTGTATCATTAAGAGAAGTCATAATCTACTATCGAGATGGATCTTTCACTCTACTTGGAAGGGATTTAATGGACACACTTTCAACCACGGAAGTTAAGAGGATGATTAGCTTGATGAAGGATAACGACACAAGAACAAGGGCATGGAGGGATGTGATGTGTGTATGGATAAAAGTAAGAGATGAAATAAGAGAAAAACAAAGGATGAAAAGGAAGAAAGGGATAGGAAGTATGCAGAAGAAATTGATATGTTTAAACAAAGATCAAATGAGCTCAAGGCAAACGGGATGAGCAGAATTTCTACGGATGGACACTTTCTGAACATAAAAGTTGGCAGATTCTCAAGATTCAGAGTAGGTTACTTGAATGGCTATTCATTGGTTGATTGGCTCAAGCGTGGAAGCTTTAAGAGGGACTAAAATCATAGAGGAACGTCATATACTTGTAAATCTAAAGGACCTCATTAGAAAAGAATCAGGCTATGAGAATTTTCTATGATGGATTCATTTAATAAACTCATGTAATCACTCTGTGTATAAAAGTTGTATTTGTTATTCTATCAATTTTATGTAATCATTTTTTTTGTAACTTGGGGTTAGTATTGTTATCAGGCATGAATTTGTGATTAACAATCTTCTCACAAATTGGGGGAGATTATTGTACAAGACATGCCTACATTATAACAAGACTAAGTCAAATTGACAGCCCTAAGGATTTAGTTATATGATAATCTAAATGTGTATTTTGTGTTTTCTTACTTGAGTCTGTAAAGTTGCTAAAGATCAGACTGGAGTATTTTTCTGTGAACAGTCTCAAGCCTAAGAATAAATTCTGGAAGAAGATCAAAAAGATCATGCCTCGGAGAAAAGGTGAAGAAGCTTGGAGCTGAATAAATCGGTTTTAGGAAAAATGTTCTAAGTCAAGAAATCTACAAGTCACAGATCAAGTCATATAGAGAAGTCATTCGAGAACTCCAGAATGACTTATTGAGAAGTCCAAAATGGCTTATGGAGAAGTCTCAGAGATATCGACAAGTCAAATGAAGATATGAAGATTAGAGATATCGACAAGTCAAATTCTCATTAGAGATCTCAGAGATATCGGCAAGTCAATATGTATATAGAGATCTCTGAGATATCGACAAGTCATTTCTGCATATAGAGAACTCAGAGATATCGACAAGTCAAAATGAAGACCTGAAGATTGGAGATATCGACAAGTCAAATTCTCATTAGAGATCTCAAAGATATCGACAAGTCAAAATGCATATAGAGATCTCAGAGATATCGACAAGTCATTTCTATATGCAGGGATTTGGAGACCTTGGCAAGCCAAGTTTACTTATAGAGAACTCAGAGACCTCGACAAGTTAAAGACACTTATAGAGAACTCAGAGATATCGATAAGTCATTATACTTATCGAGATGTCAGTTCTCTATAGAACAAACTAGAGATCTCGATATGAACCTCAAGTACAGAATGCAGACCAGTTAAATATTCAAGATTATCAATCAACAAACGATCCAATTACTTAGATTGAAAAGTCTACAAAAGCAGCTTGAAGAGTTCAAGATCAAGGGTCAAGATTAACTGACAAAGGAAGGTCACAGACCTATAAGATTTGCAAGGATTTACTAAGCCAGAAATGGAAAGCTTTAGAGATAACTTAAAGTAGGGTTTAGTACATTTTATTGCATATTGTGTAAACCTATGTTTACTAATCTATAAAGTAAACACTGGTCCTTTGTTTTTAGAAGTTACAAACAGATCTAGATTTTCTTGTACTCTCTCAAGATAGAAGCTGAGTTCTTTACTTACAAAGAACTCAGGATTTGTAGCAAGATATAACTTGATTTTAATACAAAATTAAGTGAGTTTTAAAATATTATGTTTTCTAGTTTATTTCTGCTAACATAATATAACTGCATCTCTTATCTGCTTTGATCACACAACCAAACAAATCGAAAAAGGCTTAAAAATATCCAAAACACATTCACCCCCCCATGTTATATTCAATATCTAACATGATTATTGATCGATTGACTAAGTCAGCGCACTTCTTACCAATCAATGAAAGATTCTCATTGGAAAGGTTGGTCAAATTGTATTTAAATGAGAATATCATGAGACACGGGGTTCCAGTTTCTATTGTGTCGGATAGACATCCCAGATTTGATTCGAGATTTTCACGACAGTTTCAAGAACATTTGGGCATAAAATTTAAAATGAACATCGCCTACCATCTGCAGAAGGACGGACAAAGTGAAAGAACTATTCAAATGGCGGATGATATATTAAGGGTTTGTGCATTAGACTTTAAAGGAAACTGAGACGATCATTTGCCTCTGATAGAGTTTTCACATAACAATAGTTACCACGCAAGTATTGTGAATTAGTAAAGGATTACTTAAAAATATAATATTTCGGTTTGACGAGTCAGTACAGGACGTAAGATATGAAATGTGATTAATAATCAAGTTGAAGTGTCAGTCAGGCTGTCGGTTGGGACGCGACATGTAAAGACTGATTAAATATTTTTAAATGATTTATTATGTGAAAAATAAGATTTATTTGACCTCTAAATATTTTTCTAAAATCATCAGAGTACGTGTAAATTATGAAATTTGTTCTATTATCTCTGTAATAGTCCTAGAGACTTTTTAAAAATAAGGGTTGGACTTATATTAGAGTTTCGATATTTTAAAATAATTTTTAAAGGGATTATTTCTATTTTGTGCATTAACTTGAGAAATTCACAGAAAATAAACCGCTCGCTCAAAAATTATTTTTAAAATATCGTTGGACATCTAATTTTATGATCTTCATTTTAAAAATAAGTTTCATATTTATTTCACCCTTTTTCCGAATGCTGATATTTTATTTAATTTATTTTCAGCATTTGGCATTAAAAAAAACATAATACAAAAAGGAAATTGCAAATTAGTAAAAACTCCTACCACATCAACATATATTCCCCTCATCTCTTTTCTTTTATTTTTCTGGTGCTCTCTCTTTCTCTCGAACCTATTTGCTCTCTCTTTCTCAGTAATCACTCTCTCTTCTTTCCCTCTCATTTTCTGGTCGATTCTTGCGATCGAAACCAGATTCTGATATTATTTCACTTCCGTTCTTATGTCAAAATTTCAATGCAAATGTAATCATCAAATATTTAAGGAGTGTAAGAGTCTCTGAAATGAGTATTAAGGATTGTGTAATTATGTTAAGTATACAGATTTGAGTATTTTATTGATCGTGGTTACATGACTCAATAAGTGAATAATGATATGTGTTATGTGTAATCAATGTGTACATATATGGTTACTTGGTATAGTAAAGTAAAATCAATGAAGGGTTGAGTATATGCAAGTATTAGATATGATTATGTGCAAACGTGATAATGTGATTATAAAGTGAATGCATATGCTTATAAGTATGTTATTTAATGCGAAAGGGTAGAAAGTTTAGACGTTCAAGGGAACGTCATTTTATTACGAGGTCCCTAGTTAGGGTTTGTTGTTGATTGTGGATTTGGAAATCAAGGAAGCGCGAAGTAGAAAAGGAAAGATGATTCTAAGTGACAGTAACGGTTTTCAGATAAAAAGGGAAAGCATTTGAGGTAAGTAATTTTGCCCTTCTTATACTGATAAAGATTGTGATTCTGATATGAAAAGATGGATTAAATGGTAATATGATTCATGTTAATGTTACACCTTTTCTCAACCTAATACCTTCTAAAAACTTATAACCTCTTATTGTAACCTAAAATGTAACCTATTGATAACACTTGCAGTTTTGTTAAAATCTTACCCTATTGATACTTAATTTTCACTGAAAATCTTGCATTGATAGTGTCGTGTTTGATTAATACCCTTAAGTTGATAACCCTTGCTTTATTGTACCTTGTGTTGTTCATGCCTAAATTAAACCTTTGATCAAACCCTAGTTCTCGATTCTTCTTATCATTCTTGTTTTATTATTACACTCCGAAATGAAACTAAGAATGATTTTTGACTTGACAGAGTCTAAATGATTTCAAAAGTCGGTAAATGTTTTAAAATGAAGTTAAGTTTTAAAAAAGTCCAATGATTTTCCAATATAAAGGTTTTCACTGAAATCCTAAAAATTGGAGACGTAAGCGGCCATGTAACAATGGTCCATTCGAGTGTATAGAGCTGGAGATTGACCAGTGAGTTATTTAATCAGGAGATGGATCAGTACATATATATATAGGCCAAAATAGCGCCTTAGGTAACTTTAATGACAAGATGGAGGTTAGTACGGGCTGATCACCTATAATATTTAATTATGTATTGTTATACATGAAGGGTTTTTACCACATAAATGCAACGAAAACGTAAATTTAAATCTTAAAAAAATGAAACCCTTCGCAGGATCCATGCGAAAAATAATTTTTAATTCGTAGTTCAGTATGTTTACCTTAAGAAGCTTTATGTTAATGGAAAGGTGGAGGTCTTGAATGATCACCACGTAGCCCGTCGCTAGAACGATCTACGCCTTGAAGGTATCCACACGAATGATCGCCCGGAGGATGGGTGTGTACTAGCACGTTCTTGAGGCAGCCTTCTTCCTCTCTCTATCTCTCTTCAAGCTGCTAGGGTTTATGTTTTACCAAATAAAATGTGTAACCCTAATTCTATTAGAAAAAGATATTATATAGGCAAGAGCTATTGGGCCTCCAACCCTAAACTTAATTTTAGAGTTATTATTATTATTAAATTCGAAATTCTAATTATTGTATCATTAAGTCTCACTTAATCATCCAATAACTTAATTTCGGATTTAATATTAAATTCGAATTTCCTATTTATTTAATTAATTAAGTCACACTTAATTAATAACAACTAATTCGAATTACTTACATTTAATTTAAATCCAAATTTAAATTAAATAATCCTTAAATCATTCTTTATGCGACCCTTTAGGTTATTATTACGTTGGCAACAATTTTAAATCTAATTTAAAATTATAAACAATGAGCGGCATATAGTAATACATCATTGTTACCCAAGTAATAATAATTAAATCGGTGATCGATTAAACCTTTTGTGTATAATGTACAATGTACTATAATCCTTTTAACCATATATTATAGATTAAACTCGAGGCATGTTATGTGTCATCTTCTTCATAATTTAATCCAGGTTTCCTTGATCGATGAGTAAACTATAACATCAAATCAACATTTGAGCATGGCCATGCATTTTATAGTCTAACTCAAACAAGAGGCCAATAATATCACTCCTAAAATAGGAGGGTTAAATCCTTTCTAGATCATTCATATTTCTCATATGATTCATAATATACCCAATATACACTTTTATCATCACCCGATCAAATGTAACTTTTAATGCAACCAAAGTATATTAATTCTCATATAGAAATATAATGATTTCAAGTCTAAGGACCAATACATCATTATCACTGTGAGAATTACCTATGACACAACAGACATGTAGAATCTCACATTGGGTCTTCCAGCACCATGTATATAATACATGTGCCTGTGTTTTGACTTTAGTATCACTATACCTATGATCAATGAGATGTGATCATCAGTCAACATTCGCACTAGTCTTAATTCATTATTATTGTCCTTTAATAATAATACTCGACTAGGGATCTTTAGGAATATCGATACTATTCTCATAATCTCATTTCTAAGTCGCGTACTTAGAGATATAAAATTACATATCATATTCCAAGGACATTTATTAATCTAACATCTTATCGCAGAAAATAAAGATATAATAAATTACTAAAGAATAATCCATATAATCAGAATTAATAATCCAAATGTTTCATAATATAAACATAATAGTGTTGTCTCTAGGGCACAAACACTAACAATCTCCCACTTGCACTAGATCCAATCACCCATATATCTAATACCCATGGAACTAGTATGACCTTCGTGCTTTTGCTGCGATAAAACCTTAGTCAGTGGGTCTGCAACATTATCATCAGTATGCACTTTACATATATGTATTGAAAGAGATGTGTCCTAAGTTCAATCATGTATGATGATTTAGGAATAACTTTTATGTAATCTATTTTGATTTCATTGATATTAATAAAAGACTTGTTTTGGTTTTATTACGGGCTTTATCTATTTAAGTGTTTAAATAAGATATACCATAGTTTAGAGTAAAGCTTTTTATGGATTATGATGAGATCATAATAATGACACCTAAAAGATGATAACTCTAAACTTAAATATTTCCTAGGTCGTAGGATTACTAACTGGTAATTAGTAATCCGCAAAGATCGGTATATACTATGCTTGCTTCATTATGAAGGATGTCTGTTCTCATAGACATTTGTGTGGTGACACTATACTAGTATGTAGGTGCTTATTATAGAATAAGTTCACTGAACATGACTCACACAGCTGAACAACTGATGGAGTTCACTCACTTGTCAGCAGTTGTTCACATAGTGATAGTTGTACAAGTATCCTTAGACTTGAGGTCATCATAGTCATCTTGTGTACACTGAACTATGCTTTGGTTTAGTTATTAGTCTCCAGGGATAATTATAAGGGCTCTACTGGGTATAGGAATTTGTACACGAAGATAGTGTATGATCAATAAAGGATCTACCCCTTCCAGTGAAGGAAGAGAATGTTCAATGCTGATCCACTTATGCTAGTTCAGGAATCTCTGGCCAGAGTGAATGAAATTAGAAAGGAGTTTCTAATTTACATTAAATAGAACTAAGCATAGTGAATGGGAAAGCAAATGATTAAATAAGATAGGCTTGACACAAGTTCCATGCCTTGTATTTAATCGTGACATTGCAGGGTAGAAGGAATTGATTGTACGGTAACTACTCACTGAATAGGTTCTTGGTATTCTAAGCAGTGAATTCGTATTATCCGGATAGTCGCGATATGCTGAGAAGTATCCCTCAAGATGTAGAATAAATATGATTAATTTATTAATTAATCATATTTAATGAATTAGAGAATTTATATAAATAATGATAAAATAGTTTTATTATTATTTATTTCTACTACCGGCTTAATATTGAACCTACAGGGTCACACCATAAAAGAGAATGATTTAATGGTGGAGGAATTAATTAATAATGGCTGATAATTATTTATTTGTGAAATAAATAATTAATTAGCAAATTTAATAATTGATTAAATGAGATTTAATTAATTATAAATTAATTAAGAAAAGTTCTTAATATTATTAATTAAGAATTTAATTTTGGAAATTAAATCAAGTGAGAGAATTATTTTTCTAAAGTATTTAGAAAAGGGATTAATGATTAAAAGGTGTTTTAATTATTAGTTAATTGGTTAATAAGAATAATAAATTAAAGGGTTAATAATAATAATATTTTATGGAAAATTTTGAGCTGAAAATTTTGCCTATAAATATACTATTATAAATCCTATTTGCCTGAACCAAAAATAAAAATCCTAATTCT
Source organism: Apium graveolens (assembly GCF_009905375.1). NCBI lineage: Eukaryota > Viridiplantae > Streptophyta > Magnoliopsida > Apiales > Apiaceae > Apium > Apium graveolens. Next base: position 186,082,017 of record NC_133657.1, read on the forward strand.
AAAGTAGAAATAGAGGGAGGCAACTAATTCTCTCAACATCTTCCTCCTCCATTACATTGATCTCTTGGTGGATACCGGTGGAATGCTTCACACTTGAGGAGCAGCTGCTATGGATCTCCGTTCATCGTTCTTGGATCGCTATTAAAGACCTCATTCTTTCCATTAACGTAAAGGTTCTTAAGGTAAACATACTGAACTACGAATTAAATATTATTTTTCGCATGGATCCTGCGGAGGGTTTCGTTTTTTTTTTAAGATTTAAATTTACGTTTTCGTTGCGTTTATGTGCTAAAAAGCCTTCAATGGCATCAGAGCTACTTGCGAAAAGTTTTTAATTCGTTTATGTGTTTAACTGTTTTCGATATATGAGCATGTACGTGATTCGCCATGATTTGATGTTGATATAATATGCTTATATATGTATGGTTTTGAATATATGATATTCATGTGAGTTGTATAATCATAAGATGATTATGTAATCTGTATATATACTGATATATACATGATTTATGTTTGTTTTAATTATGAGAATCATATTAGATACGGATTCTGAATTGGCTGCTACAGATTTGCTGAAATCTGGGTCTGGTGTCCGATTTATGCAAACGAATATCCTATTCCATAGGTAAACGCGCATCTGAACAAAACTGATAGCTTTAAGCTATCAACGACTTGTCTGTAAGGCGTTTGACGTCGTTTACTGCCCGTAAACAGTGATTCTTGTTTTTCTGATTTGATTCTGATTTTTCTGATTTTTATCATATTTTTTTTTTATGATTAGATCATGGATAATATGATATGTTAAGATCAGACTATATGTTTTAACATGCTTTTATGTGTTGTACGAGCATGGTGGATGGTTATGGCCTTTCGACCTTAGTGTAATGATTTTGGTTTTGGTTTTAAATACGACTTGCATGTCGTCAATCTTTGTAATCATAAATCTCGAATGTAACTCGAGTTATTCTTGTAAGTTCATTAGATCAGTTTTACTTTCAATCATGTAATGTAATTGAAGACTCAAGAAGGCTATCCAAAGGAGGTGATACAAAGAAGAAGACGAGGCATACAAGAAGTCTAAACAAAGAAGAAGACTTCTGTAATAAGTAGTTGTATTTATTTCCATCACCATATTAGATTGACCTTGATCTTTATCATGAGCTTGATAAAGATCACATAGGATGGGGCCATAACCAAACACATTTACTTTATTGCACTTTACATTTACTTGTTTATTTAATTTTATATATGAGATATATGCTTATGTTTACCATGCGATGATAGATTTAGGTGAACTTAAATCAATATAAGGCGTGCTCTAGAAAATTTAAAATAGGAATCGTTTCTTGCCTTAACAATAATATTATGAATACAATCATGAGATTTTTGTGTTTATGAAACACGTAATTAAATATGAATTTTCAATATTAAGTGAAAGGATGATTCTGTCAAAAGCATATTTCTATCTATAAGAAAGGGGTATTAAGTGACGCCTCTTGACAATGCTCCCCCCGATCTGGGAATCATCTGATTATCGATTATTGATTTGAAATATTTAATTTAAAAGGAAGAATCTCTTTATAATATGATTATAATTGTAACATAATATAATCCCTCTAAAATTAAATAATATCAAGTAGTAATTGGCCAATGACACAACAGGCTTGTGTCGGTCATAGCCTTCCAACATGGTAGAAAGTGGTTCTTATTTTTAAATCATTGTCATTTCGTGCTACAGCCGAGGGCTTTGATTTCGAAATAAGAAATACTTTTCTATTACATAGATATGTGTACATTGAATTAGAATCTAAAGGTCGTTACGTCCTACAGCCGTGGGCCGTTGGAGACTGATTCAATTGTACGAAATGTTGGGTTAGACTTGACTTAAAATATTGAGTTTGTCGTGCTACAGTCTTGACTCAATTATTCAAGAGGCTAAAGTTTTATTAGGGAATAACATAAGATGTAATTGACAAGAGTTGTCTTCCTATTGAACATCACATGACGTTTCGTGCTACAGCCGAGGTTGTGTGATGGAATGTAGGATCCCTATTCCCACTAGCATTATGAATGCTTAATTTTCACTTAGGGGTTGTATAAATTAGATAAACTAGTGGGAGCCACTTATGAATAAAGACCCGATTCATATAGTGTCTTGAAATTAAATTGAATATTTGCTAAGTGTTGTTATGTGTTCATCATTTACAGATTTACTATATTCGTTATGTCTTCTGCACTATCACTTCGGAGTATACTAGATGCTCACAAGTTGACTGGTCCTAATTTTGCTGACTGGCTTCGAAACTTGAGAATTGTTCTCAGGGTTGAGAAGCTGGAATATGTGCTTGACTCGCCTAAGCCTACTGAACCTGTTAGCGATGCACATAATGATGAACATGTTGTGTATCGTAAGTGGATAGATGATGTAAATGTTGCTCAATGCATCATGCTAGCTTCCATGAACATTGAGCTACAAAAGCAACATGAGCATATGGATGCTCACACTATCCTTATGCATCTACAAGAGTTGTATGATGTGGCAGGGAGGATAGCTCGATATGAGATATCGAAGGAACTGTTCGGTTGTAGGATGTCTGAGAGATCATCTGTGAATGACCTTGTACTTAAGATGATCAATTTGATTAAACGTCTTGGACAACTTGGTTTTGCCATGGATGGGGAGCTGAGCCAAGACTTGGTCTTGCAATCACTTCTGAGTTCGTTCTCGCAGTTTGTTATGAACTTTCACATGAATAAGCTGGATGTCAGCCTGCCTGAACTTCACAACATGTTGAAGACTGCGGAATCAAATTTTCCCCTAAGAAGAGTTTTGTTCTTCTAATTGATGAAGGTTCCAATCCTAAGAAAAGGAAGAAGAACCCTTCCAAGAAGAAGAAAGTAGGTGAGAAAAAGCCGGTTCCACCAAAAGTTGAAGACCCCAAGAGCATAGCTGTTTGCTTTCACTGTAACAAGGTGGGACACTGAAAGAGGAACTGCAAGGTTTACCTTGCAGAATTGAAGAAGAAGAAGGGTAGTGAGACTACCGCTTCTGATTCAGGTATGTTCATGATCGAAGTTAATATGTCACTAAGTCAAATTTCTACTTGGGTATTAGATATCGCCTGTGGTTCTCATATTTGCAATTCATTGTAGGGACTAAGGAGAAGTAGGACTCTTGAAGAAGAGGAGGTGATTCTACGGATGGGAAATGGAGTAAGAGTTGTTGCTGAAGCTGTAGGATCATTTCATTTACATATGCCTACGGGAAAGACTATTGTTCTAAATGATTGTTATTTTGTTCCCTTGATTGTGAGGAATATTATTTCTATTCCATATTAGACTTGGCTGGATTTTCGTTTGTTATTCAGAATAATAAATGTTCAATTCTTAGAGATAACGTTCTTTATGGAAGTGATATTTTAAACAATGGTCTGTATGTATGCGACGTAGAGCATAATTTACTACAAATTGAACATACTAATAAAAGAAAAAGGGATGATGAAAATCTCACTTTCTTGTGGCACTGCGGACTTGGTCATATTAGTGAAAATAGACTGCGGACATTGCATAAGGAAGGGTTACTTGACCCCTTTGATTTTGAATCATATCCTACATGCGAGTCTTGTCTATTGGGTAAAATGACCAAATCTCCATTTAGTGGACATGGAGAGAGGGCTGCAGATTTGCTAGGATTGGTACACACAGATGTATGTGGACCAATGTCTACGCAAGCCATGGGTGGATTTTCATACTTCATTGATTTCATAGATGATCGATCTAGATTCAGATATGTGTATTTGATGAAACACAAATTTGAAGCCTTTGAAAAGTTCAAAGAATATAAGTATGAAGTGGAGAAATAAACCAAACATAGTACTATAACTCTTCGATCAGATCGAGGTGGTGAATACTTGAATGGAGAGTTTCTAGCTTATCTCAAAGAAAATGGTATAGTCTCCCAATGGACTCCTCCATATACTCCATAGTTGAATGGGGTATCTGAAAGGAGAAATCGAACTTTGTTAGACATGGTTCGGTCCATGATGAGTTATGCGAATCTTCCAGTATTCCTGTGGGGTTATGCATTGAAAACCTCAGCATATTTACTGAATAAGGTGCCTTCCAAATCTGTTCCTCAAACTCCATATGAGATATGGAAAGAAAGGAAACTGAGTCTTAAACACGTTAAGATTTGGGGATGTCCAGCTTATGTCAAGAAAGTTGACCCAGATAAGATGGAATCTCGATCTGTAAAATGTAATTTTGTGGGATATCCTAAAGAGACTTTAGGGTATTACTTTTACACCGATCATCGGGTGTTTGTCTCCAGACATGCTACCTTCTTGGAAAAGCAGTTTATCCTTTGAAGGAAACAGTGGGAGCAAAATTGAACTTGATGAAGTTCAAGAAGCACAAACTACTACGGATCAAGTGGAAACACCTGTTCAGACTGAACAACCTTCTATGGAACAGCCCATTCGTAGGTCAGGGAGAATGTCTCGCCAACCTGAGAGGTATTATGGCCTTGTCATTGAGAATGACAATGAGTTGTCAATCATTGATGATGACGACCCTGTGACCTATAATGAGGCTATGAGTAATGTTGACTCAGAAAAATGGCATAGTGCCATGAAATCCGAAATGGAATCTATGTATATCAACCAAGTATGGACTCTGGTTGAGGCGTCTGAAGGTGTTAAGCCTATTGGGTGCAAGTGGGTATACAAAAGAAAGATTGGAGCAGATGGGCAGGTGGAGACCTATAAGGCCAGGCTCATGGCAAAAGGATTCAGACAAAGGCAAGGGATTGACTTTGATGAAACTTTTTTGACTGTAGCCCTGTTAAAATCAATTCGGATTTTGCTTGCGATTGTTGCTTACTACGACTATTAGATCTGGCAAATGGACGTGAAAACGGCATTCCTCAATGGGAAACTTGAAGAGGAAGTGTCTATGACACAGCCAGAGGGTTTTCTTTCCAAGGGAAATGAACACCTAGTGTGTAAGCTGCTGCAAACCATATATGGTTTAAAGCAAGCTTCTCGTAGATGGAACATCCATTTTGATGAGACAATCAAAGAGTTTGATTTTATCAAAAACATAGATGAACCATGTTTCTACAAAAAGGTTAGTGGGAGCGCGGTAACATTTCTTGTATTGTATTGAAAGAGGAGACGTCAAGAGAGTTGACACACATAACAACGTAGCAGACCCACTCACAAAGCCAATTTCTCAAAGTCACTTTGATCGTCATAAAGACAAGATGGGTATTAGATACCAGAGTGATTGGCTTTAGTACAAGTGGGAGATTGAAAGAGATGTGTCCTAAGTACAATCAAGTATGATGATTTAGGAATAACTTTTATGTAATCTGTTTTGATTTCATTGATATTAATAAAAGACTTATTTTGGTTTTATTGCGGGATTCATCTATTTAAGTGTTTAAATAAGATATACCATAGTTTAGAGTAAAGCTTTTTATGGATTATGATGAGATCATAATAATGAGACCTAAAAGATGATAACTCTAAACTTAAATATTTCCTGGTCGTAGGATTACTAACTGGTAATTAGTAATCCGCAAAGATCGGTACATACTATGCTTGCTTCATTATGAAGGATGTCTGTTCTCATAGACATTTGTGTGGTGACACTATAGCTAGTATGTAGGTGCTTATTATAGAATAAGTTCACTGAACATGACTCACACAGCTGAACAACTGATGGAGTTCACTCACGTGTCAGCAGTTGTTCACATAGTGATAGTTGTACAAGTATCCTTAGACTTGTTGTCATCATAGTCATCTTGTGTACACTGAATTATGCTTTGGTTTAGTTCTTAGTCTCCAGGGATAATTATAAGGGCTCTACTGGGTATAGGAATTTGTACACGAAGATAGTGTATGATCAATAAAGGATCTACCCCTTCCAGTGAAGGAAGAGAATGTTCAATGCTGATCCACTTATGCTAGTTCAGGAATCTCTGGCCAGAGTGAATGAAATTAGAAAGGAGTTTCTAATTTACATTAAATAGAACTAAACATAGTGAATGGGAAAGAAAATGATTAAATAAGATAAGCTTGACACAAGTTCCATGCCTTGTATTTAATCATGACATTGTAGGGTAGAAGGAATTGATTGTACGGTAACTACTCACTGAATAGCAAATTTAAATCGTAAAAAAATGAAACCCTTCGCAGGATCCATGCGAAAAATAATATTTAATTCGTAGTTCAGCATGTTTACCTTAAGAAGCTTTACATTAATGGAAAGATGGAGGTCTTGAATGATCACCACGTAGCCCGTCGCTGGAACGATCTACGCCTTGAAGGATCAACACGAATGATCGCCCGGAGGATGGGTGTGTACTAGCACGTTCTTGAGGCCGGCTTCTTGCTCTCTCTTCAAGCTGCTAGGGTTTATGTTTTATCAAATAAAATGTGTAACCCTAATTCTATTAGAAAAAGATATTATATAGGCAAGAGCTATTGGGCCTCCAACCCTAAACTTAATTTTAGAGTTATTATTATTATTAAATTCGAAATTCTAATTATTGTATTATTAAGTCTCACTTAATCATCCATTAACTTAATTTCGGATTTAATATTAAATTCGAATTTCCTATTTATTTAATTAATTAAGTCACACTTAATTAATAACAAATAATTTAAATTACTTACATTTAATTTAAATTCGAATTTAAATTAAATAATCCTCCAATCATTCTTTGTGCGACCCTTTAGGTTATTATTACGTTAGAAATAATTTAAAATCATAAATAATGAGCGGCATCTAGTAATACATCATTATTACCCAAGTAATAATAATTAAATCGGTGATCAATTAAACCTTTTGTGTATAATGTACAATGTACTATAATCATTTTAACCATATATTATAGATTAAACTCGAGGCATGTTATGTGTCATCCTCTTCATAATTTAATCCAGGTTTCCTTGATCGATGAGTAGACTATAACATCAAATCAACATTTGAGCATGGCCATACATTTCATAGTATAACTCAAACAAGAGGCCAATAATATCACTCCTAAAATAGGAGGGTTAAATCCTTTCTAGATCATTCATATTTCTCATATGATTCATAATATACCCAATATACACTTTTATCATCACTCGGTCAAAGGTAACTTTTAATGCAACCAAAGTATATTAATTCTCATATAGAAATATAATGATTTCAAGTCTAAGGACCAATACATCATTATCACTGTGAGAATTATTTATGACATAACAGACATGTAGAATCTCACATTAGGTCTTCCAGCACCATGTATATAATACATGTGCCTGTGTTTTGACTTTAGTATCACTATACCTATGATCAATGAGATGTGATCATCAGTCAACATTCACACTAGTCTCAATGCATTATTATTGTCCCTTAATAATAATACTCGACTAGGGATCTTTAGGAATATCGATACTATTCTCATAATCTCATTTCTAAGTCACGTACTTAGAGATAAAAAATTACATATCATATTCCAAGGACATTTATTAATCTAACATCTTATCATAGAAAATAAAGATATAATAAATTACTAAAGAATAATCCATATAATCAGAATTAATAATCCAAATGTTTCATAATATAAACATAATAGTGTTGTCTCTAGGGCACAAACACTAACAATACACTCCAATCAAGAGTTATTGAATTTCTTTTAAGAAGCGATATTTGTGCAATAGCACTGTTTTATCAAGAAACAGAGTGGATTTTTAATTTTAAAATGATGAGAAATGGAAATGTTTTGAATAGAAAAATACTTTGACATGAGTTGTCGTACCCTGTTTATTACCCTCTTCATAAGCCTCGGATCAAACCCTCAATTATATTGAACCTTAATTAAGATGGTTAAATAGACTTTTGCTGCCAAGATTATTGGGTATAATTGTTATTATAGTTACTTGCTGAGCCATGTTGCTCATTGGTTTTTTTTAATCTAACCTTGGCAGTTAAGTAAGAAGATGGAAATCCTTAGGCGCACAGCACGTAAGAGTATTTATAGTGGCCCCTTGCAGACTGTTAGGTTTGTTGTTCCATCCAGGTAGACGGAAAGTGGTAGGATCTCTTAAGTTCTTATAAACTTTATAAGTTTCAGATACAGTTGGGTTATTTGGCAATTCCAAATCGGAATTATGAAGTTCTAAGTTTAATTAAGTTGGTTATGTAATTTTAAACTTCTGGTTGATAGTTGTAATCTTGTTTCATTCCTTATCCTATATAGATCCTGTTAAGAATCTCGGGTTAGTTATTTATATTGATTAAGTTGTTTGATATATGTTGTGAGCCATAAATCAGTGTCATGGGTTTGAGGGCGTCACAATAACTAGACGAACTGGTAAATATAAGAGCCGGGCCATGATGGGTTGAGAACAGCAGCTTGCCCTATATGCTCCTTCATTGTTAGGAGGAATGTATACAAATATTCAAAATTCAATTAATCAATGCGGGCTATACACAAAATATATGACGTGAAAAACTCACGTCCCAGCTTGTATCATTAATCAAAATAATTATCAATAGTACAATCAATACATAACACCTCAATGGTGTTTAAACCCAATACTTGAGCCAAACAATGTTCAAGAACAATCAAATAATAACAATTAATCAACGATGCCTAAGCCTAACACTAAAGCATCCGCTCACGAGCTACCTTTAAGTCTAATCTTAGACAATCTTTTTGTTCTATCAAACACAATATCACTATGTATATATAGTCATCCAAACTTAATCAACAAGATAACCTAATTTGGTTATAATAATAATTGCTACCCATGCAATTATTATCCAATCCAGTGATAATAATAATTGTATACTCATAATTATTATACAATCCAAGTATGTCTTGAATCACCAAGCTTTTAGATTGAAACTTAATAATCCTCCCCTTTAACCCAGTACTCAAATCAGATTGAACGGTAACCATCAAAATATTGATGCACGTTCGCCGATGCCTCCCCTCGACAAGAATCCATTCATGTCATTTTTTTAACTTTTTGAGAATCATCAAAACCCATATAGTGACCTCCAAACTATCGTTCTTTATCATAATAGTATATTCATCTACAAAATTATGTGCATCAACAACCACGAGTGCCCTACCATATGTTAAGTCACCTGATCCTTGTTTTCATAATCCTTCGGACCACTAGACTGTTCCAAGTTACTCAATCAGCTAATTAAGAAATTAAAGCAATTGCAATGATCACTTTTATCTTCTTGCATCTCGAATCCAAATGAATTGATCCACGGTGCAAGTCAACCTCCAAATTGCATGTAACTTTGTCTTTTACCACGTTATTAATCTTCTTGTCATTAAATCCATTATCGTACTCCGCCATACCAATTGAATCTCAAACTTTTCTCTAACCCAATACATCACGAACCTTGGCTCCTGATACCACTTGTTAGGAAGAACACACATAAATATTCGAGATTCAATTAATCAATGCGGAGTACACAGACAAAATATATGATGTAGAAAACTCACATCCAACTTGATTACTAATCTAAATAATTATCAAGAATACAATCAATACATAACACCTCAATGGTGTTGCAACCTTATACTTAAGCCACACAGTATTCACACTATCAGATAATAACAATCAATCAAGGATGCCTAAGCTGAATACTTAAGCATCCGCTAACGAGCAATATGCAAGTCTACAATTTTGACACTTTTCTCATCCTATCAAGCGCAATATGACTGTGTATATATAGCAATCCAAATTTAGCCAAAAGACATACCTAATCTGATTATAATAATAATCGTCTACCCATGCAATTATTATTCAATTCAGTTATGATAATAATTGTCTACCCATACAATTTTTCGCAATCCAAATATGTTTTGTATCACCAAACCCATCCAATCATATTGGGTTGAAACCCAACATTTTAGGATCCAAGATTATTGAATTTCAAACATAACTTGAATGATAATTAGATGGTCCTTTTAGAGACACAAACGCAGCATGCGTAAGAGTTATTACAACCAGTATGACGCGATGTTCGTACGCCATAAGGGTATATCAATAAGGTTTCCAGTTTGGGCATCCAAACGATTTACATACAAGATAATATCAACAATCTATTTCCTTGTTAACTTGACATAACTCAAGATATTTTTGATTAAAAGACTACTTCATTACCAAAGACTTGAGGCCCAAGTGTGTCAAAGGCTCAAATTTTAACCTCATTAACCATTCCTATAGTCTGTGTAAAATTAGTATTGACAGCGAAATGCGTCGACCAAAGTTTTTTTTTCCAATAATAGCATATATGATGACATTCTTTCTAATCCCGAATTTCCCGTGCATGAGTATGTTCAGCAAGCAGTTCAAATCCTCTTTTCGGTCTTTTTGCTTTGTATATGGGACAAAAGGGTGACTGATTTGCCTCTCTGCAACAATCATTAGCCAATAAAAAACCTTGGCATCAACTGACGAATTCATTTGACATACCTAATCTCTCAATAAGTATGAAGGAATGTAACACTTGTTGAATATAATTAACTTCGCTTGCTTCGTCTTTAGCTCGTTGTTTACCACAACATCCTGACATCCCAACTCACTTTCCTATATTCTCGATCGTCGAATTCCTCTAGACTTCAACATGTCAGATGTCTGTGTCACCCCGCAGAAGTTCATGAACATTAAAATCATGTCATTTAAGACAAGATTTTAACCTTTCTCCCTCAATAACTTCTTCTTCCGTTAATTGGTCTAAGCAAGTGATTCGATTATGAAATAATTGGTTTATATTCCAACCAACTACATGGATAACTTGGTGTCAATCTTGAACAATAAAAAATAATTATACATCAAATATATTTATGCTTTAACCATTGAAATTTTGGTTTAACGAGTTTCATCAGTTATTAATAATACTAGCATAATAATCCGTGCAAGTCATGTGCCACTTTCGAACAATATTTTGTAATGCATTGTATAGTTTTTGAATTTCAGCTTGCACGGGTTTTGTTAGAAAATAAAATGTATAGTACTTCTTAATGATTGTTTAGACCGTTCAGTGTTGAAATATTGTAGTGTTTAGAGTTTTTTTCTTTCAAGCTTTTATGATTCTAGTTATGATAGATATTTTGGGCATAATTGATATATGAGTTAAATATTTATCGATATCAATTGTAATTTATGTAGGTATGATATTTTTGGCGTAAGATAATTGAAACTTGTTGTATTTGGAGTTGACAATGTCTCGGTCCAATTTCAGTGATCTCGTACTAAAGTATCAGTACAAGATTATTATATCCATGGTGGCGATGTGTAGTTAACAATTGTCAAAGGATTAATTATTAAGTGAATCACTTATTTCATTCCAATATGCAGATCACCGACAAATATTTGATTTCATTTGAATTACTCAAACACAAAATAAGTTACATTACTGTCAAGTTTTTGAATGTAACTTAATTTGAGTTGAGTGGTTCGTATGAGACCAAAAATTTATCGGTGATATACTTGATATATTAGAATGAAATAAGTGTGTTAATTGATAATTAACCTAATGGTCAAATGATACATATTAGTTATTGAATTGATCTTATAAAAAATATCAAACACATTTAATTGATTTAAGACTTTAAGAGCATTTCATCATAATGATAAGATATCTTCATCGAACTTGTAATTTAAATTGACTAAACCTATTCAGTGAATCAGTTCAAATAGTCAAATTACGAATAATTTAAAGAATGGGTCAAATTTTAAATTCAAATTAAGTTGAAGTATTTTTAATGTTTTTTTTAAATTGGGTCAAATTATGATTTCGAATTTAACTAAAGTACACCGACTCTGAGCACGGTTGGATAGCTCAAGTGGTCAAGCGTTTATCCTTTATCGTCCCAGGTCATCCTTTATCGTCCCAGGTCATGGGTTCGATCCTCGCTCACCCCGAGAATGTCTAAGAACATATACTCATTTATAAGGCTATAAGCCCATAATTATCAAAAAAAAGTACATCGACTCTTTATAGTCATGACCTAGATATATTTATATTTAATATGTTAGAATTAACTCCACAAATAATCCAATAATTATGTTTAAATTTAAGTAAAATATTTTTATATTGATATAGGTTGAGGCCACAAAGGCAACCTAATTCTCCCTCGCATGAGAGTCAGCCGCCCCACCTCCCTCTAACCCTAGCCGCCTTCTCTTCTCTTCCACCCTTTCTACCCATCTCCATCTCCATCTCTTTTTACTTACTTTTTTCAATAACATTCGAGATTTTTTTTACAAAACTCGAAAAATCCATTAGAGTTCTTTACTTTAGTGTTTCCGATCTACTAAGGTAAGAGATCGGATTACATAATAAAATTCAGTTTTTAGATTCAAAATCTTTGGTCTAACAACATTTTAAAATTTGGTGTTATTTCGAGATCTTTGAAATTTGGGTCTTTTTCATTTTTTTCTATTTAAGTAATTATTTGTGTGGTTAATTATCTCGTTTAATGTGACATGTCTCGTTTTATGCGATGTGATGGTTGTGTTGAAAATGAATTTGATGGTATATTGGGAGATCTAGATATCTCGCATCAACAACACTCTCGGCAGGTCTATAACTGGTGTTTGGCAGGTAAATAGCTTGGTATGCTTGGAACGGTGGTGAAAATCGCATGTGCTCACCTCTCAAAAAAATATATGTTCCTCCAAGCGCATTTGTTACAACTGAGTCCTCTAAACATTGCATTATCAATGGAATTAAAGTGAGGGACAATTGTGAAACTACTATTTTTGGGAAAGATGCATGTTGGATTTCCCGGGAAACCATTACCTTCATTTTTTATTTTCAGAATATTTGTATTCAGTTTTTTAAGCAATCTGTAAACAAAACGGCTAGTTATTTAGCTCTATCTATTTTTTAACATGGTTGCATGATCATTTGAGGGTTTGTCCCGATTGAGTCTCTTTCAAATTATTAATGAAATCTGTTTTAATTTAGGTAAAAAAATTAAATTATTTTTGAAATACACGACACTCACATATTATAAGTATGGTGAAAAATACAAGTGATAATTTGGTTTAGTGGTATAAAGATCTATTGGTGAATGACTATACTTGGGTTCGATTTCCATTAACAACATTTTTTTTATAAATACACGAACAAATCTTTCATTTCACAGTAATAAAATGTCTCACTAATTTTATAGTCATGTTGGTTACTATATATAGAAGAGATTATTAAGTTATAATTTACTTTGTTATATTATCTATTTCCAAAATATTTGTCTTGATTCAGAATGAACTCCCATGTTTATTAACTATGTTGTTAAAATCATTATTTTTTAAAATATAGTAAACACACGAACAAATTTTTCATTTCACGGTAATGAAATATCTCACTAATTTTATAGTCATGTTGGGTTATTATATATAGAAGGGATTATTAAGTTATAATTTACTTTGTTATATTACTTATTTTCAAAATATTTATCTTGATTCAAAGTTAAATTTCATTTTTACTAACTATGTTGTTGAAACCATTAAATGCTTCCATATTCCAGGACCTTCATAATATTAAAGGTTTATTACGTATATAATCTAAATTACTGAAAATATTCATCATTATATTATTAATCGACTATGCCACATATTTTAGCAACATAGATGAATGTTCCTAAAATATATTTCGGACAAATAGCTAATCAATAAGTCAAAAATGATAAATAACAAATACTAAAATATTTAGGCATGATAATATAAAGGATAAACTCAGAAATACAATAAAGGTATTGGTTATGAGATCTCATAATAATTCCATCTCAAAAGTTAACATATTAAATCAAAACACAAATAGAATCCACCTGAAATTTCAAAGTTTATTATAATTCATAATAAAAAAACAAACGAAATTTTATCAAATTTTAAATCTTTTATTTCTCTCGCAACATTACTCTTGGTCTACATCTATGTTCCTTAACATAATAACTAGTCGTCATGAATAAAAAACCAACAAAAACAACTCGCTTCTAAATCTCAACTCTTAATTCTCATTGACGACCTTAAGTTTTTCTTTTTTGTCGCCTTCTTTTCTGTAACAGATAATTAATCTCAATAAAATACGATCATTTTTTCTCTTTATTTACCAATTTTGAATTCTATAAGTTTTTAACCTAATCTTTGACATCCGCCTGCAAGTCATGTCCTTTAAGCCATTTTGTCAGTCAACATTATTGACTTGCTTAGCCAAACAACTTATTGCTTGATTAAGTTACTACCGATTTTCTAACACCCGATCGTGTAAGTTTTATATCTTTTTATTCTTTTAGTTTGAAAATTTCAAATTCATAATGAAGGCGAACACATTTATTTTTTAAATATTTAATATAAATATATAATAAAAAATAAAAATATGTGAACCTTACTGTTGCATTCACAAATAAATATATTTATTATACATGTTATCTTTTCATATAAAAATAAATATACGTATACGGTGATTTCAACGAGTCTATAGTTGGATTTTGATTGATCTCGTTTTTCATATCTGGATCTTTTTTCTTGGGTTGTGACATGCTGATTTTTGACTAATCTTCATATTTATCAGGTTGTCCTTTTATTTTTTTTATCTTTGTGTACCCTTTCCTTTCTTTCGCCCGGCTTCTACCATGGTTAATTGTGAATAAAGTTTCGACTTTTTGCTTTGAATTATTTGGATGGGTAATAACAGGCTGTTTATGCACCATCTCCCTGCTTGAACCCCCCCTCTCCAGCATTCATCTCTCTCTCTAACATTCATCTCTCTCTCTATATTTATATATGTATAGTGGTGATTTCTATAAGTCTGTAGCTGGATTGTGATTGATCTCGTTATTTCACATCTGGGTCTGTTTTCTTATGTTGTCCTCTTTGGTTTCTGTTTATCTTTTTGCACCCTTTCCCTTTTTTCAGCTAGCTTCTACCATGATTCTATTAGTCGCCGCATTAAGTTGCAGGCTTTATCTATGTTCTTTTTACTGCCTAGCACACTCTAGGGATATCTATTGATATATGATGTTGGATATTAGTGCTCTTGAGTTATTTTTAATCTGAGTGTAAATTCATGGTCAGCCTTCAGGGAGTCTCGAAATATGTTTCATATTGATGTGATGTTTAATAAAATTACAAAGGATCTAATGGGGCCATCTTTATAAGGTATAAGAATATTGTGATTTTGTTTTTACCTTATGAAGATAATATTTTATTTTTATCAGAACTTTAATAAATATTTTGTATATTTATTGGCATATCCCAAGCTACATTACTCTCCTTCTTAAAAGCTCTATGTATGCTTATAAGATATTTTAAATAATTAATATGTTATAATATGTATGTATCTCTTGAAAATAAGTGTAAATATATTTTTTATTTTCACAGTGCTTTTATAAAATTAATTACAAACAATAATTTATTTGAAAATTTTAAAACAATCATGAAAAGAAGTTTTGAATCTATTTTGAATCTCATACTTTTTAAGAATCTGTTTTTTAATCTCATGAATGTTATTCAAATATTGATTTTAAAAATATACAATGACTATTTTAATGTTAATAAATAATTATTTCTTAAAATAAGCTACAATAATTTAGAATCTTGTTTTAAACCTAAGGTTCTTTCTTCCCATTTCAAGAGGGTTCTCTCTACAACCTTACTCATATATATATATATATATATATATATAATATGTCAAAATGTTAAGAATAATTTAAGGTATTTAAGTGGAAAGAGAAATGCAAATAACAACAGAGCTGAGATAATTTTAACTGCGATGGTTTGCAATTTAATTTGCTTAATTATTACGAGAATGGTTCATTGGTGGATGCCGGTGTGGTAAAGTAGCTTAAGAGTATCCAATATGCTAATATGGACATCTCCTTCAGGTTGTTCCCTTCATTTTAAAATTTGATTTTTATGGTTTTAAATTTGATTTGTGCCAAAATATTTGTACGTGGTAGTCTTTTATTCATTTCATAGTGTAATCGACTGCAAGTAGAGTTATGGCCAGAAACTTTAAAATGTAAAAAATACCTAATCATGCATTCTTAACATGTTTCAGACCAGTTACATATTATCATTCATGATTCATGACTGCATATTTAGCACTCGTTTTCTTTTTAGCAAGAGGTAGATTGTGGTACAATCGTGTTGAATTCGCTTGTACTGAACAAGAAAAAGTTATTTTCTCTTAACGAGGATCAAAAGTAAATTAATCACCGACATGATCATTGAAATTTGTTATCGGACAGTCTTGAGTAAAATCTTCTTGTTATTTTCTTTTACCATTCTAAAATTATTCTCTTAATTTTTTTGGTTTTTCTGAACTTGATTAAAATTAGATAGTAGGTATTTGAGATTTCATTGGCCCTGAAAAAAACATATATGTATGATGGTAGTCCACAAAGGAGATGTTTATTAAAACAGTGGAGGACAGATTTTTTTTTGCTTTAGTAGCTAATGAGCTAATTAAAGATATGAATAGGTGAAGTAGCACAGATGCCGACTCACAAGATGGACAAGATACAATGTGTTCTAGAAGATCTAAATTTGCAAATTTTTGGATATTATACATTGTAATTATGTAGACTTTATAAATGTGATTATAAATGTGTGTCAATAAATGATTTAATATCTAATTGGGAAAAATAAAACTAAGAAAATAAGTGAAGAACTAGAAATATATATAATATACCATAAAAAGTAATTTGGAGTTAGGCTTTATGCCTTTAAATCATCTAGAAAATGAGATAGCTTTCAAATCTTAAGTATCAGATTAGTTAGTTAAATTTATACAAGTAAATATTTCAGTTATCTTGTCTTTTTTTTGCTCAATTTTAAAGTTTCACTCTCTCTCACTCTCCGCATAAACAACACCACACACTCACACACAACTAACGCATTCGAATTCACACCTTCAACCACTCAAAACTCACCATGAACCTCCCCTTTCCTTCTTCGTACATCGCTGCCATCGCAACTCCGCCACCACCGCCACGGTGGTGGCTCTGCTCGTCCTCCTCAACCATGCCCAAAACACACACATAAACATACTGAATAACACACTCTCTTCTCAACCTCTCCTTGGATTTCACTCCCTCTATCTCAGCCTCTCTTTTCCTATCATTACACAAAACGTACACATGCTGTGACGTTCTCAATCTCGGGCTTAGGAAATGAGGACACACACACTTTTAAACTATGAATAAATAAGCATAAACCCCGATTAACTACTAACAGGATCAAACAGGATAAAGTTTGAGACAAAATTAATACTACCAACCATAATCTATAAATTACAACCTAAAATGAATCCAAATATACAAAATCGATTCCGATTTGAAATCGACAAATAACCCATTATATCTTTACAACTTTATGGCTAAGCACTTGCTCACACATAACATGTACTACCTTCTCTGGCATCTGGAAGCCCTCAATACGGTAGGGACCACCAGGTACGCCTTTACGAGCAGTGCGCCTAAGTCTGGCCATCCTCTTGCTTAACTGTCATGGTTAGATCAAAGCAAAACATATGAGTATAAAACTCAGCAAGTAACTATACAACAGTTCTACGATATAAAATCCATAATATACCATTATTGTTCTCAGGGCATTCTACTTTTACATCTCTAGGTGGCAGATTTCTGTCTTTGGGCTATGAAAGGGTTATGAAGAAAGGCTTTGGGCTTTCAGGAAACAAAGCTCAAGATAGGGTGAAAGCCGACATTCATCACAAATCCTTAACAGGATCTCAAATGATCTTTCAAAAGGAAAGTGAGAATCTATTCATCTTTGGGAATCAATTATATGATTGATAATATTATAAGAATCAGGGTTCACAAACTGTATGCTAATCAATGTCATAATCAACTCTTTTCAAAACATTATAAGCCATTTAATATTCAAAGAATCAATTACTGAATAAGGAATTCAATTCCTCTTTAAATAATATGGAACCCTTGATTGGACTACTTTAACTTTCAATTCATAATAATACGGGTGATCAGCCCGTACCGACCTCCATCTCGTCTTTAAGGTACCTATGGCATAATTTCAGCATTAAATCGGACTAGCCCCACTAGCCTCTTATATGACTAGACTAGTCCCACTAGTCTCTTACGTTTCAAATCCAATCCATCAGGAATTCATTTGGAAAACCTTGTGTTGGAAAAGAAAGGTTTTACTAAATTCATTTTATCATTACCGAGAATATGAAATCATTCAGACTCTTTCAAGTCGAAACTCACTCTTAAGTTCAATTTCAAGAATTCAAAGAAAGTGAATAAATCAAAGATAAGCAAAGTTCAATGCTAGGGATTTTGATCAAATGATTACAAGGTATACAGTTTAGGGAATCAAAATGGTTTCAAGGATCATTATAGATAAGATCACAAGGGATGAAGGATTATCACGCAAGGGGGTCCATAAAGGTTCTTATAGGGTTTACAAGAGTTCAAGGTATTAACAAGTGATCAGGATAAGAAAAGGTTACTAAAAGGTTTGAACAATAATCTTATCAATAAAAGGTTCACAGGGACAATGACAGGGAATCTCAAGAATCAATAATAAGTGTACAAACACTATAAAAGTTCAATACTCTATCATGGCATGAACAATATCCTCTCTATAACAATTTACACAAGTAAGTAGAGTTACTTGCCTGAATTCGCTTTCCTGTTTCACAAAGGTTGAATTACTGCCACCTAGTACACTTTTCCCTTTCCTAGCCTGAATGCCCTCACGCTCCGAATCTACAATCCAAAAATCAAAACCTTAATTAGATTCCCACTCGACGTTCCCAGAACGCTTACCAATTCCCTTTATCACAATACCCTAAGAGTATTTATACTCAATTATAAACACACAAAAAGTTTATACCAAAGCCCGTATACTTTAACCAAATAGACTTCGAATCACGCATTACGATGCAAATACGACATATAGCATTTAATCCTCTTATTTTAAACTCTATACTTGAGTTATCATATCAATTATATAACCTCATATCAAGATGACTCAATCCTTCCTTTTTCATCATTTAATTCGAACCAAAACAAATAAATAAATCACATATCTCTTAGAAATTTCACATGTAATTACTTAGCATGGTATTGGAATTAAATCAATCACTTTTATACCTATACTCCATTCGGCTACAACCACAAAACACAACCCAAGGATCAAAATTAACATAGAAGCACCAAAATTGCATATAAACTTGAGATCAAGTCACCACTCATTCTTTTAAATCATCTTTAACCTTAACACTTACTTGCATAGCTCTGTCTTGACATGCATTTACTATTTCGTTCAAAACCAAGTCGAAATTACATCTACAATCCATTTAAACACATAAATTAACTTAATTCCTTAAGAACAAGCAAGAACACTCGAGATTTCCAATAATCAAGACATGCATGCATCATCTGGGATTCTTAAACCACAACATAATCTATTTATTCAATAATCTCTACAATCAATCAACAATACACCATTTACATCATCAAAATCAACTTAATAATCAAGAACCACTCGCGTTACAAGCAAAATAACACATGCAACTTTTAATTCGATTCTTTGAACCATCTATTAATCTAATTTCTCAATATTTTCTAAAACAATCATCCATAACCATTTAAACCAACAAGATCAACTTAATAACTTTTGAAATCAAAATTCCATTCGGTTTAAAGTAAAACACCACATGCAAACACAGAAAGTTAGTTTAAGGATGCTAGAGCTCGGTTTTTAACATCATCACTCACCACCGGTTCACCGGAGTTCATCACCGGTGGCAGTGGTTTCAAGGTGGTGCCCCCATTCGGGGGTTTCCAACCTTAAAACCTCCGATTAACTTTAAAAAACACAGCAACACACGCATGCAAGGCTCAATCTTCACAGAAATTTACAGAAATTGTAGTCAGCCGTTCGAAAGAAACAAAAACTCGATACTCGACTCAAAACCGAGCCCATCGCACATACACACACTTACATGCAAGCACAAATACACACATACATATAATTTAAAGATATATATAGAATGAGCATAAAGTTTCATGGATGAATCCATAGAAATCAATGAAAGAAGTGGATTGTACCAAGAGAAAAGAAGAGAGGGAGAGTGAGAGAGAGAGAGAGAGAGATGAGAGAAAGTGAGTGAAGAGAGAGAGTGAGGCCGGGTGAAATAAAAGAAAGGGGGAGGGGAGGGAGTATATATAGTATTAGTTTGACAAGGGTAGTATGGTCATTATACCATACTTTAATTTTCTTTTCTCTTTTTTCTTGTTTTCAATCTAAAAAAATGGATCTAACACTAAGTAACTCTCTCGGAAAAGATGGGAATGACACGAGTGAAAATTTTAGAGCGTAGATCTCGAAATTAGATTTTCAGACATATTTTTAAAATAATTTTTGAGCGAACGGTTGATTTAATACGGATTTTACAAGATTATGCTTAAAATAGCATTTTAATTAAAATCATTTTAAACTACACCGATCACGAAATAAATCCGTCTATCATTTTTAGAAAGTCTCTAGGACTATTTTGAAGATAACAAAATAAATTTCACGCCTTGACCTTATTCGGGTAATTTTATAAAAATGTATAAAGGTTCAATAAACCTCATTTTAAATTAAATAAATCCCTTAAATCATTTTAAAAATCAACAGATCACGTAATCATGCATACAGACAAGCAAACACATATATTCACACATCACAACTCATATCTGATCACAAAATTTCCCTTTTTAGTATTATTCCCCTTTTCGCGTAACGGGTTGCGTTTTGCTTGACGACCCGACGCTGAGCGTTTTATTTACGCTTCACAATAAATTCTTTTTTTTACCAACTAACACATCACTAGAATATAATACTTACCTAAACATTTCCATTTCACATAACAACACACAGTTCACATAAGCACTTTAATCACTTTTTCGGACGGATTCCGTTCTACCTGACGGTCCGACAACACAGTTTATCCCCTAAGCTGACTCATCAAACTGGAACACGTCATTTTATATTCCCAGTTACTTATATACAATAAGGACAATTAACCAATAAAATCATTTAATCCCTTTTTTAAATCACATAAATTATAATTACACCACAAAATCATACTTTATTCTCTTAATTACGTCACGAAATTCCCAGTCGTTACACACGCACAAACTCACGACACACACACAACACACCATCATCAAAACCCAATTATTTCTCAATCTCTCCAATCAAAATCAAACAACATAAATCAAAATTTATACCTAGTATCAATTTAAATATGAGAAAAGTGGGGCAAGAGGATGATCTGATGTAACTCTCGTGAGTTTATAAAGTTCTTCTATACATTTTTGTAAATACCAATTTTTTATTCTGAATTTACAAATTTATTATTAAATTATTAAATGGTGAGTAGAAATTCGGAGAAGATTTGTGTTTCGAGCTTGCCGGAATTTGATCGGTAGGAGGCCGGACGGTGATGTCACCGAAAGTAGCCATGATTGTTGGTGGTGGAAGGTTGGAGAAGATGATAGGTATTTGGGGTGTATTAATGTGACGGTTTTTGCGCATTCAATTTTATTGTTGATGTCATAATTATTGGAGTAATTTTTGGTATTTACTTAAAGAGGGAGTCACAAATCTAGAATCTATTTAATTAATTGTTAGATATTTTAATGATTGTTTTGATTGAAGGTTTTTTGGGTGGCCTATTTAAGGGCATAATTTTGACCTTTTAAAGGAAATCTTGTGGCAATTATTGGGCTTGTTTTGTACCAATTTGTTGGGCTTATTTTGTGCCAATTTATGGGGTTTGTTTTTTGCTAATTTATCGGGCTTGTTTTGTGGCAATTGTTGGGCTTGTTTTGTACCAAATTATTGGGTTTGTTTTGTTTCAATTTATGGAGCTTGTTTTGTGTCAATTTATTGGGTTTGCTTCTGTCTAAATATTATTTGATTAGATTTTATGTATTATATATTTGTATTTGTTTTATAATTTTAAAAATCATTTTTTAATATTTTTCTTTGTGTCTTTGGTTTTATTTTCAAAATGGTAAGAGATTTTCAAAATAGTAGATACTCTTTTTCGTCTCCTGAGTTTTTTTCTCACTGGATTTTACTTTTGAGGGGTTTTAATAAGGCCTAGTTGTGGGTTATCTGATCGGACATTGAAGCGATATTGTTTATGTTTCTGGGAGCACTTGCTTGCTTTTCGGTTAGATGATATACTTTGATGAATGAAGGAAACTTTGTCCTTTCGGATTGTAATCTTGATTTTTATCAATGGAAATATTTATATTTCTGAAAAAAAAAATAACATCTTAAAAAAATATCTGAAAAATATCTTTACAAAATTCATAAAAAATTAAACATATTAAGTTTCTAAAACTTAATGAATAAGAAAATCAAATGATCTCTGAGATCATCTCAGAACTGATACGCGAAGTAACATATAATTATCATCACACAAATTTATACTCTACCTGAATTTAATTGTTACGCTCCAACGATTAAAGTATCATTGGTAAAACATTCATACATGAGATTTTAAAATTTATAAAGAATGTCGAAGCATGAAGATTTCGAATGTCCAACTTCAATAATAAAAAAAAATCAATTCTTTAAATTTTATCGTATTCCTTATCTTCACTTTGTTGTCATCTACCCTCATATTTATTTCATGATCTCTTTATGTTTATCAACCAACACAAGTTTTCTTTATTATTATTTAACCCACAATTTTTTGTAGATATTTTACAAGTATTTATTTTTTCATTTCCACAGGCTTTTGGGAAATGGCCTTTTATGTCATAATTTAGAGAAGAATGATCAAAAGTATTATATTGTAAAAAAAATGTCCGTTCTATAAAATTTTTAATGCATCATTGGATAAAAAATTTAAGAAAAAGAAGTAAAACACACATTCCTGACCGATTGCGACAAGATTTTTGTAATAATTGCTTATTTGTATGATAATTAGAGCATTTTCTATGAATAGTGAATAGTGATAGTTTGGGAATTTAAATTCAAACTTTGAATGAAGAGTTTTTCACCAAACTTTTGTAGGTCCTTACATACCCGCAAACTCTTCTGATAAAATTCTTAATAAAGAAATTAACAAGAATTCTAATTTTTCTAAATTTTCTTGTGATTTTACTATTTTCTGAATTTTTTTGTAAAAATACGGAATTAATTAAAATTAAGCAGACATGCAACTAGTTGGATCGAGTTATTTTTATTGCATGAGGTTGCATGAAATTGCAGAAATTCGTCGAATATTGCATCTAGTTGAATCAAGTTGCAAAAAATCGTATTTTTACAAAAAAAAAATGAAAAATAGTATTTTTATAAATAAAAAGTATTTTTATAATTTTTTTAAGTGATAGTATTTTTTAGAAAAAATGACAATTTTACCACATTTTAACACTTTTGTTACTAAAATATCACAATCATAGATCTATGGCCAATAATACCCTTCTATTAAGCTAATACCATATGTGTATTAGAATACTTACCTGACCCACTATAACCCCTACACTCCCACTTCTTCACCCACAATAAATAATATATAATTTGTGTTTGGGAGCTCGAAAACCAATGAAACAATCTTGCTAAAAGTTGTGTTTGTGTGCTAAAACAGTGATGTGGGTGTACGTATACAGACAGAGTGATGTGGGTGTGTTAGAAAATGGAAAGTTTGAGGCTTTTTTTATATATGTTCTTGATATAATTTTCGGAAACTAACACTTGGAGGTTGTTCCTTGACATGAGGACTTAAACTTTCATATTTGGATCTAAGATATTTTCTTAGTGGAATCCATGAATATATTGAGACAAAGTTGCTTGTTTGAAATGGGTTATGGGGATTTTGTCCCATATTGGTATTGTAAAAGAAAGATATTGAGTTTATATAGCATTGTTAGTGTTGTTTACAACTACTAGCATAAGTGAAATGCTTGTGTGGCCTAGTGCTAGTGGGAACTCTTATATTTTTCTTTTCTAGTACAAGTTTAATTATTTATATTGATTATTTAATTATTAATATAAAATATATTGAGTAAGGATTATTTTAATCATACTCTGAATATATTTTTTAATATTAATATTAATTAATCAGGATATAATATAAATAATAAGGAAAACCCATTTTGTTTACTTTTTCTGTTTTGTTACTTGGTGTACCACATCGAGTAAAATAGAAGAAGAGCAACTTGAGATGCCTATATATTGAGAGGTATACTTGAGATTAAAATGACACAAGTCTCGGTGCCTACCTCGCAAACATATATGAGTTGCATAGGTTTTTTGGGCAAACTGAGGTGCGAGTCGCCGTTGATCATTGTTGCTTCTGTGGCTAGATTGATATGTTGTTGTTTTATCCTGGAAGCGATATTGTTGCATTCCATCACAGCTTAAGTGGGGGCAATAATCTCTTCAAGAACAGTCAAGTCCTCTTGAAGGGTTTGGCGATTCAGCTGTTGTGTTCTTCTTCTTATCAGAATTTGGAAAGCGATAAGAGATAAGTTTTCTTTACTTTCTTTGTCAATTACAGTCTTTATAGTTTGTTATTGTCTTCGTGTTTTGTTTCGTTAGTTGGTTATTTGCCATGTTCTTGTTATTATATATATATAACTACCCATTGTTGCTGTGTAGTTAGAATTATTCCCAACAATCTTGAAGAGATTATTGTTATATATAGTTAATTAGCAAGATGGTTAACGAAACTGGTGATGTTCCTAAAACTGTTGAGACTGGTTTTGGTTCTGGTGGTACTACTACCATTGACTGGACCACGTATCGTTTTCCCCATCCAATTGATTTATCGGGTATGCCTAATAAATTTAATGGTGGAGCTTCTTTTTCTCGTTGGCAGAAAAAGACGAAGCTCTAGTTAACGGTTAAGGGTCTATGGTTAGTGGTACAGTATGATCCTCCTGGGTTGGATCAAGAAAAAGATGAATCTGTTAAGGCTTATACTTTATGGGCTGAGAAGGATGGGGTGGTTAGGGCAGCCATTCTGGCAGCCTTGGAGAACACCTTGTTCGATGTTTATTCATCATATGCCTATATTGCTAAAGTCTTATGGGATAAGTTGGACCAAACCCATAATACTGATTCTCAAGGATTTGAGAAGTATTATGTGGCTAGGTTTCTTGATTTTAAGCTGGTGGATGGAAAATCCATGACTGAACAGGTTCATGAGTTTGAGATGTTAGTTCATGATTTGGGTGAGTCCGGTATGGTCTTTCTTGAGAAGTTTCGAGTGATGTCTGTGATTGAAAAGCTCCCTAAGTCTTGGGAAGAGTTTGCTCTCTCCCTGAAAAGACAGAAAGGAGAGATCACGTGGACTAACTTGATGTTGGACATCTCTATACAAGAGCAGCACAAGTCCAAACAAGGACATGTGTTGCCTGTGGAACATGGGAGCTCGAAGGTGAATGTAGTGACTGCAGGACAGAAAAGAAAGGTAGTCACTAAGAAGGCTAACACTAAACCTGACAAGAACAAGGCTAAGAAATCAAAGGCGAACAAACCATGTTGGTCTTGTGGACAGGTTGGTCATTGGAGCAAGGATTGTCCAAGTAAGAAAGCTAAGAAAGCTGGAGTGGTAGCTCAAGGAAATACTGTGCTTGGACTTGGAACCACGAGTGGGTCAGTAGTTAACATGGTCATTGGTGAGGTTGTTGCCTCTAAAATCGATGGCGGGTATGTTACTTACAACCCTGTACTACTTTCCATTTATCTGTCACATGAGTGGTTGATTGATACAGGAACTAATGTGCATATTTGTGCTGATATTAGTTTGTTTGTATCTTATCAACGGAGTCATGGAATGACAGTGACGATGGGGAATGCTAGTGCTGCACAAGTGCTTGGAATAGGAAACGTGGACCTGAAGTTTGCTTCTGGGCGGATTCTATCTCTCACTACAGTGTATCATGTTCCCTCTATTCGTAAAAATATTATAAGTGGAAGTTGTTTAGTTAAAAACGGCTTTGAACTTTCTTTGAAGTGTAATAAAGTAGTTATTACTCATATCGGTACATTCTTTGGCAAGGGTTACTTGTCTAATGGTTTGTTTTAATAAATGTTGAACCCGTTTTGGGTTGTTTTATTAATGATAGTATTGCACCTTCTGTTAATTGTGTATAATCATCTGATTTCTGGCACTTACGACTTGGTCATTTAAATTTTGGTGCTCTAAAGAATATGATGAATTTAGAGTTGATTCCAAAGTACGCCATTGATAAGAAATCTAAGTTTCAAGTGTGAGTAACTGCTAGACAAACAAGGAAACCTTTTCATAATATTGTTAGGAATTCAGACTTGTTAGATTTAGTGCACTCAGACATATGTGAATTTGGTGGTGTATTGACTAAGGATCACTGTAGATATTTCATTATCTTTATAGATGATTGTAGTAGATATTGTTATGTTTATTTGCTTAAACATAAGGATGAAACACTAGATAAATTCATTATGTATAAAAATGAAGCTGAAACACAAACTGGCAAAGTACTTAAATGTTTGAGGTCTGATAGAGGTGGTGAGTATACGAGTACCTTGTTTAATGAATTTTGCGCAAGTAATGGTATAGTTCATGAGGTTACTCCACCATACACACCCGAGTCTAATGGATGGCAGAATGAAAGAACAGAACTTTTAAAGACATGATTAACAGTATGCTAATTAATTATGGGTTGCCTAAGTACATGTGGGGAGAGGCTCTGAATACGGCTTGCCATATTCTGAATAAAGTCCCTCTAAAACATATGGACAAGACACCATATGAATAATGGAGAAAGCGTAGGACAAGTTTGAGTTATCTTCGTATGTGGGGGTGCCTTGCTAAGGTGCTTTTTCCTGAACACAAGAGAAAGAAACTGGGTCCGAAAACTGTTGATTGTATCTTTCTGGGCTATCTTGAAACCACAACTACTATGAGATTTTTAGTATTAAAATCTGACATAGATGGTATTGTGGCGAATACGATAGTTGAGTTTTGTGATGCAACTTTCTTTGAGGAAGTATTCCCAATGAAGACTGGTATATCTTTGGGTAGTTCTGAGGATGATCCCACTCACACATCAAGTTCTATTCCTGATCATGTGGAAAAGATGACAAATGTGGGGGTGGATCCTGGTAGTAGCTCTACTCCTAACAAAGTAGAGGAACCTAGAAGGAGTAAGCGTGCAAAGGTAGTCAAGGACTTTGGAAGTGACTTTATCACTTACAATATCGAGGATGAGCCTTTAACATTCCGTCAAGCCAAGGATTCTTCGGAGTCAAGGCATTGGAAAGGCGCTGTAAAGAGTGAAATTGACTCAATTGTTTCAAACGGAACGTGGGAGTTAGTTGATCTCCCTCCAGTAGGAGTGAGCAGAAAACCGCACAAACTGCAAAAACCGCCCGCACCGCACCAATCCGCATCGCAAAACGTGGTTTTTAATTTTTGTGGTGCGGTTGTGGTTTGAATTTTTAATAAACCGCGTGGTGCGGTGTGGGTTGTGGTTTTAAATTTCTGAAATGCGGTTCACACCGCACCGCACCGTAATATTTAATATATATATATAATACTTATATTTCATGATTCCATTTATTAAGTTTGATTCCATTTAACATACTACGAGTGCTTGCTTAGAGATCATCTTGTTTCTACAAGACCAATTGTTGCATGGTGATCATCCTATTTGTGTTTTTTCAAAAATAATAAGACACATGGTACAAATCCACCTATTTAATAGTGAACTCATTTAATTGTCGAGCCAACCTTCTACGTTAAACTTTACAGTGTGGAATTTCTAATTTGTATTATTGAAGAATATTGGCGACTTTGTTATATTATTCAGAAATTTAATTAAATTTAAGTTTTGTATTTATTTAAAATTTTCAAACTTAATGTATAAACCGCAGTGAACCGCACCACACCGCACCGCATTTTTGTGGTGTGGTTTATGCGGTTTTTGAGGGTACGCGGTGCAGTTGCGGTTTAGAAATTTGATCAAACCGCATGTGCGGTTTGGTTTGCGGTTTGAGGAAAAAACCGCACCGCCCGCACCGCGCTCACCTCTACCCTCCAGGGTGTTCTACTATTGGATATAAATGGATCTTCAAGAGGAAACTAAACCCTGATGGCTCAATAAATAAGTACAAGGCTAGGCTAGTTGCTAAGGGCTTTAGGCAAAGGGAAGGCATTGATTATTTTGATACATATTCTCCAGTTGCCCGAATGACAACAATCAGAATGCTTATTGCATTGGCTTCTGTACATGGTCTTATCATCCATCAAATGGATGTAAAGACAGATTTTCTTCATGGTGACCTTGAAGAAGAGATTTATATGGATCAGCCTGAGGGATTTGTTGCTTCTGGTAATGAGAGGAAAGTATGTAGACTAGTCAAGTCCATCTATGGCCTTAAACAAGCACCTATAGACTGGCATAAAAAGTTTGATGAAACTGTTTTAGACTTCAAATTTTTTAGTTAATGAAAGTGACAAGTGTGTCTACTATAAGGTTAGAGGTAATGATTGTGTGATCGTGTGCTTGTATATAGATGATATCTTGTTGTTTGGAACCAATATTGAGATTATTAACGAGACAAAGAGTTTCTTAAAGATGCACTTTGAGATGAAGGATATGGGTGAAGTTAGTGTGATTCTTGGGATCAAGTTGACTCAGTCAACTGATGGAATAACTTTGTCACAGTCTCATTATATAGAGAAATCTATACTTGAGAAGTATGGTTATTCAAATTGTAGAATCGCTAGTACACCATATGATTCAAAAGTTGCCTTAGTCAAGAATAGTTCAGGAGTTCCTGTGTCTCAGTTAAGGTATTCTTAGATTATTGGGAGTTTGCAATATCTTGCTAATGTGACTAGGCCAGATATTTCTTATTATGTGTCTAAGTTAGCTAGATATACAAGCTGTCCAAACAAGAATCATTGGTAGGCACTGGATAGAGTTCTTAGATATCTGAAGGGAACTATTTCCCTTGGCTTACATTACCGGAGATTTCCGGGGGTACTCGAGGGGTACAGTGATGCAAGTTGGATAGCGAAGAAATCTGGTTCCAATGGAGTGACTGGATATGTGTTTACCCTTGCGGGTGGAGCAGTGTCCTGGAAGTCTTCTAGACATACTTTGATTACTCGGTCTACTTTTGAGGCTGAGTTGTGTGCACTTGATGCCACGGGGACGGAGGCTGAATGGTTACATGGACTCATGAGTATGTTACCTGTAGTAAGCAAGTCGTTTCCTGCCATTTCTGTTCATTGTGATAGCCGTACAACTATCGACAAAGTCAGAAGTGTAAAGTATAATGCTAAAACAAAGAGACACATCCAAGTTAGACTAAAGTCTATAAGGGGTCTTGTGTCTGATAGGATTATTGCTATAGAGTTCATAGGAACTCAGGATAATATAGTTGATTCGCTGACTAAAGGGATTGAGCATGCTATAGGCCTTAAGTCGAGGTTGGGGATGGGACTGGTAACCCATCATAATTCATCAACAGCGGGAACCCAATACACCTGAGAGGAGATCCCTCGAAGTGTATTCAATGTGGTAATAACAAGTTGTAAGGATGAATTGGTAGTACCTCTACCTTATACATTTAGATACTTATGTATCTGAGTCTATTCCCTATAAACCTTAAGAGGTACTTGAACTGCTAGTTAGCAAGAGTTATTTGAACTCTGAATGGGGTCAAGTCGTTTGACGAGATGATAGCAGTACATCTCTGGAGATGCCCAGCTAAGCGAATATAATTGTGTGGTCGCAATTAGAGGAAAGGGTTATTCCTCGAAACATTCGACGAACAGGATCGAGACATGACCATTAACGTCTCAAAGCTGTAGATTGGCATCATAGTTTTTGACTTGTCGTCGTCTATGGAGTGTGGTTACACCCAACGAATAAAGATTCAAGGTGAAACATTCCATCTGTATTCGGTAGCCATCGAAGTAGAGGACTTAGGAGGGTTCAAACCCGGGAGGGTACCGACTCTGAAAAACAAGTCATGATAAAATCTGGTATGCAATTTAATTATGGATTTGTGGGGGATTGTTAGAAAATGGAAAGTTTGAGGCATATTTTATATATGTTCTTGATATAATTTCCGGAAACTAACACTTGGAGGTTGTTCCTTGACATGAGGACTTAGACTTTCATATTTGGATCTAAGATATTTTCTTAGTGGAATCCATGAATATATTGAGACAAAGTCGCTTGTTTGAAATGGGTTATGGGGATTTTGTCTCACATTGGTATTGTAAAAGAAAGATATTGAGTTTATATAGCATCTTGTGTTAGTGTTGTTTACAACTACTAGCATAAGTGGAATGCTTGTGTGGCCTAGTGCTAGTGGGAACTCTTATATTTTTCTTTTCTAGTACAAGTTTAATTATTTATATTGATTATTTAATTATTAATATAAAATATATTGAGTAAGGATTATTTTAATCATACTCTGAATATATTTTGTAATATTAATATTAATTAATCAGGATATAATATAAATAATAAGGAAAACACATTTTGTTTACTTTTTTTATTTTGTTACTTGGTGTACCACATCGAGTAAAATAGAAGAAGAATAACTTAAGATGCCTATATATTGAAAGGTATACTTGAGATTAAAATGACACAAGTCTTGGTGCCTACCTCGCAAACATATATGAGTTGCATAGGTTTTTTGGGCAAACTGAGGTGCGAGTCGCCGTTGATCATTGTTGGTTCTGTGGCTAGATTGATCTGTTGTTGTTTTATCCTGGAAGCGATATTGCTGCATTCCATCACAGCTTAAGTGGGGGGCAATAATCTCTTCAAGAACAGTCAAGTTCTCTTGAAGGGTTTGGCGACTCAGCTGTTGTGTTCTTCTTCTTATCAGAATTTGGAAAGCGATAAGAGATAAGTTTTCTTTACTTTCTTTGTCAATTACAGTCTTTATAGTTTGTTATTGTCTTCGTGTTTTGTTTCGTTAGTTGGTTATTTGCCATGTTCTTGTTATTATATATATAACTGCCCATTGTTGCTGTGTAGTTAGAATTATTCCCAACAGGGTGTACGTGTACAGATATACACACAATTTTAATACGCATCTGAAACAAGGGTATTACATATTACCCAAAACTCAAATGCGTAATATCAACACACTTACAAGTAATACTCATTGGAGAAATGCGTATCACTATTACCCTTCTAAAGAATGCGTAACAGGATGGTATATATGGCCTTGATTATGCGCGACTGGTATTCTTGTCACAAGTGTTTAAAAAATTGTTATTTCTGGCCATCACCTTATTTTTGAAAAAATATTTTTAACCTTGGATATTTTTCAAAAAAAAACTTCTTAATATTCTTATTTTATCATTCATAATTTAATTAATACATATAGATGTCAATAATGTTGTGCAAGACATACTTGTGTTATAATAAGACTAAGTCATATTGACAACCCAAAAAATTAGTTGTGTGATAATCTAAATTTGCACTTTGTATTGTATTACTTAATTCTGTAAAAATGTGAAAGATTAGATTGGAGTATTTTTTTGTAAACAGTTTCAAGCCTAAGAATAAACTCTGGAAAAAGATCAAGATGATCATGCATCAGAGAAATTGTAAAGAAGATTGGAGTTGAATAAATCTGTTTTAGGAAAAATGTTCTAAGTCCAAAATAACTTATAGAGAAGTCTCAGAGATATCGACAAGTCAAATGAAGACATGAATATTGGAGATATCGAAAAGTCAAATTATTATTAGAGATCTCAGAGATATCTACAAGTCAAAATGTATATAGAGATCTCTGAGATATCGACAAGTCATTTCTGCATTATAGAACTCAGATATATCGACAAGTCAAAATGAAGATTGGAGATATCGACAAGTCAATTTTCTCATTAGAGATTTCAGAGATATCGACAAGTCATTTCTACATGCAGAATTTTAGAGACCTCGACAAGCCAAGTTCACTTATAGAGAACTCAGAGATCTCGACAAGTCAAAACACCTATAGAGAACTAAGAGATCTCGATAAGCCATTATACTTATCGAGATGTCAGTTCTCTATAACACCAAACTGGAGATCTCGATATGAAGCTCATGTACAAAATACAGACAAGTTTAATATTCAAGATTATTAATTAACAAACGATATAATCACTTAGATTGAAAAGTCTACAAAAACAGTTTGAAGTGTGCAAAATCAATGTTCAAGATTAACTCATAAAGGAAAGTCTCAGACCTACACGATTTGCAAAGATACACTATGGCAGAAATGGAAAGCTTTATAGATAATTTAAAGTAGGGTTTAGTACATCTTATTGCATACCGTGTAAACTTGTGTTTACTAATCTATAAAGTAAACACTGGTCCTTTGTTTAGGGGGTATCAAACAGATCTAATTTTTCTTGTAACTCTCTCAAGTAAGAAACTGAGTTTTTTACTTACAAAAAACTCAAAATTTGTAACAAAACACTAGCTTGATTTTAATATAAAATTAATTGAGTTTTGAAATATTATGTGCACTGTTTCAGTTCAGCTAACATAATATTACTGCATTTTTAATCTGCTTTGTTAACCAAGGAACAAACATTCAAAAAGTCTTAAAAATATTCAAAACACATTCACCTCTCTGTGTTGTATTCATTATCTAACAAATAAAAATGATATCCCTTTATAATGAAAATAAATCATATAGTATTGCATATTCTTATTTTAGCGATATACTATTATTATTATTTTGACTAACATAATCTATAACCTTAAGCGAGAATCAAATCTGGATGACATTGGAGAAACTCTTAACACTTAGCTATCAATTAGATTTAAAACAATTGTTTTTTGTGCGCGGCAAAGAATTGGTTATATGCCAACTATAAACATTTTTATATACGTCATAGTGAGAACAATTTAATTACGAAATCATGTATAGACGAACAAATAAATCAAAATTGGTGATCATAAATAAAGTTACATTGTCTAAATGTGCTACCAACATAAATATATCATACAATAAATAATGCAAATAATTGCTTTGTTTTGAAACACAAATAATTACTTACTGCTCCCTCTGCTTTTTTATTTGTCGTTTTAATTTTTACACACATTTCAATATATTTTGACCGGCTAGTTAAAATTATCATTTGTAAAATTTTCTTTTTGTAAATTATCATATTTCTAACTAACCATATTTCTAACTAACCGGTCAAAACACATTGAAATACGTGCAAAAATCAAAACGACAAATAGAAAAAACAGAGGGGGTATAAAACAAAATTCGTTTTAAGAACTAAATTTAAATCCTATAAAAGCTAATAATTCAATGTATACACATATGTCTTTGAAGTTTTTTCCCTTTCCTTTATTGGCTTAAGTTTGTTCATGTACAATATACTTCCTTTATTTTTTAATATTTGACGCATCGACTTTTAACATACAATTGACCGTATAATTAGAATATATATTTTTCAAATTTTCTTTTGTGAATAAAAATATACAATCAAAATTTTAATCCAAAAAAAATCAAATATATAAATTTTAACTATACAGTCAAAGCGTCAAATATTAATAAAAAATAGAGAGAGTATATGATACTCATACTGTCATACTACTGCCTCAAACAAGGGATTTCAAAAACTAGAACAATACGTGCGTTTTGTGGGCACGTATATACATTCATGAACATAAAACTGATTTTTGTGGGCCTGTTAAAAGAAGTTTGTTCAAGCATAAATCATCATTATAATTGTGTCTTAAGCAAAACAGGGATTCCAATATGTGAACCAACTTCTAAAATCAATGTAATACATGTGCATCACCTTTGATGCTCTACTCATTCTACATAAGCATGTTTGAATTAAGATATGCAGAAATGTCACATACACGCATGCGGAGGATGCATCCTTCACTTTATTTTGAACATTGCTTTTGGAGCAATCAAAGCCAAAATCAAGTGTGCAGGTGTTTTAGGACATCCTTCCAGCTATGATAACTCAAAATGTTCTTATTCTTCTCAACAAAGGACAGCTTATTGTTTTCTGATATGCATGAACCATTGTCTTTGTATACTATCAATATGGCTACTTATGCCAACAGATGCATGTAACTGTATGGTGGTTCATACCCCATACCTGAACTAATGTTTCTACTTGTCATCCCTGTGACTTATATCAGTAACCTGAAAAAAAAAATGGTCCATCCTCATCTGTTAACTTTTTCTTCTTTTCATCCCTAAACTTCTAGTAACCTGAAAAAATTTGGCCCATTTGCGAGCATTGATCGAAAGCATCACAACATGATTGTACCGAAACCATCACATAACATGATTGCATCGAAACTATTTATCCGGTAATCTCTAGGTAATTAACTAGAAAACTAAAACTTTCTGCCCGCTAAGTTACATATGCATCTCAAGAAAAAACTGTATAAAACAGTTATGATCATTGATCAACTCTCGTCGGCTGTGTCCTCCCATCAGTTTGATGATAAAGGTTAAACTGTAAAACTGGTCGCTGGTCCAGGCAATAGCCAGGCCTTTTGTATTTCTCATTTACTTCTTAGCCTTGGCTAACTTGCTTGCAGGAAAGTGCAGTCTGGCCATTAAAGGCCGAGGCGCCCTTTGCTTATGGTCATAACCTCTCACGCAGACAAATCCTGCACGGTATCACCAAATCATCTCATTAGTTACAAAATGCATCAACACAATGCAAAGATGCATCAGAAAACAAGTAAAACATTTATTAACAATATATGTCATGGTCTTTAGCATAACACAATCAAATGCATCAAAGGACAAGTAAAAATTGATTAACTATGTCATGGTCTTTACAAATAGGATGTTTTCTTCTCTTTTCTATCACAAAATGTTCTGCATACAGTCTGCTTTCATCTGTTTAGGGAACTGCTTAAGGTTGATGTTACTTTCACAATCCATACAAAGAACATAAACCATGATATTCCGGCATTTAACTAGGTGACCTTTTCTGTGATAACATATATTGATCTTGCTAAACTTACAATTGACATAATATCAACCAAATATAGTGAGTTTTTTATGGAAAATAGCAATCATGACAGTCGGAGTTTTACAAAATTCTGCCAAGCACCGAGGAGAATAGTTGTGCCCCTGCACGATGGAGGACGGTGATTAACTCAGAAGAAGCAGGTGACTGGTAGGTTGCGACCGAACCAGTCTGTCTTAGGTGATAACCCAAGTGCCATCACTTAGGCTTCTATTATATCTCTGGAGCGGTTTTATGAAATGAGGCTATGATGGGACCTTTTGCAGGAGTTGTTTTCTGGTTGGGAATTCAGAATAGGAATTTTTATATTTCTGATGAAAAGGATACGTAGTTTGGAAGACCATTCAAATTGTATATTTCCTAATTATTTCTCCTAAAGCAATGGTTGGGAGGTTTATAGTCTTTAATCATGTAGAGCTCTCGTGGCAGCCAATTCTGTGGCGGGTACATTCAATTCAAGAGTAATGATGCAAATTCTCCAATAAATGGAATTAGATCAAACATAAAAACTAAATATCAAGTAACACACTGTACCTCTCCAGAAGCAGTATTGAATTCCCTCTGTTGGCAGTCCTGCAAACATCAAGTTTAAGTTTTAGTAATATACCACAGTAATATGCAAGTGCAAAGGATCAAACTTCAAACTTCGGTTATATAGTCATGTTTTTATAAAATAATCACCTTTAAAAATTGATGTTACGGAGGTTCCAAAGTAAACTGTTCGTCTTGGCAAGTTCCATATCAATGACCTTGGAACATCAATTGGATTAAGACTGGATTCATGATCAGCAAACATCTGCACGGAATTAGATTTGTTACAAACTGTAATATCTGAAAGCCAGGAATTAAACTTGTGACTTGTGAGTGAGTGTGACTGAGCTTGATTTGCAGACATTCAAAGTGGGCACTGTTTATGTGCTTCAAAGCATCATATATTCATTCCGTGGAGTGTTACTATTCTAAAATGAAATATCAGAATCAGAGGCCGTCCTACATTTGAAGACTATGAAAGAAACATGAACCAACCTCATTAACTTGAAAGTACGTCCCATTCAACGGAAAGCTCCCTCTCATTGCTGTTCTACATGGTATCTGTCAAGGATCACAGTTAATAGTAAAACTATAAATGTGTCTTATATTTATGTCTAACGTGAAGGTGGTTAGCTTTTTTAAGTTCAGAATTGACATACCAGAAGTGTCCCCCTGACTATTTGTGAATTTGCTTCTCTTGTACTATTGCATGAAAAGCATGTGTCGTCATTGCACAATTGACCGGATTCATGGGTCTCACATCTTTTTTCAGGAGGTAGAACAGAATCTGCCGTTTCACCTGTCAATTGTAGTAAAAATGAATTTCAAGAGGCGCTACAAATGCAGTTCAGTTATATGAACCGTAATTTCTGAAATATGGGTTTAGGTTTACATAATTTTTAAAGGTTGATGGATTTCTCATTCTTACCTGGTGTCCATATAGCTAGAAGATACGGGCTTGGATCATCAGGTTCACGTCTATCGAACTGATCATGTTAGAATGTAAAGTTCATTATCTAGAAAGTAACAGATTATGTAGGAAATGATAGAGTTGTGTCACTCTCCATGTGTGGCATTTCTTATGTATTTAGACAAAACTATGTTATCAACTTACCCCTTCCAAAAGAGGGTGTGAATCTGGAAGCTCATACCTGTAGAAAGAAGCAAGAGTTACTCTACATAACACAGGACAACAATTCTGGTTTGTTCAAGTCTGTTCACATGACTGAAAAGCAATGTTTGACTATATAAAATATTTTTCATAAGCATCAAATTTCTATTAATGGAATCTGTAATGTTGAGTTAATTTTTACCAACTTATACAGAGATATAATGTGCGTAGTGGTTCTAAATTTTAGATTTAATAATTTGAAATTAGTTTATTTAAAAAAAAAATAGTTACTTATTCGAACATGTGTCTAAAATAGATATTATACAAATTTTTGTTAGCATTTGACATTTGAGAACCTAAATAATCGCAAAAATGCGTTTTAAAGGTTAACTAAATCTCTTCACACGTAGACTATACCATATATATATAATAAAGTTTCGTGGAGAAATGCAAACTTACACTTGATGCTCTGTCCGAAGCCGACTCACATTCTTCAGTTTAGGTGTTGGAATTGAAGCGGCTTCTGGATTCAAAGCAACAAGAGCTCTGGACATATCGCCTTGTTGAAGTTCCATGTTATCTTGCATATAATTCTGTAGATTCATTGTAAATTCTT
Source organism: Apium graveolens (assembly GCF_009905375.1). Lineage (NCBI taxonomy): Eukaryota > Viridiplantae > Streptophyta > Magnoliopsida > Apiales > Apiaceae > Apium > Apium graveolens. The sequence continues at coordinate 186,119,330 of NC_133657.1, forward strand.
CTAGGTTAAGTTTGATTGTCGGTATCTCGTCTGGATCCTCACCAAATGCATCCTCAATATCACTTTCTACTAATTCTATAATTTCTTGCTCTGGCGTTGATGGTTCCTCGATAATAGGTTCGTATTTTTTGGTAAGAAAACCTGCATTATCATTTCGGTCTAGCACTCCTTCAAGTAGTTGGACAGGCTTGACTGCTGCCAGAGGGTCACTATCGGTTGCAAGAGGAACAGTTGAACTCACTAAACTTTTCTCTTCAGGCCCCGGAAGGGCAAGTCTTGCACTGTACAAAAAAAAGTCAATCATTAATACTAAAAGAAATTCATGTGGAAGCATGTTCACAGTAGAACAAAGACTAGGAAGTAGGAACCTACTTTAGAACTGTTCAACTCTTTAACTGACAGTTGCTTGTTGATAGTTTAAACTGAAGGTTTACATATAAGTGGAAAAATGAAGTGAATCATATGTGATATGTGGTATAACTGAGGGTCTCACTTCATTATTTTACCCTGTAATGGTCCTGGTTCATACCTCAATTTACTTTCTTACATTATCTATTTCCAAAAGATTTGTCTCAATTCAGAGTAAAATCTTACATGTTTTATGACTATCATAATTGTTATATGACTGTGCTCATGGTATTTGCTTTAAGTGTGTGAAACTATTAAACACTTCCATTTTCCATGGTCGGCATAATATAAAAGGTCTATTAAGTATGTAATCTGAACCGCCATTTTCCATGGCCGGCATAATATAAAAGTGCTATTAAGTATCTAATCTAAACCACTAAGAATATCCCTCATGATATCATTAATCAGTTATGCCACATATTCCAGCAACATAGATGAAAATTGATATATGTTCCTGAAATTTATATTAGTGATTGTTAGGCAAGTCGATCGGGTCGAACGAAATGTGACTAATCAACAAGCCAAAAGCGATAAATAATAAATACTAAAATATTTAGGCATGTTAATATAAAGTATAAACTTAAAAATATAATAAAGGTATTGATTATGAGATCGCATAATAAATTTGTCTCAAAAGTTAACATATCAAATCAAAACACAAATAATCCATCAAAAGTTTCAAAGTTTATTACAATGCATAATAAAAAGCAAATGAAATTTTATCAAATTCCAAATCTTTATATTCCCTCAGAACATTACTTTTGGCCTACATCAAGCGCCATAATCAATATTTAAATAACCAAACAAAAAAAGCGCAGCGGTCATGAACGAAGCACCAAGGACAACAACAATATTTCTCTATCTCGCTCTCATCGGCGATATCAAGGTTTTTTTCTATTCCCCTCTCTTTTCAATGGCGGCGGTAAAAAGGGTTTCTCACAAATAGAGGTTAATCAAACCCGCCAAAACGCGGTCATTTCTTTAGCAGTTTTTCGACCAAATCCATAACCCGTGGGTCATAGCCTTTGAGCCGTTCGGTCGGTTAGCTAGGAGACTTATTGCTTGATCAGGTCATTGCCGACTTCTAACACCACCTAACCATGTAAGTTTTATATGTTATCTTTGTTTTATTGTTTTTGGTGTTAAATAACTCACATTTATACAAGGTTTATATAGTTAGCCCAGACAAAACATATTATTTACCTTTTACCCCTTGCCTTGTGTAAATGTAGAAAGTTTAACGAAGTGCACATGCACCATCAAGCTAGGGGTGGCACAGTGATGTGTGTCTATATATATATGTTGTTTTATAATTCTTACACTTTTTAACGAGAATAATATTTTATAATATTTAAATCTTCCTTGTATATGTATATTGGTTTATGTCTCTGATTTGATAGTACCAATGGACAAAAAAAATATAAATTTCGATCTAGAACCAGAGTAGTTATAGATTTTATAATGTATGATTGCATTAAAAAATTTATTTATATTGAAATGTCATCACAATTTGTTATATATGTTGTTAAAAAAAATTGTCTTGCACTTAACTCCCCCAATTCAGTCCTCGTGCAAAAGTAAATATTATTATGACAAGTTACTAGAACATATAAAAGCCCTTGCATTTAAGCAGGATTTAGGATCTCCTACAATCTATATCAATCAACACTTAACATAAAGAATTGGCATCTATTTTATACATCTTCGTAGGATTTGCTACAATGTATATCAATTAAGCCAACACTTAACATAAAGAACTGGTATCTATTTTATACATCTTCTTAGCTCATTGATGTTTTACAAGTCTTTTTCTGGTATGGTCCTGTGCATGTACACTCACCTATATTAGGGTTCTCCTAATAAGTCCCATCCTCGGACTATCATTTTTACAAATTTAATTGGCTTCAGGTGTCTTAATCTAATAATGCATAGGAATTATGATGCTGGACTCATTTGACAACAATTTAGCTTTTAGTACAAAGACCACTTCTTACACAACTTATAATATATATTTTCTACATCTGTTCATAATCTCAATAGTTTGGAGCAATAAGAAATGACTACATGAATGCTGCATGCATTCTATTCTAGTGAACATATTGGCCATATTTGTGCGACTAGATAGAATTGCATACCTTGCAAAAGCACTTGCGAAATGCCTGCACTCGCCTCTCATTGGACACGCATTACAGTTAGGCTTGCTCTTAGTACAAAATACCTGAACCATTTGAAATAATAGAAGTTTGATGCTAAAGTTGTCCTTATTTGAAATTAAATCGCCAAATGTTCATACATTATGTTTATCTACTAATTACTACAGCACTTTCCCCGTTGTACAATACTCAATAACATACCTTTCCAAATGTAATCATCTGGTAATGTAGCTCATACCTGTAATTAGACAGATATTAGTCGACAAGGGTTTGCAGATACGTGAACAGTATTGCAAGATCTTATAGAAATCTAGACTTTCTTGTGTCGCTTTGATAAAAATATACAGAAACTGCAAACTTACAAAGTTTGTTGATCCAACTTGCAGAGTCTAGGCCATATGTACTTTTGAATGGACTCCAGAATTGGGTACCTGAGAAGCACCAGGATAAACATTATTGTACGATACATACATTTCATAATTTATAATTCAGAGTTGATAGAAAGTTTACGGTGCATACAATTCTAGTAGATGAAGTTGGAGTGATTCGGGTAATGGTTGCAAAGGGACCCATCCAAGTCTTACAGCAATTCGTCCAACATTTGTATCAACCTAAACAAAGCATTTACAATGAGGCATCCTCTTCCTGTATCCACTCTAGAAATGCTATAATGTTTATATAAGACTTACTGGGAAAGCAAGTTGGTGAAGCGTTAAGAGGCGTACACACTCTACACTTTTCAGCCCCAATCCTCGAAAGCTTAGAAGATAATCCCTACAAGGTATGTTGTAATCATTTTAAGCAAAAATTGCAAATCGGCAGCCACTGATAATGTACAGTCATTCAGCAGATGTCAAAATGTAATCAACTACCCAAGACGCATACAAGGGAAGCATGCACCACAAAAAAAATATAAATCATATTGCTTTCCTAAGTGGATAATCCTACTTTGCTTTATCCGGAGGAACATCTCGCAGCCATTCGAGGTCAATGCTTCCATGGTCGTGGACCAGACGATCAAGGAAATCCTGAAGGGATGCAATAACATTGGTTACTCTGTTACTAAGATATACTTGCACATATACTGATAAATTTATATGTGTGTGCCTGATTGTGTGAGTGTGTTTTATAATTTTATTAATTAATTCTTACACCAGCGACTAATTTTTCAGTTGTACCTTGATTCTTTCTGCCAGCATGTTGTTCATTCCACGTTCCCTAATAGCATCAGATATCTCATTAACATTTGCACGCCTCATTGCTTCATAGTCTAGAGAATCCATCGCATCCTTGCTTCTTTCCCTTTTACCATTGAGCTGAGCATCCTTTCTCAAGTAATCCCAGTCAATTTTGATCTTTCTTCCAGCCTCACCCTTTCCCTTCTTTGCATGTGATACATTCGTTGATGTCTCACTTAAAGGCATGACAGACGAATCACTTCCAATATTTGCATTCGATACAAATTTAGTATTTGATAGCTTCTCCTTTTGCTGTCCATTGATTCTGTTTTTTTCTTTCGGAGCTGGCGTTCCAGGCTTTGTAGCAATGGTCAATTCCGAGTGTAACTTCTTGGAAGTCTCTAGTTCATGCTTATTGGAGTGAGGACACTGTTCTGGATGTACATACCCGGCCTGAGTGGGGCGTATGGCTGGCAATGTAAATGAGCTCAGATCTACTGGGACATTCGGCACTCCATTCTGTAGCGCTGGTGTACCATCTGTTGTGTCTCCCATATATTCTTTCACAAGATTTGCACCATCTGTCTTGGTGATTACTGTATGTGTTGTCGGAAAACATGGAAGAATTTCATCTTCTGGTAATCCAAACTTGCGACTATCATTTACTATGGACTCGGGTGTCAGGTTCAACTGAATGTCTCTGGAAGATAGAACTGGTCCATGGAGAATGTGAGAATTTGTTTGTCCGGGAAATATAGCAGGGCCTCTAAGATAATTGTGTCTCCCCAATATCGGATCTTCTGATTTCTCATGCCATTGTGTGGATATCCCTGAGCTACCATTAGCATGATTGTAGATGCCATTTTGCAACGTCACTTCTGTCTGCAACACTGTCTTTAAAGGACTGCAGTTAACAACGGAGTTATAACCAGTTCCTTGAAGTTCTTTTATTGAATTTGATCTTGTGTTGGACAAAATATTATCTTGTGAAGCTTGAAAATTGGAAAGCTCATAGGAGTTTCGTGATGCGTTGATTTCTGCATCATATTTCCTGTTATAATCACTTGCTACATTGGGTTTATATGAAGGTAAATTATCAAAGTAGTTTGGTGGTATATAGGATGGAAGATTGTGAATTGGCTGTCTTTCAATTTCTTCATAACAGTTGACGCTGCCACTTGATTCTAGTACTTGGATATCTGGCTCTTCCACTAAACCACTACCACTTGATTCTAGTACTTGAATATCCGGTTCTTGTACTAAACCACCAGATTGAAAGGGAAATTTTGCTACTAGAGACATAAAGGCAGAGCTGCATAGGGTCAAAATAGAACTCAGAATCAACATATGTCTTAAGTTGGATATATATACATATATATATATATAAGACTGAATCTGTACTTTACCTTGAAAGATGGTCTGAAACATTTTGAGTAAGAAACACTCCAATTACTGAGTCAACCACAGATCCTTTCCAGCGTGAGAATCGTCTATCACCTAGAAGCAAAATAAACATGATGTGACCACAGTAATGATTCATATACCTGGTGATGAAAATTCAGGACACTTTGTATGTGTAAAAAAGTACACTGCATGCAAACTCTTAAATACAGAGAAACTTTATATAACAGCCACTAGGAGTCACATTATTTACTGCAATATATAGACAAATTTAATTTGAAGTTCTAAAGCCTAAACATTTGTGATTACATTGACTTGAAATAGTATTTGTCTCCTGTTCATTCCTAGAAAGCTGAGTTTTAAAGTCAAATTCTCAAATTGATCCTACAATGCAGAATTAATTGCAGTGATCCAATGACTCATATGAAGAACAGAGACAGTAGATACAATATTTTACCTTGAACAAGATGCATGCGAGCAATGAAAGAGTCTGCACGCCCACGAAACACTTCCCTTTCGCCTTCCCACCATTTTTCTTTATCCTTATCTGTTGCTTCTGCACTTTCACTACCTTCAATTCCCATTAAAAGTTTCCAAATTCTATCAGTTTCTGGATCAAGATCCACTTTAGGTCGTGGCTTGCGCTTTTTGATATCAAATTGCTCGTATGGAACAATTGTACTGCTTCCATTGTATGGTACAAGTGCATGCTGCTCCTGCTCAATCTCTTCATTCCTCTTAATGTTGATAAGAAGAGCTTCAAGTCGAAACGTGATTTCTTCTATCAAAAGTGACATTTTCTGCTTCCCCGGTTTGCCTGCACAAAGAACCAGATTATTTTTTCATTATAGGAAGGATAAACATTGAAGTATTTGTGAAAGGTGCCCATAGTTGTCTATATAAATTCGTACCTCGTGCTTTTTTGGGTGTTGGCTTATATCTTTGCAATGCATAATTATGCTGTTGTAAATGCATATTCTCTGCTCTACCTGACCCTTGCTTTAATGGGGATGGCTTCAACATCTGCTTACTTGTTGACATATGTGGTTTGTAACCTACAATTGCTTGCTGGGAGTCACTTGTAGATGCTTCATACCGGTACACATGTTCTTTCGTTTGTCCTCTGTGGGCATGTAGAGTTATTGAAGCTTGTTGCTTCTGGTAAATTTGCTTTCCTGCAACGGGTGTCCTCGGCGTCCCATTAACTAAACAATCAAGCTTCTTGGAGGTCTTATCTCTTCCAGATCCAGAGATCAATATTCTAGAGTTTAATTCTGAACTACCACTGTTTGCATACATTCTAACTTGGTCCCCTTCAAGCTGTCTTGGACTAACGGAAGCACCTGTCGGGGGATGCATGCTAGATATGTTGGCATAAAGTCCATTACCAGTGTTCAATCTCTTCTGTGTTCCTGAAGTCATTGTGCCAATAATGCTGCTGTCGCCATTTTTGATTTTTACACAAGAATTTTCCAGGCTCAAAAGTGGAGGAATCATCGCATTTCGATTGTGAGGATGTATCTCCTGAACAGTATGACTATGAGATCTCTTAAAACCTCTGTTTTCATTCCAGTTGGCCGTATCCTTCATAACAAGTTGGGTTGGCTGTCTGTAAAGATCTGCCTGAAAAACATCCTGGCTAATTTGTTCTCTCCGAGCGTGTCCAGGCATCTGAATATATCCATTTATCAAGCTACTTTGGCCTGGAGCTGCATTTCTCATGTTTAAATTCCTTGCAAAAGTATGATCTTGTCTCTGCTCAGTCAGTGATTCATGTTGAGATGGCATTTGACTATTAGAATGAAGAAGGCTGATTGTCCTAGCCATCTGCTGGTTCTTCTCGATATATTCTTTCTGCTGCCTGGTTTGTTCCATCTCAAAACTGGACGTTCTAGACACACTGTCTATCACAGTACAATCTTTGTCAGCATCCACGTTCAAATTGAACAACCTCTTATTTTCTTGAGGTCTTACTGCCTGAAGACCATCTCTCATATTCTGACTTGCATCTCCGGTACTGCTTTCTAGATCAAAGTTCAGCGCTCTTCTGCATGATTTTAGTGAAGACTCAACAGTAGCAGATCTGGCCTCATTTACAACATCCTGCTGACTTTCTACGGTTTTGATATTCTTTTTGCGGACATACTTTCTCTTTCCGGAGGGAGTGCCATTAGGAACTTCAGTTTTTGGAGGAGCAGACTTTGGAGCTTTTTTGGGCTTGCCTTCTCTTACCACCTTTGGCCTATGCTTTCTCTTTCTTGGAGTTTTCTGGTTTGGTGTCTTGTTCAAGTCAAGCCCATGTTCCTCTATCTCGTTAAAAACGTTTGTTTCCTTCTGTGGAGTTGAAATGGCTGCTGATGTTGCATCCACAATGACCTGTGAGAATTCATTAAAGGTGTTTTCATTTTCTCCGCTGGAAGACGACACCACATGCCACTGCTTGTCTTTTTCTTGACTTGAGCATTCATCTATTAAGACATTTAATCTCTCAGAAGGGATTTGGTGTTGGTGATCCAACTGCTTTCGCTGATCTGGTGTTACCGGGGTAAAAGGAAAGGAACTGGCTACACTCAACTCTGCATTAGCAATAACTTGTCTTGGTGGTGAGTTTAGATTATAGCTGGTCCGGTAAGGGACATGATATCCATCTGCTAGTAAAATCGTTTCTATCAGCAACTTTCTATCAGCTAGACATATTATAAGAATACTATCGATCAATTATTACACCTCATTCCTTACAAGTAAAACACTCTAATGGGAATACATGTAGTAGTACCATAATCATGTTGTCAGAATTTTTCTTTATATAATTAATGGAAGGAAAAACGATCTGACTTTTGAAAAACTTAGTATTGACTCTATGCAGACAATGGAAAAACATAGTGAATCTACTAATAGAATTACATAACAGATCAAAATGAGAGCTCACATTGGAGTTTTTGTTGACCTATAAACACAATGTATAAGGTATTTTATAAATGGATAGTATCAATTAATTACTGTATGTACTATTTGAGTTCGATGAAACTTGAAAGATTGAAAAGGAAATGACAAGTTGCAAGGGGTTTAAACATAGTTGTATAGCATTACAATAGTTGATTTACACAATTATATGAATTTAGGTCTCTTTGGGTGAATTCATATAAATGACTCAAGATCAAGTCTACATCATGTTAGTTTTAAAACTGGAAATAAGTTTTCTTTCACTAGGCTTTTCATCTTCTTTTTTGATTTTATATAACCATCTAGCCATTTTGTGACTATTTTACATGCAAGCAATAGAAGCTCAAGGCATTATAAAACTAACAGAAACAAAATGCTCATAATTAAAGAAAATGATAACTGGAGTACTCACTGTTGTCCATCGGTATTGAGCTTGCTTCGCTTAGCCTTTGATTTGAACCCATGGTGCATTTCTGATTTCCGAAAAACATATTAGCCTCATGTTGCATCCAGTTGCTTCGCCCTTGTGTATTGTGCACCACTTGTGTATTTAAACTATTAAGCCTCTGATTAGAACCCGAGATGGAATGTTGTCTATCAAGCATCAAACTAGTAGACTCGAGGTCTATGAAATTGCTTGCTACTTGTGTAGATGAATTAGAATTTGCACGTCTCAAGGAATGTTGTCTATCAAGCATCAAATTAGTAGATTCAAGCTCTCTCCAGTTGCCTGGGACTTGTGTACATATATTCGAATCTGTACGTCTCATTGAGATTTGACCACTGTTGCATTGCCCATTTGACACAATATAGTTTCCCGAGGTCCTAATTCCAATTACTTCTGCTGCTCTATTATTACAGCTTCCTGCACTGTCATTGCTGAAGTTCTGCACATAAGCATCAGCATATCTGTCTAGATGTTGATTTGCTCCGGTTCCAACACCAGTAAGAGCAAAGCTTCTTCCATTGATGCTTGTTACTGTACTTGGATTCGGAGTCTGAATTGCTACATCTTGATTCAAAATCTCACTATACATTCCAAGCAAATCTTGCCAGGTTCCAATTCTCTGATTTCTTGGCATTTCAACTGGAACAGGAGCACCTGTAGGCAGAATCAGTCTTCCAGGTGGTCTCAACGAAAACCAAGAACCCCCATTTTGCACAACATCATTCTTTTGTGCAATTGGGGATCCCCTCCCAAAATTCATACTGCAATTCACCCGATCCACAATCTTCACACAATTCTATAATAATTTCCACTACTAAACTACTCCGGCCAATAACCGAATTTCACCTCAACACAAAATCTCCTCAGCTCATACTACCTGTCATACCAACAACAATTAATATTCATTTCCAAAACAACAACCTAATACCATAACACCCGAAAAACCAAACATATAAACAAACACACACGTGTGTCGATTTTCACAAAATAGTTACATATATTTCATGTAGGAAACAGCACTTATCACAGAATCTGAACAATTAATGTACCAAAAATCGAAAAAACAAAAAATTCCCAAATCCACACCAAGCCCATCTAAATTTACTAATCAAAAACAAAACCCAAATAAAATAATCAAAAACCAATAAATAAAAAACCCACAAAAACAGAAACAAAATCAACAAAGAAGATCACAAGTAGTAGAACAACCTGGTAAATCTGAGTAAATTAAATTCACATAACAAACAAAACACACAAATAATCTGTCAACAATATCTGCATGCGATTTTCTAACCAAATGCGTATCACAACATATTAATTTCACACACATATCTTCCTGTCTTTGGACTAAAATAAACATAAATTAAATAAATGAACGAAAATAAATTAATAAAAAATGTTAAATAAATGTGAATTGTAGCTGAGCTCACCGATCCGCCGGAGTTATTTGAGTCAATGACGGAGAAAGCCGAGTCAGTGAAGAAATGGGTAAATTAGCTAGAGAGAGAAACACGAAAACAAAAGTTAGATAGATATATAGAACATTACTTTGCCTTTTAATGTGTTGTGTATGTATATTATTATATGCACATTTCATGTATATGCATATATGTTACATGCTGTTTCTAAGTAACAGACACGCATGGAAAGCTGATGAAACTAAACATACCCGGTATATCCAACTCGAACTCGAAGAAAACAAGAGTTCAGGACTATGATGTTATATGACTCTTACGGTCTTACCATGTGCACTTTTCTTAGAAATGTTGTTATGATAATATTCTGAAACCTAAATTGATTTTGTTTGAAAATATTATTTTTTTCAACAAAAGGTATTAAATCTTTTAGATATTATTATTTTTGTAATCATGAGGATATGGATCTATATTATTATGCTTGTAAACGTATTTTAATAAAATCCATAGGATATGATATCTTTCTTACTTTTTTGTATTTTTCCTCGTATTTATATGATATAATTAGGCAATAGACATTTAATATAATTTAGTCAGTTGCTTAGCATTATTATTATATATATATGATCATATTTAAAATTTTCAATTTCATTTACAAAATCATTCATAATTGTGGTATTCAGTTAATTGATCAATATATATTATATTAATAAATATATATTTAATATAAAAGAAATTTGTAACTCATACGTTGAGTGTAGTATATCAACTTGGGATTTGTGTCCACTAATACTTTAATTATTTTTGCAGCTCACCTCATTCCAAAACTTTCTCCTAAAAAAGAAAATAAAAAATTCCAATATCATGTGGGTCCAATGTAATTATGAATAGATACAATATCTTATGATCTTTTAAAATATGTCAAATACAAATCTAAATATGCATTTAACAACATTTAGGGTGCATATTGGCAACTTATGTATGTATGCAACGGTCAATTTATTTTAAATTTCAATTGAGAAATTGACAAAATACGTTGTTTTACCGAAATACATGTACATAAGAGTGTTTATCCTAAATACCGATTAAATATTTTATTTTTTATATTAATAAAATAAATATGTAAAATATGTGTATATTTATATTTTAAAAAAAAAAGTGAATGACCTACACTTATTTGGTACATACGCATGATTTATAAAGTGTAAATAAAAATATTGAAGACCTGATATGGCTATTTAATATATACGCATCACCTGTATGCATGTGTATTTTAGGTTTATTCAAGTTGTTGTAGCATTTTATTTTTTAGTAAAAAAAGGTGAGTATTTTTGTACAACATCCTTCACAGTTACGCAGGGGTGTGCACGGCGGTTCAGTTCAATTTTTATCGAAAATCGTTATCAAACCTTTCATATCAGTTTGATTCAATTCTTTACAATTAACCGTAATTGAACCGTTCGAAACGATTATTTTCGGTCATAATCTTTTAGCAATTCACAAGTACAAATTAAATGTTTAAGTAACTTCAAAATATAATGAACAAATTTAAAGCACTAATGTGATAATATTACATGTTAATGTATTCTAACAGGAAGGGTTGAAACATGAGCTTCTAAAAAAATTATAATCACTAATACGAAACATAAGTACTGAACCAGTCATATTTTTTTGAGAGTACTGAACCAGTCATATAAAAATTCAAACTGGAATTACTCGTGTATGAAATAAGCAAATAAACAAATGTATATAGAGAGATATTATAAACGGTTTGGTTTTTTGGTTCGATTAAAAGTATAAAATCGTACCCATTTTCAAATCAGTTCATCTGTTCGGTTTGGTTACGGTTATTTTCAATTTTTGCCGGTTTCGATTTTTTCCGATTCAATTTTCTGATTTTTCGGTTATGTTTAATATTAATTAATATTTATATGTTTAATACTTGAACAAGTGTTTTTCTACTTGTTCATTAAGTTAAATAATTAAAAGAGCATTTATATTATTAATTTCTATATGAGATGAATTAGTTTAGCACCTCTATGGTCCGTTTTTAAAAATAAGTTTATAACTAAAAAATAATTAAAATTGTTATGAAACAGAGGGGCTGACTCAATAAGGTAAAATTTGTGCTTTGTAGTACAGTAGTACTCTCCCCGTCCCTAAAAATATTTTCTATTTGTGTTGAACATGTTTGTCGATACATATTTTTTATTGTTAATATCTTTAATTTTGTATTAATATTAAATATACAAATTTTATTATATTAAAATACTTATAAATATGAATCTAACAATATCGTCCATGACTATATTTGATCTTATAAATTAAATGTAAATTAGTAATTAATTAATTACGATCAATAGTGTAAAAATTCAAAATGAGAAATATAATATGGGAGCGAGGAGTAGAGCTCACTTGCTTAGTTTATTCCAATAGGATCCTCGTGGCCCGAGGTGACCACGTGATTTCATGCCCAGAAACATTAGTAAAGAATCAAAATTACGCGTCAAATCGAGATAAAAACCACGTTCGAAAACCATGGTGATAAACAAAGAGGGCACGTGAATCACTACAAAAAATTGTGCCACTTGAATATATTCTTATGTATTTCAAAGGCATTTCATTTCTTTTTACATAAATTTAGAAATGTTAATAGACTAGAATAAACAAACTTATAGAAATAGTTTTATATATATAATATACAAAAAATTATGAAAATCTAAGAATTAGTGGCATGTCTTTAACATTAAATTTATATAATTAAACATGATTAATACATAACTCTTTTCAAATTTTAGCCTATTTTTCATTTAATATTACATTTATCTTATAACAATAATACAAATATTTTATAGAGTTTTTAAATTTTATTTATTCGAACAGTTAGACAAATGCCAATATAAATGCTGTAAAGAAAAATAAAGGTAACAAAACAAACCAAAGACCCCTAATATTTTTCTACCGACATGGCTCTATGTGAGAAATTCACGAGTTGAGGATGCCCAAATATAAGTAGCAGACAGGAACAATGCTCAAAATATTTTATAAACTATATACACTAGCCTCGCGCCTTTATTAATTTTTTTATAATATTTAAAAGTATAGTAATTTTTTTAAAACATTATCTTATTAGTATATTTATAAATAATAATATAAAAATATTTGTTATTGACGGGGTTCGAACTTGAGAGTTTCAGTAATACTTATAACTTATAATGCAATACATGATATTGTATACCAAATCGTTTTGTGGGAGGTTGGGTGGGATTTAGGGTACATATTTCTTAATTTTAGAAGTGTCTTGGAGTTGCACCGAGATGTAATTAAATTTATTATATAATTTATATGACAAAAATGTGTATATAAGTAAGCCTTTCCAATAACTTTACTGATGACACACATCACAACCACCGGCTTACTCACGATGTACACCAACGACAACGACATGTATAGTTGATTTTATTTGTGTAGACATTAGTTGGAAATCAGGAGTTTTGCAAGAAATGTTTAGGTGGGCAATTAGGGCAATAATTTTGAAAATTAGTATTTTGGGTAAGCAGACCTCTTAAAAGAGATATTTTGATCATTTTTTTAAATTATTAAATATAAATGTTTAATATCCAATCAAAATCAACGTGACTAAAAAGTAAAAAAAAAACATCATGTTATAAGTTGATATAAGTTGAATATCAGGCTCAATAAGCAAAGGGGAAGTCACAGTATGTTCACCGAAATGTCAATAACTGGACACCGTATAAAACCTACCACTCAGTTAATAATAATCCACTCATATTGGATGTTATATTATTTTTTTTAACAATTTTAAAAATAAAAATCTTTAATAAACATACAAGGCGCTTGTTTTGCCAGACCTTTTCTTGGCAAATTTATGACTTATTTTTTGTTAAATTTTATTCCTTATTTATATATTTTGTTTTAGATAAATGTTAAGAAAACTCCTTCATTTCGTTATTTGACACTCACTTCGTCTCATTCAATTGTATATAATTTTTTTCAATACTCAACACGTATTTTAAAGAGAACGTAAAATATACTTTTATAATTTATTTTTAAATTTTTTATTTATTATTAAATTTTAAACATCAAATTTATTCAGAAATAAAAAATTTAAAATTATTTAAAAAACTATACTTTGAAAAAAGAGCGTTAAAATATATATCTAGTCATTGTCCCTCGATATGTAGTGCATAAAGGGGAGTACCAATTTTCTAGGGGAAAAAAGTACATAATTGTTTATTTTTTCCCAAAAATTAGTCTTTGTGCTCGTTTGGAAAATTTTAAAATAAGTAATTTATTACTTAAAATTAATAAGTGCTTTAAAAATGGTAAGTAGATGAATACTTATAAGTTATGCAAGTATTTGGTTAATTTTACTTATAAATAAAAAAAAAATAACTAAAATAAATAATTTTAAAATATGGTTATCTAAATTCATGACTTTTAAATTAACTTAACATTTAAAAATATATATTGAAAAAGTAAAATTAATAAAAAGGTGAAAAATCAAAATGACTTGAGAAAAAATATATTATTACTAATATTCGACTTATTAATTTATAAATTATAAATTGAACTTATAAGTTGGGGTTGACAAACAATCTGAGTAGTCACGTGCTTATAAGCCAGAACTATCTTATAAACTACGAGACAAACATGCCCTTTATATTAAAGAAAATAAGATAACTCAAATATCCCGACATAATAAAAAATACTAAAATTAACAATCCAAAATTATATACACCCTAAAGTGCCGCTCATTTTATATGCTCCAGCGTATGTTTTACTTGAGCTGCAGTTTGCCTTGGCCCCGTTCCATCTGGGAAATGGCAGGGTCAACTCTAAGCTTATAAGTCACTTTTTATACGTCCCCTTTGTCACGTCAAATTATCACTTGTTTGTGTTACTGCAACACAAACAACAAATGTCTATAAATTTAATTATATATATTCTTTCAATTTTCTCTCTCCAATCATTTTCGATCGTACACCTAGGCAGAAATAGAACATATTTTGATTGTTTAGTTTTGTCTTTTATGAACACTTTACTCATGCCACTAACTCATAAAGTTGTTAAAAAATATTTAATTATTAAAAATTATACTCCTTCTGTCCTCTTGTAGCAATTGGAATCCATCTTACGTATTTTATGACTCTTGTAAAATATAATTATATAAATTATTTAAAATAAATTCTTGTAAATAAAAAATTAATATTTAAATTTTTATTCAAAATGAAAATTTTTAGAAATTAATTACAAAAATATATTTTACATATATCTTACAATGTTTATCGAACATGGAAAAAAATATAAATAAATGATTGGGATGAACGAAGTAGGTGATAGACAAAACAATAACTTATACTAGGTGAATTTGGTATAGATCAAGAAAACCGAATCGAGATTTAAATTTATATCGAATTATATTAGTTAAAATTCAATTTGACCCGATCCTAAAAAATAACTTGTTGTGGAATAAAAATTAGGGTGCGTTAGTAATTAATATAAGGGTTTGTGAGTTTCGAGTTTTAATGGTTGTTCTCACGTTTGGAATTATCGATCCTTACAAGATGTCTACGTATCTCTGTGTGGTAGAGAATCAAACCAAAAACGTCGTTATAGGTTCAAGGGTAGAGCCCTTTATATAAAGATAAGTTTAGAATTAGACTTGTGTTGGAAGACTTGATGGACAAGTCTCCCAATTAGATGGTAATTAGGATATCTGTATGGGAAGGAATTCCAGAACCTTCTTTGTAGGACTTTGAGTCCGTTTTGAACACATGTCTCTGCTCTTTCAGCCGTATTAGGCCTAGTCCGTGAACAACTCATGTTCGTGGACCTTGACGGCCTCTGGTGGTGGGTTTCAACCACTTACGTTGTCTTGAGTCTGCTACGAGCTTGGATCAGACAGGTCTGTTGTAACAATCGGGATTTTGGCGAATTATAATATGGGAATAAAATATAAATTATGTGGTTTACGTGCAAATTATATGAACTAGTAAAGAAATATTTAAAAATAAATTATTCCAGTTTGACGAGTCAGCATAGTATTTGAGTTATGGTATGTCACTGATGATCAAATCAGAATGACAATCGGGTCGTAAGTTGAGACGCGACCCGTAAAAGATGATTAGACAAAAAATGGATTTGACGATATTATTGAAAAAGGGAATTACAAGTGGAGTGTGTGGGAAATGTGTTATGTGAGGAGTCTTATTAAGTGGAGTATGTAGAAAATGTGTTATGTGAAAAGTCTTATGTGATCATGTGATTATTTGAATAAAAATATGTAAAGTCATATCGTTATTTGAAATATTGGTTGTTCGATAAATGTGAAAATAGTTATAAGTAAAGTTTAAATATAAAAAATTTCGGAAATGATATTTGATTGATTATGATATGTGAATATATGTTATTTGACCCCTATGTGGTTGAATTTGTGATTGTGGGATTTTTTTAAGCATTTTTAAATGATTCATTAAGTGAAAAATATGGGTTTTTCGACCTTTAAATATATTTCTAAAATAATTAGAGCATGTTAAAGTTTTAAAATTTATTTTATTATCTGTAGAATAGCTCTAGAGACTTCTTAAAAATGATATTTGAATTTATTACGATGATCAAGTATTTTAAAATGATTTTTAAAAGAATTATTTCTACTTTGCGGGGTATCTTGCAAAATTCGTAAAAAATAAACCATTTGCTCAAAAATTATTTTAAAACTATCAGGGGATAGATATTTTTATGAAATTTATTTTAAAAATATTTTTCGTATTTAAAACCCCCGTTTTCTATTTGTTATGCCATTTACAGAGATAATAATCAGCATTTTCAGAAAATAGAAAAGAGAGGATAAAGGGAGGGAAGAATTACCAAACTGCCCCTGTCATTTTATTCACTTAAAACAGCAGCTCATTCCTTTCTTCTTCTCCACAACATTCCCGATTGCTCTCTCTCTCTCTCTCTCTCTCTCTCTCTCATCCCTCCCCCCCTCTCACATGACAATCTCTCTCTCTCTCTCAATCTCTCTCTCTCTCCCTCTCTCTTGTTTTATGATAGTTTTTCGATTCGAGACCATGCTTGTGCTCCTATTTTCTTCCTTTACAATTTATGTACCTGCATGCCTGGATTGGTTCGAATTTTTGAAAGTCCCATTTCGGGTTTGGTACGATTTTTTAGTTTTAAATCTCGATTTTTATGATTAGCACTTGATTAAATCGAATATGAATATTAAAGGTGAAACCCGTGATTGGAAGCCCGAAAAACGGGAACCCACATGTCGAACCACCGCTGGTGATGAACTTCGGTGAGCCGGCAGGGGCGATGATGCTACGTTGAGCCCGGAAATTATAAAGTTAATTCGTTTAAAATCGAGATTCACGGTGCATGTTTCGATATTTTCCTGATTTCTGAAATATGGTTCTTGGATTTATGATTCGAGTTTATGGGAATAATTGATGTATGTTTGTTTGACTTGTTAATAATTTTGTGAAAATTTCGATGTATGTAAAGTTATATCATTTTTTCAGATTATTTAGTCTGATTTAGTTCAAGTTCTGGATTGTAGTTTAACTTTTGGAATAGTTAATACATAATTGTGTGATGATGCGTTTGAATAATAAAAGAAGTTGATTTTCAAATTCTTATGGAATCGTTTTCCGAAAATTTGATTGTATTTTTGAAAATTTTATTTAGACTAATTACAAAAGTACGAGTATAGTTGATTGCGTGTGAATTGTTGTTTGACTGTATAGGTTAAGTGTATAAACGAACGAGTCACGGTGAATTTTCTGTACAATTATAAGTGTAAAAGGGATTCTAGTGTACTATTGTGTTTGTAATGTAAACTTATAATGGTTTTCTTGTAAATAAGTTGATTATAAATATAGATTCGTCCAAAGCTAAAATCGTTGTAATAGACTCGTAAATAAATTGTTAAGTGATATATGCATTACATGATAATTACAAGATGATTATATACTTGTATGGTTATATGATCAAACGAGGTTGATAAAGAAATGAACATAAGCACATACGAAGGAGGTTAAATGTTACTTGATCATGTGCTTATTTGATTACGTGGTTGAATAGGCTGGATAAAGGTACAAATATAAGTGATAATAATATTATTATGTGTATACGTGGACAACATGGTTAAAGTTATGTATATGTACAAGTTGATCTGTTAAAGTGAAAGGGGTAGATTAAATTAGACGTTCAGAGTCGAATGTCGAATTTTATATCAGACACTAGAGTAGTGTCTTTATTTTTTGTAAATACGATACGTGAGTATGGGAAGTATATCAAAGGAAAGGATATTATAGAAAGTTAACGAGAGTTAAGATGGTCAACCTTTATAAGGTTCGAAAAGTGAAGACATTCGGATTAGGAAAGGAAAGGAAGTTACATGTGGCAGTGACTCGATCACTGTGAAAAAAGAAAAGCATTTGAGGAAAGTAACTCTGCCCTTTTTTATAAATGCTAAATGATAACGAAATGATAGAGAAGTTGTTTATGTTATGAAATGATAAATAAAATGATAATGGTGATCCCGCTATTTGATCTTATTGATAAACCATGTTGTTAGCCTGATTCTTTTCAAATTCGGTTACCTTGTTTCATATTGGTATCTTGTTTCTTTTAAATATCCATATTCCGTATACTCCTTGATAAATCATTTTTCCTATTAATATCTTTGTTGACCTAGACCCCCATATTGATAGTAATTACGCTTTATTGACATTCCTACCTTGAAATAGCCTTGCTTAGTGTAAATTGTTAACACCTATGTTTATCCTTGATCAATCCCTAACTTGCGTTTCTTTTCGTATACCTTTATTTATCCCACCCGAATCCTTGAAATGAAACTAAAAATGATTTTCGACTTGAAAGAGTCCAAATGATTTCAAAGGTTGGTAAATGTTTTAAAATGGAGTTAAGTTTTAAAAGTACTGTGAATTTCCAATATAAAGGTTATCAATGAAATCCTAAAGACTAGTCCAGCATTATAGGCTGAAATAATGTCATATGTACCATTATGACCGGATGGAGGTCAGTACAGGCTGATCACCCGTATTATAAATACAAGATGGATAATCCAATAAAAGGTTTTATATTGTTAAATTTGAAAGTAAAGATTTTTAATTGTGCGATAAGCACTACTCATTGCATTTTGATTTGAAATTGATTCATATTGGTCGAACTTTTTAAAGTTGTGAGAACTCATTTTAGAACCATGTCTCTGAATCTTGAAAATTGAATATACAGAACTTGAACCTTGAATTCCTGGAATCCGGATATTGAAATCCTTTCCTAGATATTGTTAAGCCACTACCACCTAATATATTGAGAATAAGCTTTCGGTTTGTGTTCTAATATTCAGAATTGTTTACTAGTTACTTGTTGAGCCATTTTAGCTCATTTATTTGTGTTGATCTAACATTGGCAGTTAAGCAAGAAGATAGTGAGATTTAGGCGTTTAGCTCAGGTAGAAGCTTTGTGAGAGGATCGGTGATGGTCTTTTGGATTCTGAGATACATTTGGGTTATTTGGCAATTCCAAGTCAGAATTATAAACTTTAAATTTCTAAAGGTTGTAAAAGTTTATATTATTGGTTGGTTGATGTATCTTGTTTCATACCTTATCATGTATCGATCCTTGTAGCTTTTTAGGGTTTTTATTTTATTTAATGTTGCATTGTATATTATTTAAGGTGTCGGGGGTCCTCAATCTTAACCCCGGATTTGAGGGTGTCAAATCTGTGCTAGGCTTAGGACAAAAAGCCCAAATGTAATTAACGCGTCATTTAATTTATTTTTAGGATGTGTTTTCAATTCATATCATAACTGAAATACTAAATCGATTATAAACGGGGAATGGTCAAAACTAAATAATAAATTATCTAAACCCAATATTATTCGAAATACGGAAGACGAGATATATCCGAATTTTTTAAAATTCTACATATTGAATTTTACTTTAGTTGTTATAATTTTAAGGTGCCATGACTCACAATTCATATCCATCAAATTACTTTTAAGTTAATAAATTATTTATTTATAAGCATAATTTGAATTCAAGACAATTTTTGTAAAAATTAAGTTACGTATTTAATACATTTCTTATTTTAACGTGGGTATATTAAATTATAAACAATTTTTTAAAATTCTCGTAAGTTTAAAAAGTGATTGAGTAATGATCCAAAATAAATTTAATATGAACCGAATGCTATCCGATCTTAGTCAGAATTACAAGAATAAAAAGTATTACTAGTTAGATGCATGTCATGATTGATGTCCTATTTTTAGAAGAGACACCTGATGTTTGACACATGCATGGCATTAGTAAGTCACTCACCATAGTGGTCAAAACACGCATCACCACAGTTTTCACGCGAACACGTTTAATCCATCTACAAACCTAAGTGCCCTCTCAAATCGATGCTCATGATTAAAGGAACTAATTCTAAATCCCAATATTTGATATATGAATATCCAAATTTTTGGAGTTACGCTTTGCATTGTAATATAACCCACTTTTTTATTATACCTCATTTTAATATATTCTTAATTCATTTTATATGTCTGGCATATATTAATCCGTTAAAATGAAACTTTCAACTAATATCATTGCATTCATCAAATATTTACGAGATCTCATTAAAACTTGGCATTGTCTTGATTCCCATGTATGCTGGAAGCGCTGCTACTCTGTTCATGTGTCATATGACATAATTGTTTGCGTGTAGGGTGTTTATTTGTCTCAGAACCCTTTTCGCAATGTCATCATAGATATTATCATATTGGTCTCTAAATGCTTCGTACACCACCATGTTATCAGTGCTTTAAATGAGTTTTATACTTCTACATCTGAACAATCTTGACAAGATCAACGTGCATACCCTTGAACCGAATGACCAAGAAATTCTAGTTTGGAACTGGCTCCATTTCAGCCCAAAGTATTGCCCATTTTGTGTATTTGAGGAACACTCCTAGCCTGTTTATGTTTCTGCTAGGGAGAGGGTAACAAAGTTTTACACCGGGACATTAATTTTGACGTATTTAGAGGTTGGGGAAACTGTTCAGCATCCATTGTGAGGCTTAGAGAGAGATTGAAGGGCGAGGAAACGAGATAAAGAAATGAAAGAACCGAATTTTGGAAGGAGGTGAAAACTCGGTTTAGATTACTAGAATAACCTTTAAACCCTTGATATAATTTGAACAAACTGCTTGAACAATTCATGGCGTGCATAAAATTTCACCATGTTAGATATATTTGTGATGTCATGTCTAATGATGATTTGTGTTTAGTTTTCAGATCTTAACTAACAGGACAAATCAGGACTTAACTGGAAATCAGTACTTATACTGAAGTCAGAACTTAAGATATCAGAACTTAAGTTATCAGAACTTAAGTTATCAGGAGATAATATCAGGACTTAAAGAAGACTTTCAGATAAGGAAGGCGGCTGATTGAAGGAAAAAAGATTAAGGCAAACACAAGAAGAGATATGCATGGAGAAGAATTCTATAAAAAATAGAATACTTGGAGGAAAAGATAACTAGTTGATATATTTTAGGATGCAAACTTATGTTCGACATCAATTAGAAGTTTATCTTGTAACTGTGTGTCTATATAAACACAGCATAGGGTTTACACTATAAGTGTTATCTTAATCGAGAATATTATTCATTGTAACCCTAGCAGCTCTCGTGATATTTGTTCATCACTGAGAGAGAACAGTTCCATTGTAATACTGTTTTATTAATAAGATTATTTTGTGTTTCATACTTGTGTTCTTAATTCGATTTGATTGTAGTATACACTGTATTCAACCCCCTTCTACGGTGTGTGTGACCTAACAAGTGGTATTAGAGCAGATCTGTTAACACATATACAGTAAAGATCTAAAACAATCATGTCTGAAGAAGAGAAAACTCCAACCAAGCCCACCAAAACTGAAGAAACTCCAAAGACTCAAATCCATAATCGATATGAGATTATTAGGGTTCCCATACTGAAACCTTCTGAGTATCCCATATGGAAAGTGAGGATGACTATGTTTCTGGAAGCTATAGATCCGGAATACCTTGACAAAATTAATGAAGGACCATATAAGCCAACCAAGCTCCAAGTTGTAGTTGCAGATCAGCCAGCACAGACTGTACCAAAGGAGAAAAGTGAATATACAGCTTAAGATATCTCATTTATTGCCAAGGATGCAAAGGTAAGACAATTGATGCATAGTGTCATTGATAATGTCATGTCAAATATGGTAATTAACTGCAAGACTGCAAAGGAGATATGGGATGCCTTGGAGATAAGATGTCAGGGAACTGATTCAATTAAGAAGAACAGGAGGACTATACTCACTCAAGAGTATGAGCACTTTGACTCAAAACCTGATGAGTCATTAACTGGTTTATATGACAGATTTGTCAAACTCTTGAATGATCTGTCACTGGTGGATAAAGAATATGATCTTGAAGATACTAATCTTAAATTCCTTTTAGCTCTTCCTGAAAGTTGGGATTTGAAGGCAACTACTATAAGAGAAAACTATGCTCTTGATGAAACTACTCTTGATGAAATTTATGGTATGCTCAAAACTCATGAAATTGAGATGGATCAAATAAGCAAGAGGCATGGGAGAAAGTCAAGGAAAGTTGCTCTTAAGGCCGAGGAGGAATGCCCCAAAGTGGCTGCCTCAAAGAAAGGCAAAGAAAAGGCTCTCATCACAAAGTCTGATACTGAGTCATCAAGTTCTGATAGTGATGATGATTCAGAAACTGAAAGTCTATCTGAGATGGATGTTGATGAAGAGATGATGAAATAGTGTGCTCTTATGGTGAAGGGAATCACAAAGATTGCCTACAGGAAATTCAGAAAGGGAAGGAAGTTTTCCAGGAAAAGTGAAAGTTCTGATAAGAAGGGATTCAGAAAATCTGAAGGTAGAGCAGAAAAGTCTGACAGAGGAGATTACTCAAATGTTAAATGCTACAATTGTGGTGAGAAAGGCCACATATCTCCTGATTGCAAGAAAGGAAAAGGTGACAAAGGCAAGGCACTGGTCACAAAGAAGAAAAGCTGGACAAACACTTCAGATTCTGAAAATAAGGTGAACTATGCCTTGATGGCAAATGATGATAGCAGTTCTGAAGCTGCCGAGGTACCTCAAACAACTTATGCTTTTCATACTGATGATATTACTGAGTTGAGATCTTATCTTAAAACCATATTCATTAGTTATAGAGATTAGACTTTAACATGTGATAGGTTAACTTCTGAAAATCTGGCTTTTAAGAAAATGAATGACTATTTAGAAAAGGAGTTAGTTATGTTCCATCAAACTCAGAAAGAAAGAGATGATGCTTTTTATGTTAGAGATGAAGTGTTAAAATTGAATCAATCTCTAAAATTGAGTTAGAAAAGGAAAGAGAGATTTTCAGGACTTGGACTAACTCTGGTAGAACAACTCAGAATTTGCTAAGTAGTGAAAACCGGAAAGAGGGCTTATGTTATGGAGATGATAAAAGTGAAACAGGAACTGAACAAATTAAGCCAATTAGTGTTAAAAAGACTATTAAGCCAAAGGTAAATCCTGTTAAGTTTGCAGCTAAAACTGTAAAGTCTAATTCTGAAGAGATGAAAGATAATGATACAGAAGTTAAGGCAGAGTCAACTTCTGACAAATTAAAATAGGATAAACCAGCTGAAGTTAACATATGCTTAATGACTAAGAAGCAGCTTAAGTATAAGCTGAAAGAGATTAAGAATGTAAACAAGGTAAAGCCACCTAGGAAAAATAGGAATGGAAAGGAAGGTGTGAATAAAAACAATAATTATATGCATGTTCCTAATGCTCCTAGAAAGAAATGTTATAACTATGGAAATTCTAACCATCTTGCTTCTTTTTGCAGGAAGAATAAGAATATAAACTCCTTACCTTTGAAGTCAGGAGTTAAGAGTCAGTCTGTTAGGTTTAAGCCACAAAATCCTTGTTTTCATTGTGGTAGTTTATGGCATTCCATTTATACTTGTAATAAATATCATAGTTTGTACTATGATTATTATCAAATAAAACTTTCTTTAAAGAAAGTTAGCATTATTCCTTCTAGTGTAAGTTCTGATGCAAAGTCTGATACTGTAAATTCTGATAAGAAAAATGTTAACATAAACTCTGAAGTTAAATCCGCTGTAAATGTTAACAAACTTAATAAGGCCAAAGGATCCAAGCAAGTATGAGTCCTTAAAACTAATCAATATTGGTCTTTGTGATTGCAGGGCAACAGGAAAAACATCCTAGTTCTGGACAGTGGATGTTCAGGACATATGACTGAAAATAAAGCCTTCCTATCAGACTTTATGGAGAAAGCTGGCCCATGAGTTTCTTATGGAGATGGCCACGTAGGAAAAACTCTGGGATATGGCAATATCAATCTTGGAAATGTCATAATTGAAAAAGTAGCTCTTGTCTCAGGACTCAAACACAATTTGTTGAGTGTTAGTCAAATCCGTGACATAGGTTATCATGTGGATTTCTTTGAAGAACACTGTGAAGTTGTAAGCAAATCTACATGCAAAGTTGTTCTGAAAGGATACAGGCATGGTAACATTTATGAAGCCAAGCTTTCAACAAGTTCTGATGGTTCTGCAATCTTTTTGTTAAGTAGAGCATCAATTGAAGAAAGCTAGGATTGGCATAAGAAACTCTCTTATTTAAATTTCAGCAATATAAATGAACTAGTCAAGAAAGATCTTGTGAGAGGACTGCCAAAATCAGTATTTGCTCCTGATGGCCTTTGTGATTCATGTCAAAAGGCAAAACAAAGAAAATCTTCATTCAAGAGCAAGACTGAATCTTCAATTCTTGAGCCTTATCACCTACTACATGTTGATCTATTTGGTCCAGTGAATGTCATGTCTATTGTAAAGAAGAAATATGTTATGGCCATAGTAGATGAGTTTACCAGATACACATGGGTGTATTTCTTGCACACAAAAAGTGAAACTGCATCTATCTTGATTGATCATGTCAAACAACTGGATAAATTGGTCAAAGACTCTGTGAAAATCATTAGAAGTAATAATGGCACAGAGTTCAAGAATATGATTATGGAAGAGTTCTGCAAACACCATGGAATAAAACATGAATTTTCTGCTCCTGGAACTCCACAGCAAAATGGAGTTGTTGAAAGAAATAATAGAACTCTTATTGAAGCTGCACGAACTATGCTTGATGAAGCAAAGTTACTAACCTACTTTTGGGCTGAAGCTGTGCAGACTGCTTGTTTTACTCATAATGCAACACTTATCAACAAGCATGGAAAGACACCATATGAGATAGTGAAAAAAAGAAGCCAAATCTGAAGTAATTTCATGTATCTAGATGCAAGTATTTTGTTCTTAAGACTCATCCTGAACAACTATCCAAATTTGATCTAAAAGCTGATGAAGGAATTTTTGTTGGATATCCACTTTCCACAAAAGCCTTCAGAGTCTATAATTTAAGAACAAGGGTTGTCATGAAATCTATCAATGTATCTTTTGATGATAAGAAGATTACTGGACTTGAAGATTTCAATGATCATGATCAGCTGAGATTTGAGAATGAAGCTTTAAATTTCGATTCTGTAAATTCTGATAGTCTAAATCCTGATATTACATACTCTAATGGGTTAAACTCTGATGTTATTGAAACTATGGTGACTACGCCAAAGGAAAATGCACCTGTGCAGGGGGGGCATATTGAAGATCCAACCACATCTCAAGAAGCATCAGAACCTAGAATAGGCTCTTCAAGTTCTGATGGGCCAAGTTCTGATAATTCTGGAAACTCAAATTCTGATTCATCAAGTTCTGATAATTCTGGAAACCCAAATTCTGAAGAATCCATATCAGAGAGCATAATTTCAGGGGGAGCATCAGAAAATGTTGATGGAGACAGCATGGATCATGGGGGAGCATCCAGTTCTAGAGATAACCTTTCATCTACAAGGAAGTGGACTAAAGCACATACACCTGACTTAATTATTGGAGATTCTGAAGCAGGTATTAGAACTAGAACAACAACATAAAATGAGTGTCTCTATCATTCTTTTCTTTCTCAGGCTGAA
This sequence comes from Apium graveolens, assembly GCF_009905375.1. Classification (NCBI taxonomy): domain Eukaryota; kingdom Viridiplantae; phylum Streptophyta; class Magnoliopsida; order Apiales; family Apiaceae; genus Apium; species Apium graveolens. The sequence continues at coordinate 186,145,409 of NC_133657.1, forward strand.
CCAAAGAAAGTGGAAGAAGCTCTTCAAGATGTTTGGGTGCAAGCAATGCAGGAAGAGTTAAATAAATTTGAAAGAAAAAAAGTCTGGACCCTAGTGCCAAGACCAAAGAACAGATCAGTTGTTGGTACAAAGTGGGTGTTCAGAAACAAAACTGATAGTGATGGCATAATTACAAGAAATAAAGCAAGGCTGGTTGCAAAAGGATACTCTCAATATGAGGGAATTGATTATGATGAAATATTTGCACCAGTTGCTAGATTGGAAGCCATAAGGATATTTTGGCTTATTCTGCTCATAAAAAGTTTACAGTCTTTCAAATGGATGTAAAAAGTGTTTTTCTTAATGGATAATTGGAAGAAGAAGTATATGTTGAACAACCTCCAGGTTTTGTAGATACAAAATTTCCTCATCATGTCTACAGACTTGATAAAGCACTTTATGACCTTAAGCAAGCTCCAAGAGCATGGTATGAGACATTAGCTCAATTTCTTCTGGAAGGTGGATTTAACAGAGGGACAATTGACAAAACTTTATTTTATCGCAACCATGGAAATGACTTACTTTTGGTGCAGATATATGTTGATGATATCATTTTTGGTTCTACAAATGACAGACTTTGTAAAAGGTTTGCCAAGCTAATGCAGTCAAGATATCAAATGAGTATGATGGGAGAACTTAGCTATTTTCTGGGCCTTCAAGTCAAGCAGAATGAAGAAGGAACTTTTATTTGTCAATCTAAGTACACCAGAAATTTGGAATGCAAGACTGTTCAAGTGCATCCACTCCTATGACCACTGCAACAAAATTGGATAAGGATACTGGTATATCAGTAGATATTACTGATTACAGAGGTATGATTGGATCATTACTCTATCTAACTGCAAGTAGACCTGATATCATGTATGCTACCTTTCTTTGTGCAAGATTTCAAGCAGATCCAAGAGAACCTCACTTAATAGCTGTGAAAAGAATTTTCAAGTACCTTAAGGGTACAACTGATCAGGGATTGTGGTATCCTAGAGAATCAGACTTTAAGCTAATAGGTTACTCAGATGCAGATTTCACAGGGTGCAAAATTGACAGGAAAAGCACAAGTGGAAGCTGCCAATTTCTTGGAGGCAGATTAGTTTATTGGTTTAGCAAGAAACAAAAGTCAATTTCCACATCAACTATAGAGGCAGAGTAGATTGCTGCAGGAAGCTGTTGTGCACAGATTCTTTGGATGAGGAATCAGTTACTGGATTATTGGGTTAGAATTTTCTAAAATTCCTATTTATTGTGATAATCAAAGTGCTATTGCTATGACAGGTAATCCAGTTCAGCACTCTATGACAATGTACATCAACATAATGTACCACTTCATAAGGGAACATGTGATGGAGGGTACAGTGGAATTGTATTTTGTTCCAACAGATCAACAACTAGCAGATATCTTCACAAAACCACTATGTGAAGCTACTTTTACAAGATTGGTAAATGAACTTGGAATGGTTTCGGGTTCTTTCTCTAAATCTGTTTAGTTTATGTTCTGATACATCAGACTTTATGATCAGTATTTACAAATATTACTCTCCTTATATAATCTGTGCTTAAATTGAAATTTACTTAAGTACTGATTGTTGTCTGATGTGAATTTCTAAACTCTGATAGTGATATGAATGTTTCTGTGACTATTCAATCCAATGAGGATAACTGTGCTAGATGCTGACCTAGTAGTCTTTAATATACTAAAGATCCCATGTTTGAAGTAATTGTTTATGTGAAAATCTTTTAACACAAGCAAATTCTGATATTGAGCTTAGTTAGGTTTACTTTGTGTATCTTATTACTAAGTCAAAAACTAGAATAATACTTCTTATCTGTTAAGTTCTGATGTTTGTAGATCTTATGGATGTACTAAGTGCTGATAAACCTCACTTATCAAAAGAAAAAGAAAAAGAAAAGAAATAAATATCAGGTACTCCTTTGAGATCTAGAGAAAAATGTATGTGGAAAGGAATACCCAAGTGCATTGCTGGTATTAAGTAATATGCATTAGAAA